>NC_046333.1:103347730-103650760 GCF_000738735.6 Corvus cornix cornix | reverse complement strand
TTTTGGCCATTGCATTACAAAGTATCATTTCAGAAAGCACTCTGCTCGGGGTTTTACAACAAAATAAACTTCAAATGATTTTAATGGTGTGTATTTGGCTTTAATAATGCTATTTAAGACTATATACTAAGTTGTGTAACTTCTGCCTTCAGACCAGGCAATTTCATTACTTTCCCCTATAAAAAGTGGCTTTAATAACTAAGCTTTTAAATTGTTTTCCCCATAATAAATAAATGACGTTAAAAGGCAGTTGCCAGCACTGAAGAGCTGGATCCAGTCCCACAGTTGACATTAAGGACATAGATTAGATCAAGCCAACAAAACACTTAAAGCAAAGGTTTTCCCTATTAGCTGTAGTAATTTTTAAACTGAGATACAGTAATATGAATTTAATGCCAGGTGAATGAGGTCAGACAAAGAAGAAATTATGTCAGCAATAACAGGCAAATTTGTACCAATTTCATGTCTACAAATTAGAGCACACTTTCCTTCAGAAACCATTTATGTCTTTATCAGCACAGAAGAAATGAAATACAATCACAACATCAAACTTGTGAGAACAGAGCTACAATACAATGATGTTTGCTATTATTTCTTATGGGCACATTATGAAGGAGGATGATAGCATCTCTTCCCAAACTGAAAAGAAAATTTAATGATAAAAGCAATGGTTTAGGTCATGAAACCAACCCTCTCAATCTCAGGACAGTAAAGTTGCCGTCCCTATTTCTCTTCCTCCAGTTTAAATGAACGTCCTTTTAGCAGCACATTTCTGGCTTATAAATTTCTGATGTCACATGTTACCATGGCACAGACCCAAGAGGTTGTGCAGCTACCAAAGACATCAATCCCCAGCAGAGCAAGAAAGGAGTTCAAGTCAGGTAACCAAAACCAATGCAAAACTGCAAATGCTAGCTGGGTCCAGCTTGCAGGCCAGCAGGCTCAAGTTTGTGTGGGAAAAAGGGACAAAAGTGTGAGAGAGGTGACCACACTTCTACTGTGACACAGGTGCTATGCTCACCATGCTGAGGAGCATTAACAGCCAGGACCTGATCACACCACGGTCTGAAACGCTGACTGCAGAATGGTTTATGTTGGAAAAGGCCTCCAAGACCACAGAGTCCAATTGTGAACCTACTGCAGCCAAAGCCACTGCTAAACCACATCCCTAAGTGCCACATCTACACACCTTAAAAATACGTCCGATCTAAACTAAGGATCTTAGCACACTTAATCTAGTTAATTAATGTATTAGTGCATTGTCTCTCAAAATACACTACCCAACACACCAGCTGATGCCAAGTGTCTGCCCTTAGTATTTACTTCCGCAGTGCACTGTGTATTTGCTACCTCTGTCTTAAAAGAGAGCAGGTAGATGATCAAGCATTTTATACCTTAATTTTACTTGGAGATACCAAGTCTAAAATAGTTAAGTCTTCTAGATAGACAAACGCTTTCTCCTCCTCCTCCCAACCCTTTTATTTATAGCTTTCTTTTTCCTTCAGGTTAAATAGGTTAGGAATAATTACATCATCTTCATGACCTGCACCACGTCAAACCATGAATTATTTCTGCTCTTTTCCACTCCATCTCTATTTTAGCACTTTACTTCTGTAATAGTGCAACAGGAATTATCGGGAAGCTCCAAATCCAATTTCATGTACCAGAACCACCTTTCCTACCTCATGTTCTCAAGACTTTGCTTTCCTTTTCAATTCCTATCACAAGCACTGCAACAGCTCTCCCAAGTACAGCAAAGCACCTCTCTTCCAGAATATCCTCAATTTTGCCACACTGCAATGCAGAGGGACTATCAGGCATTTGCTCTGTTCCTTTAGTCTCTTCTATGCTCAGCAGAGAGACCTGGTAGATGCAGCAACACACAGTACTTACAAGCACCCCCTGGTGCCACCACCACGTTTCCTGCTGTTCAGCACCATGACTAAATCCAGCCTTTCTGAGGTTTTTCCCTCCTCTACAGAGCTTCACCATATACTATCTTGGACCCAGCCAGGAAGTACTGGTGCAGCTGTGCCATGAGGCCATGTTGGGGGACAAGGACAACTATTCTGGGACCTCCTCCCTCCTGTCAGCAGCAAACATCTCCCTTGGCCGTGAGACACCACCACCATTATCCCAGCAGTGTTGGGCATGACAAGCATAGGTTCACATTTCACTCTCACAGATTCAAAGCAACAGGGTGAGTGAAGTGTCCCATCCTGTTACCTGGAGGGTGACAACAAAAGCCACCTGTAGGACCTTCGTGGTCAATTTTAGCCTCAGCTCGAAATGAGGTGTTGGTTACCATGCAAAGGGCATTTGTGTGTGGTGCAGTGTTTGAGTTGATGACAGACCCAAAAAAAAAAAAAAAAAAAACTGCCTTGCCCTTTTGGTCTGCAATTTTAAAAATACATTTTAATGGTACAGCAGTAGTTTAGATTTGGCCCAAATTTCATTATGTTTATAGTGACAAAACGATTTAAGGGAAACAGAGATATTTCCAACTTTTGTTTAGAAGCTGAAGTGTAACCACAGCTTCTACATAGGTAATAACTACTAAACACAAAACACACAAAATATGTAGTGATCTACTGGATCACCGTAAGACCCAGACGCCTCAAGTGATACAAACATGTTTGCTTTCATTGTCCACTCTAGAAGTGTGAAATTAAGTAACATGGAAAAGAAAATTGGACTTAACAATGTGGTATTTTAATTTTTTTTAAAATTCAACAGATAAATGTTGGTTTGTTTTTTTCTTTTCCTACAGAAAACAGCATTTAATAGTAAAAGAAATCCAGCTGTCTACTCCAATGCCATCATCCCTTGTGGGGTTGAGAGACCAAGTTTACACCTATATGGGAAGTTTAAGGTTGCCAAGTACACCAGCATCTCGAAATCTAAAGGAAAAAAAAGGCAACAAAAGCAACAAGAAGAAGTTATGAGCTGTCAAGAAAGTGTGTGTATGCATATGCACTTAAGCAACCCCTCCCCACAACTGCTGGCTGCCTTCCTTAGCCAAGTGAAATCAGCACAACCCAGCACTGGGAGGCTCCAGGGCTTGGCAGTGGTGCCCCATGCTCAGGGGGGTTTCACCACCCATATCCCATTTCAATGGCTGTCCTCTTCAGCCATTGCTCCTGGTCCTTTCCCCAACACTGCAGACACATGGCCAGCCCGGCACCCCATCGCCACAGCTCCCCATTTTCACATGGCCAAGGCACCATCTCGCCCCTCCCTCCTGGCACCAGATGTTTCCCATTAACTTTGTCTGCACTCAGCTCACAAGTGTCAACTGGAAAGCCCAGACCCCAAGTATTTTACAGATGAAACAACAACAGGCTCTTTGCCAATGACTCAGGCGTGGATCCCAGCCTCTGCTCCACACTTCTCAGGCAACTGGCAGAAAATAAGCCGAGAGCTGTCTGGGGATTTGTGTGGGAGACCTCCTCCACCTTGCAAGGGCAGGCAGCTCTGCAGCCCTCAGTGTAAGCAACGTGAGGGCAACACTCACAACCCCACTGTGTCTTTGAGTAATGGCAAAGGTCTGCAACACCCCCATGCAGGCAGGGAGGGAGGGGCTGGTGGCTCAGGCATGCAGTCACACTCAGCCCAGCCATGATGCCCACCCCACCTGCCTCTTTCCTCATCAGTCTCAAAGTGCTGCAAAGTGCCACACTGCTCAGGGTAAAAGCCTGTTCAAGTGGCCTCAAATGTCCCTTTAAGGAAAGGGAAAAATCACAGCCAGACAAAACCCCACTGTAGTAATAACTAAACAGTCCTCAGACAGCTCAGGTTTTCCTCTCTGCAGGTTTGCTGTTGTGCCCGCTTGACTAAATATTCTGAGTTCCTGCTTCTTCAGTATGGAGTGTAGAAAGTAAATCTGTGTTCAGTCTTAAGTATTTAAAAACTTTCTCAAACTGCTCCAGTTTCAAAAAAAACCCAAAAAATTCTTATTGGTGCTTCTTGTCTCTGTTTCAGAGCAATTATTATCAGGGCACTGGAGACATGACAGAGTAACTATCAAATACTTTTCTATTCAAGTTAAAAATAGTTCAGAATGTGATACCCCTTTTAATAAAAAAAAAAAATTAAGTAGCATCTGACAGAGGGTTAAATATTACAAAAACTGAAATATTGAGAAAACAATAAAAATAAACATTGAAATATAACACGCTTCTTTAGAGAAGCATTACATATTGGAACATAGTCCTTTGACTGGATATTAATATCCAATACACATCTCAAAATTCATTACTTCTTAAAAGAACTCCACAATTAGTTTTCTAATTTTGATTTTGTAGATGAACAGGCTGGTTTCCAACATGCCACATCAAACACTGTGAGAGTATATATAGGAACTAACCACAAAATATTCCAGGATCACATCATTGCCATGCTGGTTTAATTTCTTTTTATCCATGTGCTATTTTATAAAATAATTATTTTAGCTTCATGTGCACGTGTAAAACAGATGCAGTGTTTCATGTTGCCACTCCCATACTGACTGTAGTGGAAAAAGTCTCACTCTAGATAATCACAAGAGAAAGCAGTGCCTATCACAACTCCTCTTCTGTGTCCTTTATCCACACTGCAAGGGCGTTTAAGAAAAGGAACTGGAGACTAATCTTTAAATTAAACACTAGATGGAGCCCACTTCCCAAGACTGAAAAATGAAAGCTCTCCTTGCAGCAAACTCCTACAGCCTATTGCAATATCTGGTAATGCATAAACATGACAGGACTCAAACAGCTGCAAAGACTGTCCTTAATGCAAAAATATATACTGTCCATCAATTATATCTCTGCATAAAGGGACAGTCTTTAATACCAGGCAACTGCAAAGGAATTTTTATTCCTCTACAGATATATTAGTTTGGTGTACAACACCCACAATACTTGAAATAAATTAGGCACACGTGGACTTTTGTAATACCATATGACAAACATAACGCTGGGTTGAGAGAACTATGGCCAGGTCTGACATCTCTTCATTTTGACAATAAACTGTACTGATTCCGACTATATGAAAATTTTGCACACATAAATTAAAATTAAATAGGAAGAATCCTTTTTCAGTTGGTTCGAATCAGCTCTAGCAAGAAGGCTCATTTGTGACGTTTGCTAAAATGCCGCCTCTCTCAAATGAAACATACCACACACTCAACTAGAGATAAGTGAGCTTTGGTGTTAAAAATAGGAATGCAACAACACCAAACCTCGGTACAACTATTCTGGTGAGAAAGGAAAAGAAAAATATAGAACCAAGTTGCCAAGATCCAAACTGAGCAGCCTCACGGATCCTGGATAACTCCATTTATCGCAGGCTCCACCACAAACAACTGCCAGTTCTGCAGTATTTTGGCCCCACTCTGGACTGGTCTCCCAATGCAAAGGGCAGGCAGAAATTGCAGGCAGACAACCCTTGGCCCTTCCTTAGCTTGTGAAAGGACATGCTTACAGGAACAGCTGGAAGCCAAGCAGACAATAAAGTTGTGCAAAGCCTCAGACCCACTCCCCAGCAATGCAATTCTGCTGACAGCCAGGCTATCACTGATTGCTTTAACCTTTGCTCAGTCCAGGCCACTGCCTTCACCTCACTCTTTTTCTAACAAACCCACGGTAATAGCTTCATCAAGGTTAAGATAAGCACAAAGGCAGTTATCTTTACCACTGAAAACTACCTTTTGCTCACAAACAGTTATCCATCCTGCTCAAACAAAATTAACCACAGCAACCCTGCTTACCTTAGGGCATTTTATGAACTGGCTGGGAGGAGAGACAAAGGGAAGTTATTACCTACCACCAACACAGATCCTAATGGCTATTTCCAGAAGGGAAAATACAGTGTCTGTGATGATCAGTGGAAGTTTTCTTTTTCCCTAAAGGGCCCTACTCATTCCTTATTTCTGAGAAAGGCCTACATAGCACATTTTCTTTGTCCCACATCCTCATGGATGAAAGCTGGTCTTTGGGGTCTTGCAGGTTACTGTTGGGATGCTCTCAAACCAAGCAAAGCTCTTCAAACCTGAGACCTGCTGCTAGGAGATCGTGGCTGTGCTCACCATCACGCTGACAAGTGACCGCTCGACCCCACAAAGAGCACGCACAGGACGATGATCACATCTGTTTGTCAGAGCTGGGGCTTGTGAGCAAACATACTGCAGCCATAAAAGCAATGGGCTTTGCAGCTGTAGCAAGCACACAGCCAGCTCAAACATTAATACTTCAGTCTGTGAATATCCTGGTTCAGTCCTATTACATTATGTTTGCCTTCCAGTATATCTAAACTGGACATGTATCTGCTCCCAGATGGGAAGACTGATTGGTGTCTTGGTTTTGGGGTTTTTTTGGGTTTTTTTTGACAGTGGGTAAGCACCTAATAGCAAGCACCTAACATATCCTTTACAACGAGATCTGAAAATAATTAGCAATTGTTTGACACTTGATCTAAAACCATCTGGGAGAACACACCCATGTACTTCCACGAGCTTCTGGTTCAATAAAACAGGGACTTTATTAGCAGGAAGTGTATCTCACCAACCACACAAATTAAGTGTCAGCAAAAGGAGGAGACAATTGAAATACCAGCTACAGTTGTAGGTTTGACTAAATAGTAATGTTTAACTACTTCCTTATCACAGTCTTCCTATACAACTATAATTTAGGAACCTTTGCCACTGTAATTTTCCCTGCTTCATTTTCTTTACGGCTATGCTTTTATGTGTCAGAATAAATAGTTGTTCATCAGCACTATTATCCATGCAACAGCTGAAAATAACCAGCTACGTGAAAAAAACAGAGAAGAACAAATACAAAGGTTTTGCATAAGTATAAAAGAAATTAAAAGAAAAGGCAAATTACCCAGTGTGGTATCTGATGCTGGAGGGAAAGTGGACACAAAGCCACTACAGTTACACAAATGTAACTCTGAAAACAGACACTGTGCAGACACATGGAGCAGCATGCCTACAAACAAGGTAAAGTTAAGCCTAAAATATAAAGCTTCCAGTTTCTCACAGCAATAATCCTGATGGCTTTCAGCCCCAGAACATGGAAGGGACAAAACTCTGGCCTTGCTGGGAGCTCACCCACTAAACCACATGCCATCGCAGCTGGGGCACGACTGACAAGAATGACAGCCCACTAAGTATGTGGGTGGAAGCAGATGGAATAGTTGTTAAAAAAGTGCAAAAATAAGCAAAAACTTTTTAAATCCCATTTGGAGCTACTAACTGTTGCTTTCCATATTCACCTGTATTGCCTCCAAACACAAAGGAGAAAAGTCAATCTGCAAGTTAAACTAATGCCCTTCCAGGAGAAACAAAAATCAAGCAAAAAACCAAAACCAGAAATATAACAGAAGAACTGAGATTGGGTAAACACTTAAGTTCATTCAATTGCACATTCACAAAGCATATCCCACTTACAGCGCATTTTGTACATTTTCTGTTTACTTTCAAGTGTTTGCCAGACTAACTCCAATGTTGCAAGCCATCTTCCTGAAAGCACAGAGACAAACACACTTGGAGGGTTGTGTAAACCATTAGCAGTGCTTTGGTCCTCTGACCTATCCACACTCCTCTTTACAGATTCACCTCTTTCATCCTGCAAGGTTGTGTCAGTACCTTAACTGCTTCTTTCTTCTCTCCCTCTACAGAGGCACTGTTTAGGTTCACATAACCACCCATGAGCACCTACATCACCTTGGGGAGCTGGCTCACGTGCAGTCCGATCCTCCCACAGATTTTCATCCACCTCCTATTTGCACTCCCACACAATTTTCGAAAGACTGCAAATAGCCACATATCAATCACTAAAAAAAAAAACCAAAACCCACTAAACAAAAAACCCCTGAAAGACTGGAAATATTCTGCATGAAGAATTTACTTCTCCTGAAGTCTCCTCACACAAGGTAAGTGGTGTGTTAACCAATATAAACAAAAGTCAACTGATTATTTCCAAAATTTTAGAGACTAGTTATACAGCTACCATTGGCATAAAACAAACCGCATACAGCTTCTTCAGAAGCAGCAAGTGCCAGGTTTTAATTGCTTTGCTCAATTAAAAACCAAAAGCAATGAACACTCACAGACAGCCCCAGACAGCCCTCCAGAATGAGCCTGCCCAGATGCTACATCCCTTTTCATCTTACAGCAGCCACCACCAGCTTGCTGTTACCACAACACCCTCCATGACCATGACACTTAATGATTCCAGCTTTACTCTTTTTCCCAGCATAAAAATCCCTCTAAATTCAAGTGGTTTTTAATGGATCACAAGATAATTCAGCTAGGAGGGACCCCACAAGGTCTCTGGTCCAGGCTTCTGCTCCGAGTAGGGCCAGCGGTGAGATCCAGCTCAGGGCTTTGTTCAGTCACGTCCTGAAATCTCCCAAGGATGGAGACGGCACAGCCTCCCCAGGCAACCTGTGCCCCTATGCAGCTGTCTGTCCTCAGACAGAAAACATTTTACCCTTGTAACCAGTGTGAACTTCTCTCATTTCAACTGGTATCCACTGTCTCTTGGCCTTCCACCACTGAGATGAGCTTGGAATGATGTCACTCTTTTAGTGAAAAGAAATCACTCCTTATACTTTCAGCTCTGCTATTTATCTGTTTATGCAAAGTACACTTTGCTCTGTGATTTAGATTGCTGTTTCAGATTTTAACTTTGCTAACAGCATTTGCCAAAAATTCAAATATAACCAAATCAGAGTGAAAGTGAAAAACAAATCTAAGAATAAAACTTGGGTGGAAATGCTCACCCATGTGATCACATCAAACTTTCCCTGATGTGCCATGGTGATGGCAGCACTTCAGCACTCATTACTGCATTTCCAGATATCGAAGAAGCATCTCTTTATATAGGTGCAACATGAGAGCCAATTATTCATGTAGATTACAAAATAGGCCAAAAAAGCAAGATACATGCTGGAGCAAAGCTATGAGGAATGCACTCTGCTAGTCTTCAGACTCAAAGAGTTTTGAGCCGTGTGTCCATCACAGTAAATATGCATTGCTTCCTGGGCCCAGAAGCTGTTACTTTTTCAGGCTCCTCAAGGTTCCTTAGCACATCAAAGGACAACAATCCACATCAGCAGTCACCTTACAGACCTTACTGCTACGCAGTTACCAAATCACCCAGTACCAGTCATGCAGAAGGCTTCTTAACTGCTCTCCTAAGCCATGCAGTGGAGGAGTAAGAGACATAACCAGAACTAAGAGAGGAGGTAAATGCAGCAGTGCAACACATGTTCATGCTGCCTGAAAGGTCATATGATATGTGATTAATGCCATTATCCTCCAGGACTCTGGAAATTGCCCTGAGCAACAGCTTTCCGGCATAAGCTATGGATCAATAAAAAGGATTAAGCAACAATACTTCAGAAATGCTCGAAAGCAAAATACCAGGTTTTATCTCAGATTTTCTCTAAATCTGTCCCTGATAAGAAACTCCTAAGTTTGAGGTCCATCTTTTGGTCTCCGGCTCTTTACACTAGCGCAAGAACGCAGGTGACACAAACTGTGCACACTCAAGAGACTGGAAAAGGAGGAGGAGAGGGAAAGAGAGCCAGCGTCAACCTTCCCCCTCCCCCCTGAAGGGGTGTGTACAGCTAAACCCAGCCACAATCTGTCAGCAAGTAGCCAGAGCCAGCCCTACGCTCACTCCCACACCTTACCGAGGATAGGGCCATCACCACACCAGGAACGCTCGCATCATTCTGGGAGAGGACAGACAGCCAACCCCACTCCCAAATCACATTTGTCTTGTCCCTTGAAACTTAAGGCTGTGCATAAACGAGGTTGTCACCACACAAGTGAGAGGTGAAGCAAGTTGTTTTCCCTAATTAAACCTATTAGTAGTAACGAGTCACTCCTGCTAGGTCTAAATAGCTCAGAGATAAATCCCAGGCTGCTAAGCTGCCAACCACCTCCCATCAGTGCTCAGAGGCAGCTTTTGTACTCCTCCAGACAACACTGGGTAAATACTACCACCTCCAACCATGCTCCTGGAGCAGATCTCCAAGTTGATAAATTCAAAGCAAATGTTTTCCGTGCAGCTGTCCAGTCACCTTTATTGACAATAAAGCCCAAAACGCCAAAACCTCCTCCTCGGGGAGCAACAGCAGATACACCAGATGAATATTCTGCAGGTTAGGTGCCTGCACACAAGGAAAGAGTATGACCATGACAAAGCTTTGTGCTTTTTTATTTTTAAAAAAAGAAACCTCACTAGAGACTACTTGGGATGGAAGACCTTTTCATGGAAAATTCGTTCACAATATTTAATGCAAACACACCATCAACACATCATCT
Source organism: Corvus cornix cornix (assembly GCF_000738735.6). Lineage (NCBI taxonomy): Eukaryota > Metazoa > Chordata > Aves > Passeriformes > Corvidae > Corvus > Corvus cornix. The sequence goes on along the minus strand of NC_046333.1, from coordinate 103,640,442 downwards.
CTTAAAAGTTCACACCACAGGCAACATCACTATTAGGAGCAGTAAGGAGAATGACACAGTGCTTTTCTAAAAAAGCCATCCAATGAATTAATCATCTTCTGTCTGAACTATTTGCAGAAACAACTGAATAAGCCAGAAAAGAAAAATTAAAATGTTCTAAGCTGTTGCTTCACAGTATGTCTTACAGAAAAGTAATTTTAAAATTATTACAAAGGCAATAACACTCAATCTCATAACATGACACTATTTCAAATTAATCCAGTGCATGTTAATTCCTTCACCTTTGCCAGTGATAAAACAGAATAAGAAAAAAAAAAAAAAAACACTCCATCAAAAATAAGTTGAAATTCAGTAAGCTTTGCCTGTTGCTTTGACAAAACCAACACTGCAAACATGGCCTTAGCTTTCATCAAGCACAACTTCCAATACATAACATTCATCTTCTTTCTCCCAAGTAAGCTTTCACTTACTCCCAAGTAAGTGAAACTCATTTTGCAGACTCACCAAGATTATCCATATTCCAGGAGGCAGCCGTTCATCGTTTGTGAAGTCCATGGTTTCAGCACAGTCATAGCCATCAGCAGGAGAATGAAGGGAAAAAGAAGAAAAAAAAAAAAACCTCTTGAGATTCAAAACACAACACCACTGCTTTCTGTAAAAGCAAAAAACCCCAAAAGTTTCAGGTAACTCATTAAATGGACTTAAGAGAAACAACCCCCCCGCCCTCCAATTTACTGTAAAAAGAAATAAAACCCCCCACAATATCAATGTTAATAAAAGAATAATAATTACAGTCTAATAAAGATCTGTCAAGACTGACCTCATAAGGAACATTTTGTGAGGGGGGAAAATGTATATTTAAGAAAAAACAAACCTTCTACTGCACCTCCCCCATCAGGCAGTAACAGGTGTGCAATATCACACATAGGAAAAGGTATATTATTTTCTCTTATTCTGCTGACATTTTAAAATCCTTGAAGAGGAGAGGTAACATTTGGCAAGGAAGTAAGGCAAAGCCACCACAGCAACTGCTCAGCTTCAGAATCCTCAGTCAAGGATGGGGGATTGGTAATTTATTCTTTGCAATTAAGGGGGCCTGCAGCTTGCCCCACAGCTGAACATCTACACTCTGTTACACATCTGCAAGCCGTCAAGAACACCCAAGCTGAAATAATTGTTTTTTTCAATTTGGACTTTGAACAGTGTCTGAGTGACCAAACCCAGTGTGTGTCACTTCTCTCCTACTAATAAAAACCCAAGAAAGAATTTTACAGCTTTCCCAGGCTCAGCATTGATTTCTTTTGGCAACTGTTCCAAAACAGTCGACCAATTTAGCGTTTGGGTTTGTTTTTTTTTTTTGCTCTTCTGTTTGGTTGGGGTTTTATCATTATTATTCCTTTGGAGAGGAAATGCTTCAAAGAGATCGGTACAAAATGCCAATTGCTGTGGGTTAACCTAAACAAACTGCATGTGTGTATGTAAGGGCAGACAAAGGCATGCTCTTCTTTTGACTAGAGAAATCAATTGCATGTGCAAGTTCAGGAAGTGCACAAGGTCCTGAGCACAGACAAGAAGGCGAGGAGAGTGCTGAAGCCTGCGACGAAAGGAAAGGAGGCAGTGAAGGAAATGCTGTCATCATCTCCCAGCAGCTCCGTGACCATCAGATTGATCACCAGGCCAAGGCTGACAAGATGCCAAAAGGCCAGAGGCCATTGCAAAGTCGCTTCCAACAGATTGGGATATATCTTCTCAGTTCACGTGTTTCGACCATCCAAATTCTCCAAACCAACTGTTCTCAGGAACAGTCATCCTCACAACTCAGTGCTCTTCTGCTGGGTCACAGCAAAGGGGCCTGAGGCCAGAGCAGCATTTTCGCCTCCAGAAATCTCAAGGCAACTCAGGAGAGCAGTGAGCCACCAGCACAGCCCCTGGTGTGGTTCCTACTTGATCCCTGCAGAAATCATGCCATATGAAGGCAAATTTATCTGTTAGAGTCAAAAAAGAAAACTAAACTGTCACAAGCAACTAATTTGCAGCTCCCCCCCACCCCATGGATAATGGCTTATGAGTTAGCTCCTCCTCAGCCTTCACGGCCCATTAATAAGACAGCACGAAAGGCTGCAGAAAAAGGAAGATGACTACTCACATATTTACCACTTTGCTAGAAAACAACTTTTTTTTTTGGTTGCTGTTTTTGTAGGAGTGTTTTTACAGTAGGAGCCTTTCCAGTACCTTCATGTGAAGAATATTGGAGAGGAAAGGGAAAAGAGATTGCAAAAGATTTGCCTTCATTTCTGATTTCTCTTGTCAGTCTTGTGGACCCCAGTCCTTCCCCAGAGCTGCAACCATGCACCATTACTGTCAGTGTGACTGTAGTTACAGATTGCCCTCAAGATATTACCTGTCTTTTACCTCTGCCAGGGAAGCTGAGATTCCTGGGAGAACATTTTTACTGGAGCAGATATGACTTCAAGGTACTCCCAAGGACTGCAAAGGCCAATGAGTCACCTGACTGAACACGGGACTTCATATTACTGAAAGTGAGATTTTGATGGTGGCATGGAGCAAGCTTAACATTAATGTTATCGGGATATGAGAGGTCACATGAAAGCAGATGTTGAGTAGGCGGGAATGGCGGGAAACGTGGCATGCAAAAACACAAGGAAGGAACAAAACAAAAATGTATGGATGACTCAGAACTGGCAGAATTCACGCAGGAGAGCTGCTGAACTGGTTTATTTAGAATGGGGAGGGGACAGGAGAGCAGCATGTCCATTGACAATACTGCAGATACATTTCTGAGTGAAAACAAGAGGTGGTTGTTGAAGTTTGACACGTTATAAGGGGCAGCTTTCCATCATCAGCTCAGAAGGTTTGTGGGGGAAAAGAAAATATCACGATATGCCGTAATGGGATGGATGAACCAATGAGATGTAAATTGCCTTGAGCATTGCAGCAGCATCCACTGCCTACACTACATGCCAATTTCTTGGGTCAGGGTGAGAAGAGATACATAAGAGCAAAACCACAGGGACATTCTGCATTTCCCCTGTTCCTCTTCACATACTATTTTTGCATGACGCTGGTTATGAAACTGAAAACGTTGGTTCGGCTTCAGGCAGCAATTTTAGGGTCAATTGCTTCTTCACCAGACACTGAAATCACAATTTGTCAAGCATCAAATTAACTGTGAATGTTTTAGGGGACAGTGAACTTGAGTTATGCATTATTATTGAGTCCCCTTCCTCAAAAGCCTGTCTTGTAATCCCTCTTGATATGGCAGGAGTCTTTTTTTTTGCTAGAATCACACTTTAAGATGAACTCTGCAATTACACTACTTTCTTTTTGCTCCATCAAGTCATTCCTGACTGTTATGCACTCTTGAGAGTACAGATCTCAAGTGGTGGAATATACTTTCAAAACCATGTGAAGCATTTTATCCATTTATCACAAGAGTACATCAATATAGGTTTTCCAGCTGAAAGCATTTGACAGTTTCCTGAAAACTTTTATAGTTCAGCTTGGACTCATTCCTAACCCACAGACAGGGTAAAAGACTCATCTGGCACACCACAAAATAAGTAAGCAGTAAAGCCTTAATGAGGTTAGCTGTCCAACAAAGCCCCAAAAACCAGGGGTACGCATATTTCCCTAATTCTGACAGTACTATGCAGAACAACTACAAGCCTTGGTGCTGCAACTGATATCACTCTGTATCCAGCTGAATCAAACTGGTGTTCAAACAGCATTCCAGCCAATGCCCCAGCAGGCTAGGAAAGATGGACACTGGTGGAAATTGGAAAGCCATTGCTGGGAATGATGCCAGATTTGGATTTATTGTGTCACCTCCAGTAGCAATTCTAGATCAGAATCAAACTTTTAAATTTTACTCTTCTATGCAAACGTTCGACAGTGGATATGAGAAACATATTCTTTAAAATGGAAAAAAAACCAAGTCCAGCAATGTTCTGCAAGTTCTATAGATCTTCAGTTAATTTAAATGAGAAGTAATATTTCATATCCTGATGGGATGCTCATAAAACTTTCGGACATACATGGGTTAAGATGAAAAAAAGATTAAATCAGCAGTGCCATGAAGATTTTACATTTAAGTGATACATGACAAAGTTGAATTTGGTTTGTTGGGCCTCCATTTCAGGTCTACCTCACCAGTCTGCTATCTTACCATTGAGGTGCTTGTGAAAGTTTACCACACCATGAGCCATGAGCTACACAGCTGAAAATTCCCACTTGCCTTCAGTAAAGCAAAGGCAGCATTAAATGTCAGCAGCATCAAAATTTCCCCTTTACCCCTGAAATACAAAGCCCAAGTGCTATTTGAGTGTCACCAAACACAAGCTGTGCTAAGTCCTCAGAAGGTGAGAAACTTCAGGTCTTAGCAAGGTTTCCCAGGTTCACCCGAGAACACGTCTGTGGAAAAGTTGTACACCTGTATGCAAATAAACACATACATAAACATTGCATATGTATGTAAACACAAATGCAACATGCATATGTATAAATGATGTATAATTGATATAAAGTGGCTCATCACCCAGCAGGTGGCACTCATATCCTGAGCTCCCTAGCACTGCTCTACAGGAGGCACCATCTTCCTGAGAGGTAAGGACACCATGGGCACAGAATCACTCACCACCCTTTTGCAAGGCCTGATGTGTCAAGTCCAGCATCCGGGCCAAAATCCCATTTAGCTTACTGGCCAGGCACCCCCTCCATTAATTCCCTCAACAGCTGCAAGACTCCCCTTTGACTGCTGCTGATTCTCAAGTGCTCTTGCAGCCTTTCCAGAGGAGCAGCATTTTGGGGACTGAAAGGGTCCTGGAATATTTTCCATATAGAAGCATCACATTATGATGTCAAGAACAATGCAACTAAATGTAAAGCTTCCTTCAGACTTCACCACTTCTTTTCTCCATTTAACACACCCAACCAGATTTCAGTTAGCCCTACTAATAATTTGGGCTTTTGAAGATCTTATGAATGAGCAAATCAGAACTGGCAGAGGAAATGCTGTTCTCCTTTGATTAAAATTAAAGACTTGTTTTCACCCAAGACTTAAGTGTCACCATTGCACGTACATTCTTAATACACCTCCTTCTTCATCTGAGTGGTGCTTCAACTTCAGCTGAGTGGGTTTGTTTTTAAAAAAATATTTTCCTTTCCAATTCAATATTCCACCCATCTCCCTTCCCTCTTAAAAAAAATAAATAAAATCAGTTTAGAAGCATCAATTTGAAAACATCAGCTCTTCGTGGAGCAGTGCTGTTCCCCGTTAAGAGAATGCTTCGTGTCAGATTGAAAGATACCTTTCCAAGGTCATTTCATGTTCCAATGGGTTTGTTATGAAGTTGTGGAATGGCAGATAAGGTTGCATGAGATAGTAAAGTGCCTTCCTAAGCTAGTTCTGGGCAGTAATGTGCAACCAATATTTGAGCAAGGGACTTCAAGAAACTTCATATGCTGAAATAAATGCTGCTGCAGGAAGGACAGGAGTAGTACTGAGGTAGTGATAATTTATTTCCCAATTGAAAAAGAAGCCAAAGAAAAGGCCATTTTCTGGACAAATTTGTGCGAACTGCACACGTTTGTGGACTTGGCAAACATTGGGTGCTTCTAGGAACATTAGGGAGTATCTCTTCAGCAAGTTAAAATACTCAACCCTGTGTAATAATGAAGATTTGATGTTAAAAACTGGTCAATTCAGAATCAATAGTGATACCTTCAAGTTACAAGAACAAGGATACAAGAGTAGCTCTCTATTAAGTACCAGGACTGATAATTTGCAAGGTTAGAAAAGGGAGGGGGAAATAAAAGTGCATATCTAAGAACAGTTCTTTGAAAATGTTGTAGTTGCAAGTGTGAGGGATGATGATCCAGTATTTTTAGACTGCTTCTAACAGATCCCAAAAATGGAGGAAACCATATAACAGTATCCTCTTAGCAAGCTTTTAATACTGCCTGAGCCTATCCCAAACTCTGAAAGAAGGTAAGCATCTGGCAGCACACTGAATTGCGTGCCACCATTTCAGCCATCATACTAGGGACTAAATCCTTCCCTGGAAATAACAGAGGAACAAACATGCAAACTCCAGAGAGAAGGGGGAAAAAAGATCCTCCTCACAAATGGTTAGCTGCATCTTAACGTGGTTTAAAGCTTGACGAAGGATCACCCGTTTGGAATACAAAAATGCAAGTATTTGGCATTGAAACAGCCCTAGCAAAAGGGCTGGGGAGCCTGACAGGATGTTTTTTCAAGTCCCAAATGAGCATTTTGGGGGTCCAACAGCCTGACAAGAAAAAAATTAGAAAAATGGCCACCCAGCACTGAACTATGCACAAAATGCAGAGTTTCGGCGCTTCCAGTTCTGCATTGCACCCTGCGCTCCCAGCCCCCCGCATTCCCACAGGCTCCCGAACGCCCCCGGCTCCCCCATGGCGCTGTCCACTGCCGGGGAGCGGGGGGGCTACAGTCCCTCGGCGCTATCTGCAACCACCCCCAGGGCTCCATTACTACTACTTTTAATTTTCCTGCTACTATCACTTTTCTAATGAATTGCTGCTACTACAGAAATGTAAATGTCGCCAGCTGAGCAGTTCGGGTTTTTTTTTTAAACATCCGAAAAGGTAGAGAAAAGGGGGAGGGGAGGTGGGGAACACCTCATTAATCTCCACTATCAAACATTTTTAACGCTAAAGCCACACCGACCCCCGCCGCCCGCAAAACCTTGCGGCTTCATCAGGACTGGCCCCAAGCCCCAAAAAGGAGCTTCAGCGCCCCATCAGCAGCGGCTGGGCTTACCAGCGGATGCTCCGCTGGCCGCGCTCCGGCTTGCGCAGCACGGCCCCTCCGCGCCCCCGCAACCCACCCCCGCCGCGCACCGCCCGTAACTTTGCGGGCGCCGCCGCGTCCCAGCGCCCAGGCGGATCTTCCGCGGGAGATGCTGCGTTCCGCGGAGGGCAGGAAGGCGGGAAGGGCAGCTGAGGGACAGGGTCCGGCAAGAGCCGTACCCCGCCTGCGGCACTCCCGCACCGCACCGCCTGGCGCCGCGCATCCCGCGCCGCACCGCGGGCAGCAAGTCCGCCCCGACACCGGAGCGGGGGCAAACCCTGCCCGGGGACCCCCGAAACGACCCACGGCGGGGACGAGTGGGGTCACGGGACAGCCCGTACAGCCAAAAGGAAAAAAGCGGAGAGGGGAATGGAAAGAGGCGAAGAGACGCCCCCGCGCCGCAGCCCTGCCGCCCCAGCCCTCCCTCCCCGCGCAGCGGCGCGGAGCGATGCGCAGCGGCAGCGCGCCCCGCGGGGGCAGCGCACGCCCCTCGGCCCTCCCCGCTGACCTCAAGCCAAGGACAGCTCGGCGGTCCCGCTGCGCATCGCGACCCACGGGCCCCGCTGAACGGAGCCAGGCCAGGGCGGCAGCAAGGGCGGCCGGGGAAGCGAGGGGAGCGGGGGCTCCTCACCTGAGCCTGTCCCGGGAGGTGCTCTCTGCCGCCGCCGCGGGAGGGACGCGGCTCCTGCCTCTCTCCACAAAGAAGGCTGGCGCGGACAGCCCCGGCCCGGCGAAGTTACGTGCCGTCGCGGAGCCGGGCTCCCACCTGCAGCGCCCGTCAGAGTCCGGCAGCCGGCACGGCACGGCTCGGCACCGCACGGCACAGCTCGGCACGGCTCGGCACCGCACGGCTCGGCCCGCCCCCCTCCTCCCCATTGGAGCCGCCGCCGCCCCGCCTCCGCCCGCCCGCCCGCCCGGAGCGCCCGCGGGGGCGGCGGTGGGCAGCGAGCTCCGGGACCCTCTTGCCCGCGGAGCTGGCGGCCGGGGCAGGTGAGGAGCTGTGCGAGGCATCAGCTCCTCTTGCCACCCCGCCACGGCCCTTGGTTTGTGGGGGGTTTTTTTGGCTGGTTTTTTTTTATTTTCTGGGGGAAAAAGGAAAATACTAAAAGCGAGTCTGTGAGGTTACTTTATGCCGTTGTTTCGTGTTGTTAGGCTTACGAGGAGCCTGTTGCCTCAGTAGGCGCTGAGAGGCTTTGGTGGAGGCACTGCTACACGGTCCGAACCATCTAAACATGGTCACTAATGCCCCGAGCAGGCAGCGGCAGCTCAGGCAGGATGTCACAGGGTGAGTACTCTGTGACAGATCCAGGGAAACCACAAACTTCTGTGCAACAGCCAGAGGATAGGGCCGGTTGGGCTTCCCGAGCACTTCCTGAGCAATGCTGACCGCAAAAAACCTGAGCACCTCATTCTTTCAGTCTGCTTCCCTCAACAGCCCGCAGCAATTTCAGGCTTTTTTGTGTTTTGTTTTTCTATCTAAACTATTGGTAGCCCCCTTCACAAGTGCGCTCTAGACACGTAGAAGGACAGCATTTGGGAGGCGTGGGACAGAAACAAGAATCCAGCTGCGCTGGTGGGGGTTTGAAAAAGCAGTTTCCAGATAGTGGAAATTCCCTCTTAGATTAGGGAGCAACCACTCTGAAATTCTGGGGAAGTGAGGTCGCAGTTCCTGGGAACACAGCTGTCTCAGGATGGGAAATTTTCAAACACATTTGGGGATAATGGGAATGGCCATACAAAAGTGAGAATTTCCTGGACCAAAGCACAGCGGGGAAGAACCAGAACCACTCACAGCTGACTTGTCTTGGGCAAAATGGTAGGGAGGACAAAGGGAAGAGTGTTCCCAGATCCGGCGCTTTGGGTGTCATGCCTAAGTCATTAACACCAAGATTATACCTGGCCCTGCCAAGGTCTGTAAGTCACGGCGAGGCTGACTTATCCCCCGTGGGAGGCAGCCAGAATTGCTGCATTTAGAAAGCCTGCTGGCTACGCAGTGCCCAGCAAATCCCTCTGTTCGTCAGCAGGGAAGGCCGTCTCCCTTCCCGGAGGCAAGCGACAGGGCAGGGAGGGCTGTATCCCAAAGGCCACGGTGCAGGCGGCGGTAGGAAGGGCTGCGGCGTCCCTTGGCGTGCGGCCAGCAGCCCCTGCTGGCACCTCTGCCTGAAGTTTGCCCACAGTGCAAATAATTGCTGAGATCCATCACACGTAGTCTTAAGAGTTCAAAGGATACCCGTGGGGGAGAGCTCCTTGGGAGGCGGGGCACGGTGTGCCAGCTGCCAGTGGCAAAGGTTGAAGTTCCAATGGGGAAATTTTTGTTCAGCACATGAGATAATTTTCTGCGATAAGTTATGCTTAGGTCGGCTCAGTGAGAACATCCTGCTATTGAAGGGAGTTGTGTGGCAAGCAAATTTCCTGGGCGCCTGCATTTTTATTTATTTAATTTTTTTAGCTGTGGATCTATGTACAGCTATTGACTTTTACAGCTTTGCAAATTGATATGCAAGAGGTGCACAGGATGAGGTGAGGGAGCTGGGACACGACCCTGGCCGATGCATCAGCAGGAATCCAGTGATGTCAGCGGAGACACGGCACCAGCTGGGAACGGTGAGGCCAGTGTTCCCAGCAGGAGCAGGGCTGCGAGGCAAGCAGTGAGCAGGAAAGTGGCTTTGATCATGCCACGCAGATTTCCACTGGTTATTGCAGAATGGACTGATAGTGCATCCCATAGTACGAGGGGTTTCTTACCTCTGCTAAGGCCGAGGTGGGCTCTAGGAAGGAACCACGTGTGTAGAACAAGTGCTACAAAGTGAGTGCTAGGTTTGGGAAGGCTCCTGGGGGAAGCTGGTGCTTCGCCAGGGTGGCAGCAGGTACCTGGGGCTTTGGGGGAACTGGCTTCAGGTAATTCGTAAGTGATCGCCCAGCCCTGGGACAAAATGGCTGAAGCGTATTTTGTTCCGCTGATGTGGGAAAAGGCCGGGCCAGTCCCTGTTGGGGAGGCATTAATTAAAGGAACTAATGGCGAGTTCCTAAAATATCTATCGGAGTGATCAGGATGTCTGCTGAGAGAAATCTGACTTGCTGGGCTTCAAGTTGTGCCAAGTCATTGTGTTCATCAGGAAATGAGGGTGTTCTGGGGCAGGTAAAACAGAAATAAATCACACTGACCCTCCTCTGGTGCTTTCTGCTCCTATTTCCAAAGCCACATTTCAGGAGGTGGCTTACATACGTTTGTTACTTAATGGGATGTAACAGCTCTAAGGCTTTTTTTTTTTGCTTATATTGTGGTTAATGCTTTTCGCACATTGTATGGGAGTCTTTTCTTACTAAAATTACCATCCTAAGCACCCATTTCTGAAACTCCCCTGCCAAGTATTCCCTGCAAAGTCTGCATTAGAAGAACGTTAATCTGATTTACAGTAACCTGACATGACAACTTGTGGCAATAGGTGATAAAAAGTTGAAACCTTGCGACAGAGAGGATGTTCATCTCTGACCGTGGTATGAACGCAGGATGTCCCAGGGGGCTGGCTCAGGAGAGCACAGCCTGTGAGCACAGGGTGATGAATGAAGGGAATTATTTGCAGCATCACTCTAAAGAGCCATTTACACCAGAGCGCATCATTATTTCCACACATTTCAGCAGTTCCTAGTGTGGGCTGGCCTCATATATCCAAACTTTTACGGGCCCTCTGTATTATTTGTGTGGCAGCGGTGGGTTTCTTACTTTAAATGAGCCCAATTAATAATGCTTCATCTGCCACAGCTTATTAACACACTTCCAGGAGATCAAAAGGTGGGAGAGGAGGGACTGGCGGCCACTGCACTTCATACTCCGAAGGAGGAGTCCAATATTTTCCTGAGCTCTATGCTCTGAGGGTGAGGCCAGAGGTACAGTTTTACAATTAAGTTTAGGTTCACATAAAAGGGGCAATGAATACTACAGTAATATACCATGCAGACGGTATTTTCTTTGCAGAGATGTTTCTGAATGGGCTCTGTGTTGCCGCCATCGCTGGCACATCAGCTGGCAGCACTGGCTCTTGGCATCCTCTGTCCCCAAGGGCATCCTGCAGACCTTCCACCATGGCACCAATCTTCACTGCTGTGCCACGGCAATATGTTCCTGAAAAGTAGCTTGGTATGACAACTTACCTGCTTACAGCAAAATCCAAGAACACTTGTTTAAGTGCTCCTTTTCCCGTAAAGGAAACTCTACACCACAGAAGCAGCTTTGTCCCTGCCTGGTCAGCATTTGTTAGAGGGACCAGGGCAGTGTTTGTTATAATTTGCCAGTCCCTGAGGATTGCTTTCAAATTGGAGACCATTATTACCTGAGATTAGAGCCATGCCCAGCTTTATTTTTATACAATCATCAGTGTACATGTGATGTTTAAAGACAAAAAGACGGAAAGAGGCAGCATCCCTTCCCCAGCTAATATACAGTTTGGTGACTAAAAGAGATTTATTGAAATCAATGTGCACTTTACCATCGATTTCTTTGTGCAGTGAGGCCTCCTTTAAAGCTTGTCAGCTTTTTCTTGTAAAGCTGAAATGAGACTAACCTGATGTATCAACAGTGAGTAGTTTGAAGTGATACTTCTGTTTCTCTCTCTCTCTCTTTTTTTCTCTCCAGACTTCTGAGACACCACAAAATAACTTTCATTTTAAAACGTATTTGTCACATTTACTGAAGGTGCCCAAACTGCATGAAAAAAATAAAAAATGCACGCAAAATTCAATTTAGCATTGGCAGGGGACTTGACCAGATGATCTAACTGGTCATTTATAGCTAGCTATGACTGTAATTGCATGTCCACATCATGCTGTTTAAAATTTTAAATTCAACCCACACCATATTTTCATTTGCTGAAAGGAATTTACTTTAGCATCACTCTTTGCCCATGTCAGGAGAGCAATTTTTCACTGTTGATAAGAAAACGTCATTTTTTGTTTAAAAATTGCAAATGAAAAAGCCATTTCTATGTCTCCTGAGCTTTTGTTTATTGATTTTCTTGTTATTTAGTGAGTAGTTTCAATTAATTTTATAATAATAACAATTTCTTGTGCATATCTATCAAATTGTACAGAAAAGACTTCAAATAAACTATTGTGAATTATGATCTTGTCATGTGAAATGCTCCCATTTCAGGCTCCATAGCTTGACCCCTAAAAAGAATAGCAAGAAATACATTATTTGACATTTTAAGTGGACTGACAGGCTTCTGCTATGAGGTGACCTGCTCAGTGGATGAAGGGAGAGCAGTGAACCTTGTTTACCCTGAAACATTTCAAGGTGAGAAAGGTATTTGACTTTTTTTTCATATAAGACCCTCATAAATAAGCTGATGATGTACAGGTTAGGTAAAAGGACAGTGAGGTGGACTGAAAACTCTGAATGACCAGGTCCAGAGTGTTGTGGTCAATGGAAATAGGTCCAGTTGAGGACAAGTCCCTAGCAGTGTACACAAGTGTGGGGGACCAGTACCTTGTAACCTCTTCACTAATGATTGGGATGACAGGGCAGAATACAATTTTGCAGATGAGACGAAATTGGGAGGAGTGGCAGATAACACCAGAAGGTTGTGTGGCCATGCAGAGGGACCTTGACAGGCTGGAAAAATGGGCAGGTAAGAATCTCGTGTACTTCAAAAAAGAGAAATTGCAAAGTGTTGCAACTGGAGAGGATCAACCCGAAGCCCCAGTACAGGCTGCAGGTTGATCAGCTGGAAATCAGCTCTGCAGAGAAAGACCTGGAGGTTCTCATGTATGAGCAGCTGATCACCAACGAGCAATGTGACCTTCACTGCAGCAGCTGGCCCTTGCTGCAAAGATGGTCAGTGGCACCTTGGGCTGCATTAGGAGGAATGTTGCCAGCAGGTCAAGGGAGGTGATCCTGCACCTCTGCTCAGCACTGGTGAGGCTGCAGCTGGCATGCTGAGTCCAGCTCTGGTCTCCCCAGTACAGGAAAGATACAGACACACTGCAGAGAGGTCCAGCTAATGGCCCAAAAGATCATTAAGGCATCTGAGTTTCTGAGGTGGGAGGAGGAAGAGGTGGGAGTCCCAGAGAGCTGGGACTGCTCAGTCTGGTGAAGAGAAAGGGCATCTTACATGCCGATGCCAATACCTGATGGGAAGGAACAAAGATGAGACAGCCAGGCTCTCTTCAGTGGTTCTAAGTGCCAGGACAAGAGGCAGCTGGCACAAATTAAATCACAAAGAATTCCATCTGAACCGAAAATACCCCTGTGTATGGCAGTCAAACACTGGCACAGGTTGCCCAGAGAGGTTTTGGAGTCTCCCTTCTTGAAAATATTTAAAAGCCATCTGGACATGGCCTTGGGCAATCTGCTGTAGGTGTTCCTGCTTGAGCAGGGGGATTGGACAAAGTGACCTCCAGAGGTCCTTTCCAACCTCAGTCATTCTGTGATTCTGTGAGTAATTCAGATACCGCACAGATCACACTCTTCCTATTTCTCAATGAGAAAACAGCAAATTACTCCACTGCAATTCCACTTTCTGACTTTGATGAACGGAAATATGTTACGCATCATTAACAACATGCCAGAATATTAAAACCATATTATGCTTGTAAAATAAAGAGCATTTTTTTCATCCATTGCCATCAAATTTATTTCTGAGTTAATCTGAAAAATTAAATAAATCCACATGGATCTCCCAGTTAGTGATGCCAAGTATGTATATTCTTTAGTTTGAAATGAAAATATTTCTGTTCAAAGTTTGGGATGGAACACGTACACTCCCATGTTTCAAATTAAAACAAATTGGATGATTTTCAATTGGAAAGCTATGTCAAAGCGAAGGAGATGGCAGTATTGCAGATTGGCCATTCTGCCTTATAATGGCTCATCAGTCCAGGCCAAAAGTGCAGTAAAACCAGAGAAACATCTGTCCTTGGTCTGGTTGACGTGAATATGCAGGAGGCATATTGTGTTTTTGGACAGGACTGGCGGCTGCCTGTGAGTGTGAAGTCTGGACAATCCCAGACCACACTGAAGTGGAAGGGCAAGCTGATCATCTTTCTTTCAGATGAACTGAAAGAGGAATTAAAGCCTCATTTATTTTGTGGTAATTGGAACAAGACCAGCCACCGCCCAAGGTGCAACACAATATAGGAAGGCTGGATTGGAAGCTCAGCCATGTGGCTAGAGGGATTTCACTGGAAATTGGTTGCAAAACCAGGAAATGGAGCATTGATTTGGTTGAAACTTTGCATTAGCTTGTGGGTGGAAAGAAGCACAAACCAAGTAAGCAACTGGACAAGCAGAGTGTGTGTGTGGCCCCAAAAAGGTAGCCAAGAACAAATTACTTTCTTTTCTTTCCAACTCTGAAAAGCCCAGAAAAGGATCTCACAAACAAGAAGACAGCTTCTGTCTCATCCTTCCATGTTTCAGTGGAAAAAATATTTGTATTTTAACAAACAGATTTTACCCAACTTGTAAAAACAATGTCGACTCGAAGCAACCCTAGAACTCTGTGAACTTTGGCTTCCTGCAAGGAGCAGCCTTATCTAACTGCAACACCATATAACCTACAGCACTTAAATCAGTCTTCCATAAAGCAGGCTAGAGTTCCATCCCGCTGTCAATTAGAACTCCTCTCACAAAACAAACTGAAAAAGATGTGTATTGCAGCCTTGGAGCAATACAGCTTCTCCCACAAAGTTATGAAACCTTTCTTCCTTTAGGGATAAACAGTAAAGCAACATCTAATTTGGATGAATAACCCTTTCAGCTGCTTAAATACTTCCAGTCTGACGAATTTTTAAGGTGTTCTGATTTCTCTAAGTGTATTAATCTTCCACACCTGTTATTTTAGTGCAGGCATGACATGCTACTAGTGTTTCACATTTCCTACTATGTTTTTTGAAGATTTGTGATTTGACATCTTTTTCAAAATGGTGAAATATTAGCCAGCTGTCCTGTAGATGGTTCTCCAGGTAAGGTTTTATGTCTGATGGTCTGTGGCATGGAAAAAAGATTCACTTGCTGACAAAGATCTTTGGTCTACTCATGGTTCTTGTGGAACTGAGAATTTGCAGAAATGTGTAATGGTGCGTGGACTACGGTTTTTTCCTTGCCAACTCCATCTCTAAATGTGATGCCATTCATGTACAGAGCTATCCAGATGTGTGTCACAGCTTGATTTCCTGAGGCTGTCTAGGGAAATGCTTCAAGAGAAGCACTGCTCTCTACCCCAGTGACATGAAAAATCCCTTCAGGATGCTGTACAGTACCAGAGCAGCAAAGCGTCATTACATTTGCTTTTAATGTGTCCCTTTTCAGTTTGTTGAAAATCTATCCTTTCTTCTGAATATGTTCATGAAGCTCACATAAAATGCTTTTTTTCATGTCTGAATAAACCTTTTTTAATTCGACAGTGGAAATTGTGATTCTGTACTCTTAGATGGTTGTTTGCAATTTCGGCTTTTTCACTGAGACAACAAAAATAGCTCCAATCTGAAGGTGAAAATTCTAGCCTGCATTTCTGTGCCAACACTCACAGAAGAAGTCTAGCAATGTGAGGGGATACAACCATATGCCTTAATCCTCTGAACGAACAGGTGCCTCATAGTTAGACAGATGAACACTTATTTGGAACATTATTTGGCATATCCCCTATAGGTCGCTGCCTCTTACCACCCCATTGCAATGCTAAGGACTCATACCCAAAGCACAGCATGGCAGCTCTCCCAGTTTTGTCTTCTTGTGCACCTGGTTTGTGTCAAGGGCTGAGTTGGGAAGGGTACACAGCTCTTGGAAGTGCGAGGTAAGCTTTGACATGTAGGGAGAGGTGAGAAGAGGTAGAAGGGTTCAGGAGTTTGGGATGAACCTAGAGATTGAAATCTTGCTAACATTTGCAAGCTGCAGATTCTCTTTGGGTGTTTTTTTCTTTCTTGATTTTGTTTCTTCCTTTTTTTTTCTTGATAATGTGCAGTAGTAGGGGCTTATAATTGTACTTTGCTATAGCTGGGAATCAGAACTAGTTCCAAAGCAGGTGCTGTGATTTGTGGGGCTTGCCCTGCTCTGCAGAGCCTGTGCTCTCCCTCTTACAGTCCCTGGCCGCATTTCCCACTGGGAGGACCCCAGAGGACAGCCTCCAGCCAGATAGGCACTGCATCTACTGACATAGGTGGGCTAGGATGGACGTGGAGAGCCAGGTCCAGCTGGAGGTAAGGCTGGGTTTGTTTTGTTGTGAGCTGCCAGAAGCCTAGGAAGACATTAAGCAGAGCATGCTTGTATAGCTGCCTTTTCACTATTTTCTTTTAAAGATTTGGCTTTTATGGCAAGTGAACTGAAAACATTCTGAGGATCAGAAAATTTGTAAAGGTGCTTCCTGACAGCCTTCATATTGAGGCTATGTCATTCCTCAGTGACACTTACAGTTACTGTGACAGTTACTGTTACAACCATTTAGATTATTGCATGGGATTTAGCAACACAGATTATGGATTGATTGCAAAAGAATCATTGCGTGTACTTAAGATTCATAATCTTCAGGGCATGTTATATTCAAAAATAAAAAATGCTTGAAGCAGGACTGTCTAATGAACTTACATGTCTTTTCAAACCATATTATTATCTCTCATTAGACCACAGATTTCAAATTCTGGTGAGGAAGGGTTAAACCTCCTGACAGCTGCAAAAGTTTTCGCAAGACAAGTGGTACATATATCATTAAAAAAATCCAGAAAATCAGTCCAGCCCTTTCACAGTTGTGACTGAAAGAAAGAAGATGGTAATTCCTTAGTGAGATAACATTTGTCTCGGGTTAGTATCAACATGAAATCTGGTTTTAATCTCATTTTCCATTTTAACTAAAAGGGTCAAAACTAATGATTAAAATAGAACCTCAGATAGACTTATTACTTATTACAGTAAAAAAAAGATTATTAACATCGATAAGGGCCCTACTTAAAAAACAAAAGACTTCAAATGAGCTGAAAGATGAAATAGATCCTGCAAACAATAGGTAATGCATTAAGGAATACAGATTAGCATCAATTAGACTCAATAACTACAAATATGTTGACATATTTAATTGCTTTTATGCAGTTTATTAACTCCACACACTAAAATCAGATGCACACAACAGCAAAAGCAGCAGAATGGATATGTGTAAGTTCAGGAATTGTTTAACACTCATAGCATCTTTCTTAATCATAGGAGTTGAGGAAAATAACTTTTCATAACTGAGGGCCTAATCTTTCAACTGTTGCTGGAAAGGCAGTGAAGCCATAAGGAAAGGCCACAGCTTGTCCACTTTGGAGTCTTGGCCCAACAGAAGACAGCAATTAGCTTTAATTATGACTTCTAGCATGGATATTAACGTAGAGACTAGGCATAAAAAAAAATTCTAACCACACAGCCAAAACCTACCTGTAAATAGTGTAGGGTTTATGGGTGAGACTGAATGGTTATTTCTTGTGGTCATCACTCCAGTGGACAACTGAAAAGAGCATATAAAGAGCAGAAGGATTGTATTCTGAGATATTGGCAATGCAGGAAGGGTCATATGTTTTCTGAGCTCTGAGTGTTACTTGTATGCAGACTAGAGAATATATAAAATCCTTAAAGAGTAAAAATTAATATACATTTCCATATATGTATTATTTTAGTGAAAGACGTGACTTTTTCTTTGAATTATTTATGGCATTCAGTCCCACTACACAATACCTTACACATGTAATCTAGCAGGCAGTCTTGCTTGCAGTGGTTAGGACTCGTTTTGTCAGTCTGTTATTCACAAATTAATTTATATTCTAAAAATCTTCCCAAACTGCTTGCAAGCACACCTGCCATCCCATGTCATACACGCCATTTGCCAGAGCCATGGGTAGTCTATAGGGGCGTGTGGCACTGATTTTAGTGGAGGCCCCATAATCTGCCCTGGCAGAGAGCAGAGCCTGACACCTGTGCAGGAAACTAGAAAGCTGCTAGAAAGTGTGATCAGCAGTTTGGGAAGAAGATCAACCACGTGTTTTTTGTGTCACCATTTCTCTGATAAGCCTGTGACTGCCATTTCAGAGGATGTATTGTCCCTTCAAAGTTAATATTACAGTCAAACTTGTCAGTTCACATTTACTCCATGACCTTTTGCTTGATAACAGAAATGTGCACAGTTTTATGTTGTTTATGAAGCTTTTTTAGTATGTTTTATATTCTTTTGATAACATTATGGACAATTTTAGTCCTCAAACACCTTGCTCAGTTAAGCATCTAAAAGAATGAAATTACTTTTATATGTAACCATTAAGTGCTCCCCTCTATTAGAATATTATGGACTAGATTTCATGCCTACAATAAAGCTAATAAAGCAGGTTATTGGAACAGGATTTGAGATTTTAATTCAGATTTATAATAAACAGAAGGAAAATGGCTAATGTATATTGACTACCAAAGGTTACTGTGATGTAAGATAAAGACTAAGAGAGAGTTCAAGCAGCACGTGCTGCTGAGGGACTTTTCATCACAATGAAGATGAATTTGTAGTACTATAGACTGTTGCAACAAACAGGATAACTTTTCCAAAGTCTTACACAGAAACTTCCCAGTTATATTGTATTAAAACATTTTACATCAATGTCAGAATTGCATGATTTTTCTGTCGATTATCCTTTTTAAATTAAGTCACTGTACAGAGAGCAGATTCTATGGAATAACTTTACCATGAACTAAGAAGGATGTTGCAGTAAATGTAAGTAGAAGTTCCACTCTCCAACAAATTTTGTTGTTGCAGAAATGTTTTTTTTGCTGAAAAATGAAAATAGTCATGAATGAAATGTAATAGGATAAAAAATCAATGGTGTTCCTTGGCAAAATCATTCCATCTATTAACAGGGGAGAAACATCTCAAAATTAAAGATTTGACAGCAGAGACTCAATATTCTTAACTTCAGAATTCTATAATTAAAACTGTAGATTTATAACCTCAGTCCTACAAACATAGCTCTATAAAATGCTATCAAAAGACAATAAAATAAAGTAGGATAATTTATTATCCATTTTAATCTGTCCCTCAGTTTAACTGTATTTTGGTCTAGAAAACATTACCATTTCAGAATTAAAAGAGTGCCTCAGAATTGTAGATATAATCTGTTTTATCTTGCTTCCAGGCAGGAAACCATCAGCAACTGCTCCTAAAGTATTTCAAATTTTGTTCCTGTTGGTGACTGGCTGATGCGGCTGATACGGCCACTGATGGCCGAGTTCAGACTTGAGAGAGGTGAATATTGTGCTGTCAGACTCAAATGCAATTTCCCTCACTGTACTCCAGGCCCAAACTATGTCCCAGTAAATAATTAATCCTGTGGAAAACTCTAAAACCTCCAGGATATGAGACATGGGTTTGGACATCTCCAGTTTCCTTTGAACAATAATCCTTCAGGATTTAAGCGTAGTGGGAACTGCTTGGCACAGCCAAATGCATCCTGCAGGCTGCAAATCATCTCCCATATGGGTGGAATAGGAGGGGACATTTCTCAATTTCCACATTGGTATTTTGGACATAGAGAGATAAGGAATGTTCCGAAACACAGTGCCTGCTTCTAGTAAAATGGAAAACTTTATCTTCTCTAGTTATTAAGCAAACAGCACATCTGAGTAAGTCTTACCAGGATGATAATGACTCTTGTGGTTGGTTCTTTTTTTTTTTTTTTTTCTGAATAGAAATAGGTCCATTCTCACTAGTCTTGATTAATTCCACCTTGTTAAAATGATAAGAAAATAGAATTTGTTAAGAAAGAAAAGTGAATTAATAAAATAAAGAAAATACATCTGAATTCTCTTTAGTAGCAGTTTAGGTGAATACTTTGAGGTGCCTAAGAGGTTTCTGTTCCTTAGCTATTACAAATGTTACTGTTCATTTTTTCAAAATGGCTTTCTTTTAATAAATTGCAATACTTATTTGAGAAATATGTTTTAATAAAAAATTCCACCAGTGAACTTCAGTACTGCTGGTAAACACAAACATGAGGGTTTTGGGAAAAAATTTTCTTCAAAGACTAACAAAGAGCCATTGAAATCCCTCATATGTCCAGACATTATATGCTTTTCCTTTTACTAAAGTCTGCCTCAACCAGTTCTGCACTGCAGTTACCTGGGGTAGCTTTAGAGCTGCCTACAATCACCTCTGAGTGTCTCCAGCTTTCAGGCTGCCAGAGCTTAATATGACTCAGCTACTTCCTGGCCAGCATTTTTTGCTCCTTGCAAAATAAATAGTGCAGTAACCATATTAATTCCACTAATTTCTACATATAAGCAATTTTTTTCCAGTATGTATTTTGTATTATATATTTTATTTATATATTTATTTAAATGGAAAGAAAGACAAGTGAGAAAAAAAAGTCCCTTTTGTAGTAGCTGAACAAAGTAAAATTACAATAGCATACACGGGCAGAAGAAAAAGCACATTCATTTTTTATTTTGATTAGTAGACCATTTGCAGGAAGAAATAATTTATTAGAGTGAAAGCTGTATCAGGTAAAAGATACTTCCTTGCTTAAAATTTTCTCCTATTTTCAGTGAAAATAGTTTCCAAAGTGCAAACTTCATCATGTTGCTTTACGCAAATTATCTGAGTCAAGGGAAGGACTTTTCAAAGAGTCTCCAAATGCTTTTTCACTTTAGCAAAGACCTCTACCATTGATTTGAAACTCTCTTTATGGATGAAAACCTTATTCAAGAATGAGAAATGTTTCCATTGAAATCACTTATCAAATAATAAGCCATTAGCGTGTTTTCTTTCTGGAAGTGATGATGCCAAGTAAATTACTTTCATTATAGGTTAAATATCACCAATACTAAGAGCCTTGGACATAGTTTTAAAATGCTTTGATGGATCTATATCAATGCACTTTCTACCACTGAGGACTTCTGAGATCCCAACTCATCAAAATGTATTTATTCAGCTCAGCTTGCCCATTCGGCTCCAGTTCAGGTCTCTTCTTCACAGGAGAACTCCTCTGAAGAGTCAGAGCACATGAGAACAAAGAGAAGGGTTTTGTTTGTTTGTTTATAATTCTCCTTTGTGAGATCCCCCAGGAGCAGGAAAGAAAATAGTTCACAGTCTGGTAAGATCAGAACAGCAAAAGTATTTGCAGTGTGGCACACAATAAAGCACTGCCTGCTTGGAAATACTGCACTTCCAGCCAGCACCATCCTGTGAGACTCACAGATGAGCTCCAGATCCTGCCGCAGACTTGCTCTGGGAGCTAACATTCCACTCACCTCTGGAGACTATTTTTGCCTAGAGAGGATTAAGATCTGACCCACTACCAAATATCTGGTTATTTTTCTAAATTTTTCCTCTATGAATGGGTAGTTTTTCAAATAGTACTTTAAAATTTGGGTTGGTTTTCATTCCCACTGACAATGCTCATATCCCACTAAACTTTTTTTATTTATTTTACAAGTCTGTTTTCTTTAATCATGTCATGGAGCAGACCGCTAATTCTATCCTTCTGGATGGCTGCAATGAGACCACACACTCTCCTCTCTGAGCACCAGCAAACTGGAAAGAGATGAAAAGACATAACAAGAACAAAATACTGTTAGAAATCCAACACCGTTTCCATCAGAATTGTTCTCTTATGGTTCCTCACGAAGTTCCTCACCAGAGATCTTTGGTCTCTGTGGACTGGCTATCAATCCTTTTTTTTTTCCATTGGTGTATCATTCCAAAAGTAATGGCAAATCTGCATCCAAAGACCTATCAATTAACTCTTGGAGGTAGTCCAAACCAAGCAGTAGCCCACACTATACTGTTTGGTTCAGACACCAGGTTCAGGAAAGGAGGTATTGAGCTGATCAGCCTGAGTGAATAAAGGGCCTTTTTGGAGTACCAAATGAGGGAATTTTTGAAGTACAATGCTAGTTATATGGAGGGATGACACTGATGGAGACAAAGTCCCTGTACTAATGTGCTCATTGATTAGTTATTTCCAAAATCACAACTAGCATCTATTTTAAGTCCACAGTGGATATCAATGCAAACTGTGCCTTCCCTATTTCAAGCAAATTGGCAGCTAAAAAAACTTTGGAACAAGTACACAGACTGTAGTGGTCTACATTTTAAAGGGAACTGCAATTTGAATCTCACCCAGAGATTATTCTGAGAAAAAATTTGTGTTTCCTGATTTGAAACTACAAAGCATTCAGTTTGATTTTGACAGCATTGATATTGTCTAAAGGACAGATAGACTGTGGTAAGTACTACTGCCTTGACATAAAAAGCTCTCTTTTGTCTTCCTATCTAAGATGACATCATCAGGGACACATTTTTTGTAACCTGTGTCTCATCTGAACATCTGGAAAGAAAGCTATCATTTGGAGAATGGGTTGTTCAGTTCGCTCCACTCGCACAGTTCCTGGGGCAGATGTTTACACATCTACTGATGCAAGAGACACCGGAGAATCAGTCTGAAGTGCCATCAACTGCTGCCATCTCTGCAGTCCAGTGTCATTCACATTAAATATGTTTTGCCATCAGCAATTCAGATAATTCAGATAATTTCTCATCAGGATTGCAGCTCTAGCTTACCTGAAACCCGTGGTTTCAAGAGGTAAATTCTAGAAAATATTTTTTTATTTTAAGGGCATTGCCATCACTCAGAGAAGCAATGGCAACCACTCAGAGAAGTAATGGCTTGCAATGCAAGATACCTGTGGTGATCAGTGGAGGACCCATGGGGATGGGTGCTCTGTTCACAGATTCTTCAGGTTGCAATTCTTTATTTGGACATATTCCTCTGCCAGCAGCCAAAGTCAGGTGTCTGTGGCTTTCCTCAGACAGCCTTGGCTGCTGCTTCTGGATTTGTCTCACCTATTGACCAATGTTATATTTGGGATCAGAGCTGCGTGGGACAGAGGTCAGTTTGTGTCATGGGTGGAACCACACTGACTACAGACACGTTCAGGAGCTGTGTGGGATCTCAGCCTGCTCCAGCCACAGGACTTGCTTTGGCACATGAGCTGTCATGCATGGGCACCCTTTGAGCATGGCAGCAGACAGAAAGCCCAGAACTGTGCACTTCTGACCACAGGGTTTGAAGGGTAATCCAAACCTTCAGCAGCTCAGAGCCATACTATGGCACTTTTACGTCAATCCATCTCTTCATCTCTCAATTTTTTCATGCATAGAATGTGCACTTCATGATAATAATTTTTGTCCACACTTTGAGCATACACACTTTAGGTCATTTCAGGCTTGTTACTAGGGGCCTGTCAGTCTGTCAGCCCAACCTGGGTGCTATGGAAGTTCATGGAATAGACCATCTTGAGTACCATGACACATGCAGGACAACCAGGGGATCAGGCCCAGACTGTATGCATTTGTGAAGCACAGGTCCTGCTTGTCTGATCGAATCTCCTTTTATGAAAAGATATCCAGCTCAGTTGATGAGGGGAAGGTTGCGGATATTGTCTACCTAGAGTTTTTTAAAGCCTTTGGCGCTGTTTCCTACAACATTCTCCTGGAGAAACCGACTTTCCATGTATGAAGATGAGTGCTCCCACCTTCACCATCTTCACTGCCCTTCTAGCAAGACCAAGTGCTGGGTCCTGGACTTGGGTCACAACAACCCCATGCAGTGTTACAGGCTGGGGCAGAGTGGCTGGAAAGCTGCCTGGGGGAAAAGGACCTGGGGTGCTGGCTGACAGCAGGCAAACATGAGCCAGCTGTGCCCAGGTGGCCAAGAAGGCAAATGGCATCCTGGCCTGGATCAGGAATACTGTGGGCAGCAGGACCAGGGCAGTGATTGTCCCCCTGTACTTGGCACTGGTGAGGCCACACCTCGAGTCCTATGCCCAGTTTGGGCCCCTCACTACAAGAAGGATGCTGAGGTGCTGGAGTGTGTCCAGAGAAAAGCTGGTGAAGGGTCTGGAGCACAAGTCTTATGAGTGGCTGAGGGAGCTTGGGGTGTTTAGCCTGGAGGAAAGGAGCCTCAGGAAAGACCTTATTTTTCTCTACAACTAACTGAAAGGAGGTTGGAATGAGGTGGTAGTCAGCCTCTTTTCCCAAATACCAATCAAAAGGAGAAGAAGAAATGGCCTCAAGTTGTGCCAGGGGAAGTTTAGAAAAATTTCTTCACAAAAAAAGTTGTCAGGCATTGGAACAGGCTGCCCAGGGAAGTGGTGGTCACCTCCCTGGAGGTATTTAGAAGTTGTGTAGATGTAGCACTTGGGTTTATTGGTAGGCTTGGCAGTGCAGTGTTAACAGTTGGGTTCAAGGGTCTTTAAGGTCTTTTCCAACCTTAACGATTCTATAATTCTGCCATGAGTAAGTCTGAAAGTTCAATTTTTGTTTCAAACAACCATTTGATTCAAGTGTTTCAAACCAAGGTTTTTATCTTCAACAGAACAAAAAAAAAAAAAAGCTTTGGGTGAATAGTGAAATAAATCAAGGGTTTATTTGCTGCTCTTTAACAGCCATTTGCTCAATATGGCCTCTGGCACAGCATATGCAACAACCAGTGAAAAATGCTTGTACTGAGGAACCAGCAACAACTATTCCTCTGACAAATATTTACCCTTACGTGTTGCCTCATCTTTCTAGCCAACATCGTTGTTACCAGCTCTTCAACCAACTGGAATGAAACTGTCTGAAATGCCATTAGATCCAGATGAAAGAAATCATGAACATCTTACTGTGTCAAACTGAATATAAAAAAATAATATTAAAACCAGTATTATATTCAATTAAATTAGTATTACTGCATGCAAAGTATTCCTTGTGCTCTTCACTTCAGCACCAAATCTTATTTACCTTCTCCCAAGCTTTTCAAGATGTATCCCAGGCTGTCAGATTGACAATGCTAAATTACTTTGTAATAAGAAATGTAGGGAGGAATCTGGAGGTTTTGGTGACTGAGCAGAGGACAGGTGGTACATCTGGCACACAGTGAAAAATATGGGAGGTGGTTTGGGAATGTAATAAGAGCATATTAGCTGGATGTTTCTGTTAGAGTATTCAGTAGCAAAATATTTAATGATGCTGACATTTAAATTGTGATAATTAGATTTCCTAGTTAGCACCACATTGAGAAGAATGGGAACAGTTTATATACTGCTCAGAGCTATTATTCAGACTGTCTACAAACTTGGATTGGCAAGAATGACCTGGTTCACATTCTATTTATATATGAGTTTTATTTTGGCATTAATGAAAGCTTAGCTTTTGGATCACAGTCCTCTTCTATTATGTGGCTCTGTGAGGATGGGAATCACAAAAGGCTTGCTTCCAGCCAAGCTTGGAGCTCCTCTAGTGAGATAGCCACACAAGGCATTACCTCTGCAAATACTGATCTGCAAATATGGCCATGACTCCTCCCTTTCAAGGGAAGGGAGGTTATCTAGGTGTCTTAGAAGGTACACTGGACATTTGAATAGAGAACATTTTCTTTGCAAAAAGATTGTGGGAGAAGCAGAGTAAATGCTTGCCATCATCTCCTCTCCAAGAGATTTGTCCCCTTGCTGCCAGAGGTTTGCTGCACCAGGCAGAATGGAGAGCTGTACCCACCATGACACAGTCTGACAGTCTCCATCTGACAGCCAGTTCTGCTGCCTTGCTCAGTAACTGTGGGGCAGCAACCCCCATAAAAAACCCCATCTTCTGCTGGCTGACTTTTCCCCCTCCAGACTTTTTGCAACAGAACAACTTTGGTGGATGGGATGAGGAAAGAATCTACTTTCCTGTTCATTCTAAGAAATATTATGATCGTTCTCTCCTTTTTCCCTTATGGGCAGGGGACTGGCTTGACCATTAACTGTTCTTTTGGCCCACATGACAAATGAATGATTTTCAGTTCAGATGTCCCTGTCACAGCTTTGGGGGAGGCAGCTTGTCTTCTGAAATGCTGCCTGCAGCCAGCTTACTCCACAGCCCGGTGTGGCTGTGTTCAAGTTGTAGCCCCGGCAGCAGGGAGCCCATCACCTTGGTGTGGGGGCTCCTGCCAGCTGAAGGGGCAAAACCCCCTGCCTGGGACTGAAGATAAGAAGGAGCCTGAAAAGAGGTGCAACTGAGGAAGTGTCAAGGCTGAGGGAGGATCCTTCAGTGGGAAAAAAGGGCTAGAATAAGGCTGGAGGGGCAGATTAAGTGCACGTGGGATAAATGTTGGGACACTGGGGTGTGGGGCAGAGATGGATAGAGATAAAAGGCCAAATAATATGGGAAGAGCAAACTGAAGTGAAGATAGAAGTCATGGAGGCAGACAGTCTGTAGCCACTGGGGTATTCTGCCCTCCAGGAAGCCGGGTTGATCCCAGGAGCACCTCCATCCTTCTGCAGTCAATATTTAAGAAATCCAATAACAACGTGTGAATCTCACCTTCCCTCATTTCCAAATGGCTGGCTTGCAGTCTAGCACAACCCTCCACTGTTCCAGTAGCAAAAGTGATCAGGAAGCCAAGATTTATGCTGTACTTGTGGGTATAAACCATGCTGCTGCTAAAGTTCAAATGATGGGTGCCTGGTTTTTGAAGATATCATTAAGCCTTCCAGAACAATTCCAAATGAGCCTTTTTATTAAGGGGGGGGGGAAAAAAAGTGCTTCAGAGCAAAGTACTCAAAATTTAAGAAAAGCATCTAGAGTTAACAGAGACTCAGAACACTCTCCATGTGTGTGCTGTAAGACAGTGTTTAATTAGGTGATCATATTATATCTCATCCACATGACCCTTGCCTGATCCCACACACAGGGCAGTGAGTCTTCAAATTTTTTGCTGGTCCTGTAAAGCACATTTCTGTAGCAGACATTTTATTTTGCTCCACAGTAATTAAATGTATTTATTGAGATGTAGTAGGTTAACAGGGGAAATATCTGAGGAAATGCAGAAGGGAGGAATGACTTGATGAGTAACTAATCACTCATAAAATTCTTGTAGTGACAATTCCTACAGGGATTTATGAATTTGTGAACTACCTCATCTTCTCTGTGTGTGTTTTTTATTATTTTTTAGTGAGCAACTCAGGCATTATTTATTTTGTCTGGTATATATGTATAAAAGGGGTAAAATTACATAGCAGCCTTCCCCTTGGAGGAAGCACTAAGATGGCCTTTGGACCTGTATTACTGTTTATTTTCATGAAAATTTCAGGCCGGGAAGATTGCATAACTTTGGACCTGCTGTCAGATCTGGCCAGTGGCAAGTGTGTGAGCTGAGTGACAGACTCCCCCAGCCCACATTCACACTCACAGTTACTCAATCAGTCACATGAGCACCCAAGCCCTGCTTCTCTGGGCCAGATGGATTCATTCCACATATGGCACTTGCAGAAGTTTTTTTCCAGTGTATACAACATTAGATTTGCTCAGAAAGGTTTGAGTCCTGCATTTGTAAGGACTTATTCTGGATCCCTGGACAGGGAATGCCTGGCCACCTAAAGACCACTGGTGCTGCCAAGCCAAGTTTGTAAGCGAGCAAGGCCCCAAAATGCAGCCTGTGAATCCCTGCTGGGTGAGGATCACCAGCTGCACAGCCTTTAAACCCAAGTGCACTGTTTCACCAGAAAGAATACCTCTGACCATACACATTCCCCCAAGCTTGGAGGGTCTGCAAACAGGCAATTTGCTCACAGTATGGAAGCTTATCATCAGGCAACTAATTCAGCTTTCCTCCACTGGGATAATAAATTCTAGTTACCTGTTATCAGCAACAATAGTTGTTTAGAAAGAATGAAACAGAACATGATTGATTAGTTCTTTCTCCAGCTCCTTGTGGGTCCAAGGTTATTTTTTTCATCCATCATGCCACATTAACACAAGCACGATTTCTTTCAAGGTAGCTGTGTGGCTATCATGGTAACAGAGTGGATTACTCAGTGACGTGTTCAGCAAGAGTAGCTGTTTTTCTCCCATCCTCACTGAAACATGCATTTAAGATTTCTAAGGCTCCCGTATGCTTACAGCTTTTTCTCCCATACTTTATTTAGACAGGAAAACCTGTTGGTTTCTGTATAAATTTCAGCGTCTAGAAATAAACTGCAATCCTCTGAAATAAAACAGGAGTTCAGATATATCTCTTTGCTAGAAGAAAATAATTAAAGGAGAGCTATCATATTTATTTATTTATTTACTTCCTTATCCTTCATCTGTATGAGCAGACAGTGAATTTTCTCTTCTGCTTTTATTGAAAAGTCTCTTACCAGGGCTTAGGTCCTCTCTTCTCCCCTGGGCATTCTCTTCATAGAGCTGCAGCTGGTCAAAATAGAGCCAGCAGATCTGCAGCCATGCCCTTGCTTATTTGCTTGCTATTAAAGTCTGTCATTGGTTTTACAATAGACAGTATGATTTCCCACTTGCAACAGGTGGTGGAGCAAATGCAATCCAGACAGGCACTCACCCAGCACAGCAGCTGTGGCTCTACCTCCCCTGGGACATGCCATGAAAAAAAGTCAATACACATACAAGGCATGGCTTTTTACTAAAGACTGTGTGCTTGGATAGGGACAGCCTACACCTCCCTTGCTCTGGCCTCACCTGTTGTCCTGCACCTGTAATGTTCACACTTTACCATGAGTCTCTAAGCCAAGGATCCCTCTGCCCGTCAGCATGGATTAGCAGCACCAATGCTGAAGATGAAGGTAAACCCTCCTTCACCAGGGTAGAAAGACTGTTTTTTTCACCCAAGAAGTCTTAAGGGATGGGGCTATGCTGTGTGGGCCATTACTTTTGGCAGTCACATGCTGAAGGGGTAGCATCAGTCCCACCACCCTCCAAGTCTTCTGTCTTTCTTCCCTGCCCTTTCTGCCCTAAAAGCTTGTTGCTCATTCAGCTGTTTCATGGACTAGGAAAACCAGGGAGATAAGGGAGGGAGGCAAGGAGGATAGGAAGGCATGCAGATGATCACAGGACAGATAGCCAGACTGGTGCAGTCATATTCTCTCTTTTTAGAAACACCAAATGTATATGCTGTCTCTTTCTGTCTGGCACTCATGAAGATCTCATCTTGCCATTCCTGATCATCAACGGACATTCTGGAAGAGTACTGACACTTAAAACTTTCAAAGCGTGTCCATACTGCATGGAGAAAGAAGACCTATGGGGGTAGTTCTTGCCTTGAGTGATGGAGGATTATTGCTCTATGTGGAGGAAAGGTGAGTGTATTACTCAACAGCCCCTTAAAAAAAACAAAATGAGGAAAGATAAATGACTGTGAGTGAACTTCACTGAAGCGCTCTGAGGCCTCAGCTCAGTTTTCAGCTGAACTAACAGTAAGAACATTTTTAAACAGATTTAATTTTAATAAAGTGAGAGGAGTGATTGGAGTCTGAGGGGAAAATTAAAGAAATGCAACTGAAGGGGAAACCTGCTGCTGCACTGGCTTCATCACACCTTGCACTAATCCATTCCCCCCTGCACTGTTGAGGAGGGAGAGGAAGAGCCTGGCTTTGTAGGTGGCCAGCAGCCAGCCAAAGTTGACCCACTACACTTTGAGACCAGGGGACTTGTGCACGCCAAGACCAGTGCTACCCAAAGTCATATAATGAATGTTGGATAACAAGAATGGAAGTGTCCAGGCTGCCCTCCACAAGGTGTCAGAGCAAGCAGGCAGTCACATGGACATGGGCTGTCAACTCCAACCGCTTCAGGCTGCAATCCAGAGCACGAAGCTGGAGTGTGGAGGAAGCCATGCACTCCCTGGCAGGAAACCAGGTGGTCCTGCTTTAGCAGCTGGGCTCTGTGGGATTTTCCTCAGGATTGCCGAGGCAAGCATCAGCAAGACTACATTGCATTTTCAGGACTGAGCCCTTAGTCCATCCTGCCTAATGAAATCATTTCCTTGCAGTGAGAACAGTCCCCAAACCCAGGGAGACCTGCATGTCAAAGGGATTCCAAGATACTACTCTGACATACTAAAATAATTGGCTGTAATGGGAATGCTGAAGGAGATTATGCCAAAGCAACTGTCAAGAATGGTGAATAAATATTGCAGAAAAAAATGGCTTCACATAATCAGAATGTATAGGCATTTCTGTTTGAAGGTGTAAACATACATTTTCCAAATGAAGGTTTTATTAGGGTCTTTAAAAAAATCCTTTATACCTATAAAAATGTCAGAAAGTACTTGACATGAAATACTTTCAAATGCTGTCCCATCGTAATTTCTGAGCAGTTTGCACTGAAGATGTAATATCTGAGCAACAGAAGACCAGAAATACTGGAATGATAGTGATCCTAGTCTAAGGAAAAATTAGTCCTTAGCTTTCAGTAAAAATCTACTTTTTTCCTTGTTATTTATAGTAACATTTCTAGTTCTGAGTTCTCATGCTGAGAAATGTGAATGGAATCAACTCTGGTTTTGTTGTTGTTTTCTGTAAAGAGAAGTGACCTGGAACCTCTGGTACAAATGGTGTTGTGCATAATTCTGAATCTGTGAGATTTGGAAATGTCCAGACATATCCTGATGATTAAAAATAGCTACAAAAATAAGACTATGTCTACAAAATAACAAGTTTCCCAAATTACCCTCACGGATTTTAAACATTCTTTTTGGAAAAAACTGCCTTAGCAGTACCCTTATGAAGTCAATTGACAGTGTAAACCTGTCTAAATCTAGACACAAACAAATCTTAAATACTAGTATTTCTATGTCCATAAGTAGCAGAGATCCTCCACCTCTATCTGCATTTGGCCCCCAGTTACTAAAATAATTGTGCATATTAAAAGATTAAGCCTTTTGGAAGCTGCAGTCATTTTCTGCCAATTTATTCTATACTGCTCTGTTTTTAATGAGGTCATTTACGGGAGGGTTTTGTGCCAAAATCCAGAGTATTTACAGATGGGCATGGATTGCCAAGAACAATTGTAGATAAAAATAGAGTGTATGACTTTTTCATACAGGGAAAACTGAAATCTGTATACTCATTTTTAATTAAAAGTGCCTTGGTCTGGGAGATGTGTGATATATTCCAAATATAATTAATGATTACCTTTTTTTTTTACTATATTTATTCATTCTTGAACAGTTTTCAAATATTATTCTGCGCTGTTAAATACAGTGGGTCACGAACAATAAGTTTCTGTCTCTTCTGACAGCTCAAGAAACCCTGAAAGTGAGCAAAACTGGCAAGGGAATTTTGCAATTCTTGTTCATGCTCCCATGATTTCAGAACAAGTCCATCATAAGTGAGAATAAAGGTAGCTTTGGTTCTCAGAAGAGAACAAGCATATTCTTTGCACAGGAGCCTTATATGTCTTCAGCAAAGCTTTGGCTTTTGCACTGGTTTAGGTGGGCAGACAAACACTGTCTAAGAAGAGGAGCGCTTGAAGGCTATGTTTACTATTCTAGCTTAGTTAGTACCTGCCAGCAGCCAAAGTACCCTAAAACATTACTAAGTCCTCCAAGAGAGTTGCTGTATCCTTGTTCTATTATTTTATTTCTGTGCAAGTAGCAGTGGTCTGAAATACGGTCACTGACTCTCCAAAAGTTCCTGCTTTAGTGTGACTCTTCATGTTATGCCGGTTCAAGTCTATGCCCATAACCTCATAAATGAGGGTCACTCTTGGGACATAGACCCTCTTGACTACTTCTATCCAACTCTCCAGATTCTCATTTAATTTATATGAAGTGAGATTAAGCTCAGGCTTTAAGGTTGATGGTGAAATCTTGACTGGAATAAGTTTAGTCCACACACCATCAGTGTCATCATTATTATAACAACAGAATCAAAGGCTTTTTATTTTTGAACACCTGTTTGTACATCCCGAGATTTTCTTGAAGGGGGGCTTGAGTTCAGCTACCGGGTTTAAATTGACATCTAGTTTGATGCTGGTAAGGTGTGTCTCCACCTATGCACAAGTTTGGATGTTAATCAGTTATTTCAGTACCTACAAATTCCTCTCTAATTTATTAATATGCTTCCAAACTTAAATAAATAACTTGTCTAATGCCTTGCCTATTAACCAGATATGCTCCACTGTGGCCTGCTACAATCTTCAGTAAGGAAAAAAAACCTGAAGGATAAAGAAAACTGGGAAGAAAAGTAATGATGAGAGCTGTATGCTGTTCTCTGTTAGCATGGCGGGGAGGGGGGGCGGAGGGGTTGGATGAACCATCCACAGCTGTTTAAGTAGGCAGTGTTGATAGAAGGATTGGCTCTGGTGCCTGTGCAGCACTGACTGGTAAAAAGTAAATCTTCGCTATTGCTTGCAGTGCAATGCCTAAGGCACAGTGCTGTATCATAATGGGGAATTAGAGCCAGACTATGAAAAGCCTTGTTGCCTGCAACTAATCTGCAGGATGACAGCATTTTGAAAAATGGATAAATGCTACCTGAACAAGGGGGGGAAATTGCAATATCAGAGAAGACACAGCATATTTCCCTGTCAGCAGCAGAGGAGATATCTCACTGTGCTCAATACATTGGCTGTTGTAATCGTACTCAGTACAGAACGTGATTGTTTTATGTGGTTGATTTGCTGTTATCTTTAATTAGCCACAATTCTGTCTTTTTGAACATTAAATGAGTTTGGTTTAAGAATTCTAATTGTAAAAGTCTCTCAAATTAACAGAATGAAAAAAAATACGTTCATAATGAACTGAATTTTAGATTACAATAAGCTATTACAGGGAACAGAACAAACGTATGCAGAAAAATGATTAAACTGCATAGAGTGCTCCATGCTGTACCACATTCCCCTGCCTTCCCCATTTTGGTTACTCTTCTATGCTCTTTCAAGCCCAGAGATTTCCTCATCTACATCCACAGTCAATTTGTTTCAATGGAGACAATTCCTGAGCTTCAGCCACCCAGTCAGGGGAAGGATATAAGCAGACTCAGAACTGAGATAATAATTTTTCAAAAAATTTTCAAAGGCTAGAGTGACTGGAAGATTTTCTGCCACTTAATATAGAAATGGATGTAATCTTCCAGAAGAAATTTCACTCTCCCACAGCCTTGTCTTGAATCTTCTGTCAAAGGAAATGGGCTTATATATTGCTAAAATATCTTGAGCAGCTTTTGACACTTCAAAGCATCAATGTGCTCAGCACAACGTGGACTAGCTAACACTTCCAAAGTGACTGTACACTGAGGATCACACTGCTTTAGAGACAGACAAAATTCTTCCAAAACAGATGCCAAAACTGACACAGCAACCATTCTGAAGTGTACTCTGGCTGTCGCCTTGCTTAAACCTGCCACAGGGCAACTATCAGCATACTTGCCATTCAATATATGTATTTGCAGCTCTTTCATGATACATTCGTGTTCCAGTTCGGCCAAATTTAGAAATATATCCTCTGAGAGAAGGCACAACCACCCCTCCCCCCACCAGGTTCGGGAAAAAATAAATTTTCCTCGAAGGAAAGTGAAGAAGATAAAACTATTTATTTAACAAACACACGGGAAAGAAAAACCATGTTAAATGGTAAAATCTTTCGCTGTAGAGGAAAAAACCTGGAAAGTGTTCGAGTCCTCCCTTTGGTCTCCTCGGAGCTGGGGCTTGGGCCAGGGCCAGGCCCTCTGTGGCCGGGGGAAAGTCCTCCCGACGTGCTCTGATGTTACAGCAATCAAGCAGTCCAGTAGAAAAGGGAGAAAAAATCCGAAATTCCAGGGAAGGAAAAATTCAACTCTCAGCCTCTCTCCGGAGAACAAGAAACTGGAAAAACTGGCCAAAAGCTGACTGGAAAAAAAACCCACAAGCCGGGTGCTTCCTCGCTCCCCTGCCCCAGCTGGGAAAAAAAAAAACCCTGCTATCTTTATGTGACCTTGAACAAGCTGCAAACTGCTTTGAGAAAGTTTTGCTCAGTTTTTTCCTTCCCCCTCTCAGGCTCAGTTCAGAGGCATAGAAACGCCCAAAAATTAATTTCTGGGCATAGGCAGCGATATGGGATACACATCATAAGGTCACCCCAAGACAATTCGAAAGTACCTGTGCACAGCCAAGAGGACATGTGAATGTAACTTCTTTTTCCACAAAGCATTTGCTATGTTCTTCGAAATGTTAACCCACCTTACTAAACTGTACAAACATTTTTTCACTTTTATTGACACTCTTTCCAGACCATGAAATGACTTGAGTTTTAATCTACTTTTTTTTTTTTTTAAATGCTGAAGGGAATAGAATAATTTAATAAGCTTCACCCACAGAGGTATTTCAAAAACATGTTTTCCAAAGCTCTTGAAGTTGCAAGGGGGAAAGGAAAATAGTGTATCACAAAGAAGAGGTTATTGTTGAGATAAATACAGTTCTGTTTGCTAGGCTGATATCAGTTTGTTGGGGGTTTGATTCCAAGATATGCTTAGAGACCATGGCACAGCTTTCATGCAGGAAAAGCTCCATGCTACTTGCATTGAGAGTAGAAAAGTTATATGGTCTGATTATCTTTTCCTAGGGGAAAAAAAAGACTATTAAAATAAAACTCTGAACAGATGATTTCATTCTCAGCATAATACCCTTTACCCACATATGATGCATTGCCCACTTCACTTCTCATGGTATGTGAAAGCAGAAGGTGGAGCACCTAACAGGGCTGGCAGCTCACTGGGACACTAGCAAGGGTCGTAGCATCCAGTCTGGTGCTACATAAAAGGAAAGTGTAGGCAGCAATTTGGTCACTTTATTTTGCCATATAATTTACAGGACCGATTTTCCATACTGTGCCTAGGGGGAAATATAAGGTCCCAACACTCCTGAACATGTCTGTGGGCCCAACTGCAGAAGCCGATGAAACATCATTATCATTGTGAGCAGCATGCCCAGCTGAACAAGCTGGCTGGTGGAGCAGGGCTGGGGACCAGGTGCATGGCAGCCTCTGCTTTCAGCAGCTATGCATCCCATGAGAAGGTTCCCCCAAGGCTGTGTCCTCTCAGGGAAACGGGACGTCCATCCAATACAACCCCACAGTGGCCGCTTTTGTGCAAAACCAGAGGAGCTGGGGAGGTCCTTCTTTCACAGGAGACCATGGAAGAGTAGTGGGGCACCACTCTTGATCAGGATGCTCCTGTTAAATGCTCCAAACTCTGAAAAAAAAATGTTTCAGAAGTGTGGGATGTGGTGATCCTGCTGATGGAAACTTGCCTCAGCTGAGAATTCCACCCTGTATTTTTCTGGTGAGGGGCTAACTTGGGGACAATGTGCCACGAATGCTCCTTCCAAATTCACTAATGTATTTGAACACGTGTTTGAGTAACACAGCTTTGCTCTGAGGAAGTGGATTTGACTATCTGCAGACTCTTGGGTTTCACGGTTCATGAAATTGGTTCTCATAGCAAAATATTAAGGATCTCATACAGATTATACAGGTTATACAGATTAGGAAAATGGCACACAGCATTAGCTAGCGGTTGCTTCATACTTAAAAGGAAAAAAACCACCCAGCAGTTCAGACAGCTGTATGGTAAGCCGATAGGGAATCCAATCACTTGAAGACCAGGCTGGTCAGATTGACCAAAATAATAACTTCAGTCTATACTAAAAAAAAATTCCAAGTACAGTTAAGGAAACAAAGATTTTGTTCTTGACAAAACAGACCTATCAATGCTGAAACCTGCAGCCCCTTTGTTTTTTCCCCCCCACCCTTTGGGCTGAGCATTTGGGCATTACTAGTCCTCAAACTGACAGCACCAAGTGATCTTTATAATAAGAAGAAAGACTGCCCCAGAGTAGCTACCTATCAAATGTTTCTGCTAAAGAGTCTGTGCCAAAGCGATCAGCACTGGGAGGCCACAGCAGGAGTGTTGGATCCATTTCTGGGCTCCCCAGCATAAGAGAGAAATAAACATACTGGAGAGTCCAGCAAAGTGCCACAGAGATGAAGGGACTGGAGCATCTCTCCTTTGAAGGAAGGCTGAGAGAGCTGGGGCTCCTCAGCCTGGAGAAGACTCAACAGAGGAATCTGATCAGTGTCTATAAACACCTGAGTGGATGGTGCCGGGATGATGGAGCCGGGCTCTTTCCAGTGATCCCCAGTGACAGGACCAGAGGCAACAGGCACAACCTGAAACACAGGAGTCTCCCTCTGAACAGCAGGAAGCACTTTTCTACTGTTAGGGTGACTGAGCACTGAGCCAGGTTGTGGGTTTTCCAGCCGCTTGTGGAGTTTCAAAAGCCATTGG
This sequence comes from Corvus cornix cornix, assembly GCF_000738735.6. NCBI lineage: Eukaryota > Metazoa > Chordata > Aves > Passeriformes > Corvidae > Corvus > Corvus cornix. The sequence continues at coordinate 103,604,515 of NC_046333.1, read as the reverse complement.
GACATAGTGCTGGGCAACTGGCTCTGAGCATCCTGCTTGAGCAGGGAGGTCAGACCACAAGACCTCTAGAGGTCATATCCAAAATTTCTAGAATAGTCTTGGTTTTTGGTCCTGTGCAAATTTTTACATATTGCTAAAGTTTTGTATTAAATTTCAGCCAGTGACTACTGAAGTACCTGTTGTAGGAATCATACCCCAGATGAGCATTCAGTTTGGGTGTAAAAACAGGGAAACTTTTGTCTTTCAGTCAGCATAACTTTAATTGACTCATGTTGTACAGAAAAGAAAGAAAGAAAGAAAGAAAGAAAGAAAGAAAGAAAGAAAGAAAGAAAGAAAGAAAGAAAGAACCCAAGAGCCAATTCTTTTACATCTATATACTCTGTTGATTTGTCTTGTTTCATTAATATCCATAGCTTCAAGTGTCATGACAGAAGATTAAACAAAATATATATTCAACAATGTTATATTTGTATTTTACCAGAAAAATTCCTTGCCAATTTCTAGCCAAGGCAGTACACACCATCCACAAGATGTGTCTTGATGGATAGTAGAAAACATCACACATTCTAGGAAAGAAATGGAGTCCTATGTGTAGTGCCTGCATCAAACTGAATCCTGTGTCAAATATGAAGAAAACAGTATTTTCTAATGACTGCTTTACTCACTGCTTTACATTTTTAAGGACAGACTCTTTTAAAAAGAATTGCTATAACTAAAACTATCCCATAAATTTGAGATATTTCTGGAACTGTAAACAAAGCTAGAACTTACCCACTCTGTCATAAAAAGGAAGTTAGTTTTTTGGGGTTTTTTAACATAATAGCTGAAAGTTTCTTCTGCAGCCTGGGACAGGTATTTTAAATGCTGTGTCTTCCTGTAATGAATTAAGAATTCCATTTTAAATCTGCTGCATATATTTTCTTTTATCACATTTTCACCCTGTGTTTTCCTTGTTTGAAATCTCTCATACTTCCAAGTACAGACATTAGGCCACACAGTCATCTTTTCTCCCTTCATTGGTTTAGACCTGTTGTGGATAACTTGGGATCCATTTTTGCCCAGGAGTATGTTCTTAGCAGTTTTTAAAAGCCAGAACTGTGTGTGAAATGTGAAAACCCCAACACACTTGGACAGCTTGGGCTCTCTTACCAAACATTAATGTTCATAGAAGTAGAAAAAGTTTTATTTCTTCCCAAGGGGGACATCACCACAAATACACAGAAAAATATACACAAATATGAGACCATAATGTACTCAAACATAAAAGCATAATGACAACTTTAACTCTTTAGCTGATGAGTGCTGCTGACATTTGGTTATAAGCACATTACTTGGGAGATATGTATCATATTGTTGCAGTGATTCCTGTAGTCTTTGCAATTAGTTTGAGTATTTGCAGCAGTTGGACCAACCAAGAGATGGAGAGGAAGTGAAGAGCTAGCAGGCTCTTCACTCTTAGGTGAAGAAAAAAAAGGAGTAAAAAAAGATATAGATAGATAGATAGATAGATACATAGATATATATACCTATATATAGGTACATCAGTATCATACAAACTGATTTACAGAAGTTCTTAAAAGTTTTGTATAACTGAATATTTTGAAATGTTACTTATATCGAATTCTTTGATAAAAATCAAGGTAGACCTGTATGACACTAAAACTGAAACTGTGTTTATATTCTGTTGCTCGGTAGCAAAAAATAATGGAATTGGTCTAAGACACCAAATACAATTAATATAGAGACTGATTTTTTAAAGTAGTGACTGGAACAATTTGTTAAACCTGAATTTTGAAACTATTATTTTTTTAAATTAAGGGAGAAATAAGCATTTGTAATCTCTGTAAAAAGTACCTTTTGTGATGCACTGTCTCATTTTTTACAAAGTCAAAAGTGATAATACTGTACAAGCTCTGCATATCATATTAATTCTAGTTTTACAAAATCTGCTGATTTTCTTCTAAGGCTTCTTTCATTAGTTCCCGGGACTCAAAGACTAGGCAAAGACTTTTTTTAGTAGCAAATAAAACAATTTAGAGGTTTAATGGACTGTCACTTGGAAGGAAAATTATCTGAATGAAGGCAGCAGGTTTCACTGTAACCATTCCACTTTCAGCTCTTCCCATTACCCTAACCTTCTGTGCTGCAGTTAAAATAAATTAAAAAGAATGTGAACACAGCTAAAGTGAGAATTTAACCTGGCAAGGTTCGGGGCTGTGTAAAGTAAATTTTATTAAAAAGTCCTGTTAAGACAGACAGAAGTAATTTGATTCCATCCTCTCCTTGTTTTATTCAACTGGGTCTGAACAGCAGCCATTCAATTTGCATAGGAGCTTATATTACCAATAAATAGAAAAAAACCTGGCATTAACTGCAGTTGGAAACTTGACTTCCTTGCCTGTGAAGGGAATGGGCATTTGTTCTCTACTTAAAATACATGGTAGTAATATAGGAAATATTCCTCTTTTATTGTTGCAAGCAGGGCATGAGAACTAGTGAAGAAAATTTCTGTGTTTACCTTTTCTTTTCAGAAATCAAATGAGATGTGTGAAATTTAGCAAGAGAATGTTAAAGCTTCATTGTAAATTCAGTATATTTTTGGAGATGTGCTATCTGCTTTAAATACTTTCTAATTTGGATCTAAGCAAACAAAATCTGCTAGCTGAGATAAATACCTATGTAGGATGGAGAAGATTTTGGCTGGGATATATGCAATCAAGCATATTAAAAACCTTTAATAAAGCACTGAAAATCTTTGCAGTGCTTTATCAACACATAATAAAACACAATTTTAGGATTCAATTTTCATTTCGGTTTCACAGAGCAGAATAAAAAAATATTCCTCCCATGAAAAATGTTGAATTTGGACATAGATACTACCCACTGTGACTGTCTTCCCCCACAAAATGCAGTGGGATATGGAAGTCCCCAGTGAGGGCTGAGCAGATAGAGCCCACATGGGCATCTCTGTGCCTGCAGCAAACACTGCCCCAAAAACTGAGAAAGTGGTTCAAGTGCCTTGTCATGGGTGTTCAGAGTTCACTGGATTTCCCACACGGTGTCCTCCTCAGCGGCCTTTCCAGCAGAGTATGGGATTCCTGCATGTCAGGACCATGTCATGTCCTCCTCCATGGTGCAGATAATTTGGGTACCATCAGGCACCTGAAAGGACTCTGCCCATCTGAGCTTAGGCAGCTGAATCTCATCCCAAGCCCCCTCTGCATTCATAGGACTGAGTACCTAAATTTCTTCAAATACCTAGGCCTCACTACAAAAAATTTTGTGGTGGCACAAAATGCATTATGCCACACCATACCACAAATTGTAAGGATGTTCTGACAGCTATTTCTAAACCCACTGTGAAAAACTCTCACCAAATTTGCATATTTTAAAGCTGGTTTTATTAAACTCCAAAGCTCTCTCCTTGGCTTCACTGTAATCATTGTAGCTCATGTTAAAGGCTGTACATTTGGCTACAGAAAAAGACTTAAAGAATGATCAGAACACATGAAACGTTATGGTCTAACAGTGCTTCCTTTCTCTTGGGCTAAGTGGTTTTGGGAATCTTACCAGGTCACTGCAGGAGGATGGCTTCTCTAAGGCTTAAAGACTTGTGTTACAGGTAGGGGAGACAAAGAGTGGCAGCATTATATACTCCCATCCATGCAGACAAATCATCCTGCTGTGCCAAGGGGTAACCAGTGACCCTCCTTTTTCCTTCTTCTCCCAGCAGAGCCTACCTTCCTTGGGCAGTACCTTGCTTTCTAAATCACAGCCCTGTTGGGGTGGGGATCCCCACTCCTCTCCGGTCTCTGCTCTCGGGGTCATTCCAACTCTTCTGTGGTTGCCTAGGGCAAAAGAGCCCTCCAAAAGCAGAACTTGCCTGCTCTCAGCTACATACCACAGAGCCAAGAAAAGTAGAGTCAGCTTCCTTAAGACCTCCCTTCTGGTTCAATGAATCTTGCCCCGCTGTGAATCACCTCGTATTCTTCCCTCAGGCACCTAGCCTCAAAGGAGGTCAGAGTCCAGCCTTTGCTCCTGCATTAATCCTTTCCTTGGGCTGGCTGGAAGCAGCTCTTTTCCCAGTAAGTGGCTTTAAATCATCTTCCTCGGTCCTTGGATTTCATTGCGGTCAGCATGTGTCTAGAATGAAGAATTGCAGCATCCCAGTTACAAGCACCCTGGGCTTTTATTAGCTGTGGTCCTAACAGCCTAATTCCATGGTTTAATCATTAGATAGGTCTTCCTGCTAGAGATCAAACTTCAGTCTTAGGTCAAGTTAACATTGTTTGTTTAGTAAGTGTTCCCCCATACCAAACCGTGTACTGTCAGAACATTGGTAATCACCCACCACACCGCTTGCCTTTTGCACGTCTTGAATAAATTGCCTTCAGATAATATCATAGTCAAGAAATGGTTTTTTCCATTAGCTAAGATAAAAACTCACATACTAGAAGCTACAAGTCATCTGTAAGATGTAACAAATACCTGAATGAAATTTGTCTCTCTTGTGAATGAAACTAGTCTCATTCATCTCAGAAGCAGTGTTGTGGTAGCAACACTATGAGCCTTGTAAAAACTTTTACATAATTATGATAGTCTTCCACTCTATTTTTGGGAGGAATACCAGAGCTCAATGGTGGCAACATTTACTGCAATCCTTTTCTTCTATGTGAGTTTGGGGCACATGGAGGTTCTGTTTTGGGTACAAGAGCCACACGTAGAAACCAAGCATTCTTATTTTCTGAAATGTCTGAACTAGAGATAGAGGAATGATACTGTGGGACAGTATAGACAGCAACACTTCAGCCACCTGTTATACAAAGACCAGATTTTCAAAAGATATTTGAAGTGACCTAGGAGGGTTGGAAAATCTCTGTCCTTACAGAGTTCAGTCTTGTACTCTTAGCGGCCAATATTCCTCACAATAGGAGGGAGATTTGCCAAGGAATTTTGGATCAGGTCTTTTCACTTATTCTAGGCTTTGAAATGTGTTTTGAAACCCATGGAGGAAAAAATAGGGAGAAATTAAAACTGTGACTCAGAACCATCCCTAGAAGGTGTAAATTAAAGGGTTAGAAGACATCTCACTTTCAAATAGTGTTCACATTCAATAGAGAAAAGCACCCCTTGATGTTGCACTGACTTTTTGATTTAGAGCTCAGTAATTAAAAGCAGCTATTTTTGAAATGGATGTTTGTTAATCCAAGATGCTGTTACTTTGCATTTCATTCCAGGCAGCACTTTTGTAAGTTTGCTCATAAAAAACACCCCAAAAGGACTAGTTTTAAACCAAAAATCCTGTGAATATTTATCTACTGGATTTAAGACGTGATGAACTTAAGAAGGTTAGGAAAATGCCAGCAAAAGTCCACCAGTGCTTTCTAGCATTGCAACTGATGCGATATAAATTGGAAATGAATTTCTTTCTGAAGAGAGGGCTTGCATTAGAAATAGTACACTCTCATTGTGGCTCCAGAGGGAGAGCGGGAAAAAAGTTGTGATTCTGCCACGTTGGATCCCTCTATGGCTGATCATCCCAGGAGAAGGAACGGGATACTCTGCATCCTCTGGAGGAAGAAGATGCCTAGGCCTTACTTTTTTATCCAATTGGATCAGTATGAATGGTCATTAAGTTTAGATTTTAGACACGGTGGTGTTTTTTTGTCATTCAAAGAATGCAGTGACAGCTTGATATTTCAGATAATCTGTGGAAAAGCAGCATGAATAGGCCTAGTACAGATTAGCTGCCTTTAACTTTTAGCTCCAGGATCTCTTCTGTGCAGCTAAAGTTGGGTGAGATTATGAGTGTCTGATTACGGGATTTTAAAAGAAGACTTGATCCCTGTCTGTTGAGAATGCTTTAATGTATCTGTTTAGTCTTAATTCCAATTTTTTTTTCCACTTGCTTTACTCCACTTATTGGTAAGTTCAAGTTTCCTCTATTCTCATTCCTGTTGAATTGAGCTCTAATATTTTGAAGCCTTCTTATTCTAGAAAGAAGCTTGAGAATGAGAGTATGTTTTTATTCCTAGTAAAATTCAAGTTTCCAGGCACCTAGCTAACGCATCTTGCTCAAAAGTTCATGTTACACCTGCCTCTAGATCTAGAGTCTGAAGAAAATTTCCACCTTCTCTGAACACATCAACAAAGGAGTGTTAGAGATCTGTTTTCACTGAGTGTGGAGTACAGAATAGTTTCTAACCAAGGGTCGTCAGACAGTAAGAAGTTTCCTTCCATGGAAGAGGTCTGGAAACACATATAATCCTAGATTTTCTTAGTTGCATAGCTGTATTTGCAGTTTTATTCCTGAGTTTGTTATAGACTGCTGAGAAGTTACGGAATGTGAGACAACAAGGGCTGCATTGTCCTCTCTGTCTGAACCTAAAGACTGTGCCTAAGATGGCGCAGGACAGTGCCCCAGAGCAGGTCCCTCAGCCCTTTTTGGTTTGCCAGTGAAGAATCCAAACTTGCCAGGCTTGCAAATTCAAAGTTTTCCTGGGAGATACCTCTGTGACCAGAGGATGCCAGGCTGGAACTTAAGTGATATTACTCTGCAAGTATGTTTGCCAAACCCAACATGAATGTAGAAACATCATTACATTTGGTCTGAGAACTTCAGTAAGCAAGCAGGACTTCATCCAGAAAAGTTCTTACAGCTTGAGTATTTCCCTTTTGGTGAGTTTATATTTTGTCAGTCTTTGACAAATATCTTAACTCATTTGTCAATACAAATGAGAAAAATGTAAGTTCAGAAGCATGTCACCACCTTCTGCTTTGTCATCAACTGTGATAAGGTTAACCTTGAATATTTTTGAATTTATTTGGTAAAGAAGAAAAATGACATCTGTTTTGTAACCTCACATCTTCCTACACTTTCTGACAGCATGCAGCATTTTCCCTGAACTGTAAGATTTGCTCATGAAAGCTGAGCTAATCAGAGGTGGCTATCCAAAGTTCAGTCAATAAATAGCTTGACTTTCTATCTTGTAACAGTATAAAGGGATCAATAAGAACTATGAAGATTATTTCTCCATTTCCTTCTGCTTCCAGTTAAGATAGCCATGAAGGACAGACTACTTCCCTTCTACGAGCTTTTAGTCCTTAGCTGTTACGCTGCACCTGTTCAGGGGATAGAAAGAACTGTAATGTAAATACAAGCCTCTGAACATTTGCATTTCAGTAATACATTCCTAAACAATACCTGTTTATAGCTTTTGCATATTTAGTAGCAGAAATCAGAATGTTTAATTCTACAAATCAGAATGTTTAATTAAAAAAATATATCATTTCAGTATTTAAGATGCACATGGATTTTTTTTTTGTCACTGTTCTTGCATAACTGGCTCAGTTATGAATGTTTAGACCAAATCTCTGCCCTGAAAAATTTAAGATCACTAGTAAGAGCAAGCTTTTGTTTTGAAAACAAGTACATAATTTCTACCTTAACAGCATATAGCACAGCTTCAGTAATGTCAGCCCACATGAAGCTTGTGAAACATCCATTATGTCAGATTACTTTCTGGGAAAAGCTTTAATAAATGACTGTACTGGAACAGTGAGGAAGTGTCCAGTTTGAATTGAATATCAATGTGGAGATTAAGCATTGACCAATGTGAAATGAAGGGTATTTCTGAGGCAAAACAGAAAAAGCAAAGGCCAAAAAGAAACACAGTTACATGCCTAATAGAGATTGTAGAGAGAAAAAAGGCAAGAAAGATCCAGGAGAACCACATCAGTTTTAAGTGTTTACATAAACACCAGTTATCTGCAAAACCAGTGGCTTTTATGTTGGGATTTTTTTAAGGGTTAGTGAAAGTGAGTGTGTACTTTGGATCTGTATCTCACCTGAAATTAGGGTTATTTGTGGCCAGACTTTTAATGCAATTTTAATCAGAGGACTAAGACACAGGCCATAATCTGGAAGAACATATTTAATACTCATAAAGAGTTAAAAGTATTTTAATTGTCAGGATGACTGAAATTCCAGGAAGGACTGTAGGGAAATAAGCCAAAGTAATCTTGGAACAATTCTCTTTGAATATTCATTGAGGACAAAGAAGGTCTGGGAACAGGAAAAGTTCAGAATGCATCTCTGAAAAAGAAATTTGTGGAACAAACCAGAAACCTCAACTTTAAGACTCAGGAAGAACAAGTTAAAAGTGTCAAGAAATGCTGGGGCCTTTTTGGTCTTGGTTATTTGCCCTCAGTGTTGAAGAGGTCTGTTATTGCAACTAAATATGATGTTAGCTAAAAATTTGGAGTAGTGGGTAATAAAGTGCCACAATCCAATATTTCTGTTAATAAATTCCATCTCAGAGTAGGAACAAATGCCAATTTGGGGCACCTTGAAAAGGGCACCTCAAAATCTGCACCTCTGAAAACAAGAGGTAACTGCCTGAAATTCGTAAAATTAATTTCATTGCATGAAACTGCACGGGAGCAAGAGAGGAAATGTAAAAGCCCACAGAGTAGGAGCCATGCAGCCAAATACCACTACTACAGAAGCTGACCTAGCTCATACAGCTGATCATTAAATGCATACATGCTGATGTTGTGATGCTACTTTAACAAAAAACAAACTAACTTTTTGTATCTTGTAACATAAGCATCATACCTAGGTTGTAAGAAGCCGGTTGGTTTTTTTTTTCACCTCATGTGGTGCCTAGGATCAGTCGTCAGGGGCCAGTGTCCAGTTCTGGACACCACAAAGTGTAGACAGAAGTCCAAGGATGTTACAATCTGGTTTAAACCCATAAAAGCAAAGAAAGCTAAGTCTCTGTGCATAAACCGGAAAGAACTTAGAAGGCTCAAAATATTCCCAGAAACTAGATTAAAACCAAACGAGGTTAGATGGTGATGCCAAAAGATGGATGTATTTTATTTAATAGTAGAGAGGCAAAGAGAAGGGAAGAGAAAAGAGAGAAAGAAATGGAGAAAAGAAGTGTGCGTGGGGGGTAGGGGGACAGGGAGAGGTGACAGGGGTTAGGTGGAAGCACATCACCCATCCAAGGATCCCAACGACGTCTCGTTGCTCCCCTCCATCCAGTCTGCTGGTGGTGAGGGTCCCCCATCACCACTGTGGCCACACGCCGCCACACGCCACGCCAAAGAGCACAGAGTCCCGTGGATTAATGTACGCTGTGGGCCAGATGGGAACGCCCACGTGTCTCCCCTTGCAGGGGCCAGCTTGACACTGTCCCTTGCAACACTGAGGGTCTGTTGCATCATCTCTGGTGCTCTGGTGCAGGGTCTGGGCACCCCTTTGAGGGGGCCCCTGTGATGGGCCATGTCACCCCCTCCTGCTGTGGATAAGCTTCCCCCCCTTCCCTGGTGAGGACCCCTCAGCTGGGCTCCTCTGCACAGTGGAGGACGGGCAGTCACTGCACCTCTGACCAGAGGCTTTTCCCAGATACCCAAAGCCTCTCCTCCCTCCACCCTTTGGTGGAGGGTCTGTTCGAGCCTGGCAGCTGATAGCCCTGGGGCTGTGGTCTCCACCTTGGAGGTGTTAAGCCAGTGTTTGTGGATGTCCCCAGCCCTGAGCTGTTACTTTATCTTATCTTCATCAGCGAGCCGTGTAAGGCCTCAGTCAGGGCCCCATCCAGGTTATGGTAGTCTTCTCTGCAGCTTTTGTAATACAGTTTTAAAAGTCCTTCATGAAAATGTTTAAGTCATAAATTATAATATTTCAGTCTCTGACAAAGGAGAGAAAAGATACCCAGCCAGAATCAGTCTAAAACACCTGCTGTCAAAAGGATGCAGGGGTTAGACGTAGCTGAGAAAGACAAGAGAGGAAAGACTATCATAACATGTAAAGGTTTTGCTGTATAGATGTTCATCAGCAAATATTCTGCATGCTTTACTGAACTGTGTCAGGAAATTATAAGCCCTGAGGTTCAGCATTTTCCAAGGATGGAGTCTGCTCAGACCCCCTGGGCAGCTTGTTCCAGAGTTTAACCACTGGGGCTTACAAAGGCTGCAGCATGTTCTGTTGCTCTGTCACTATGTACTGCTAAATCTATCCCCATCTCCACAGTAATCACCCTCATGGGTGGTTGTAGACAACAATTTAATCTCTTTGCCCTTTGCTTTTTAAGATTGAAAAATCCACTTCCTTCTTGTCTCTTATGTCTTGTCCTCCAGACATCTTTGTGACATTCTCCAGCATGTCCATGTATTTCTTTGTATTGGGGAGACCAAAACTGGTCACAGCTCTCCAGATGTGGTCTCACAAGTGCCGAGAGGAAAGGAAGAAGCACATGCTCCCCCAATGCATGTGTGCAGATGGTTCCCATTGCCATAAACACATGTGGCTGACTCACATTAAGCTTGTCTGTCAGGATTTCCAGGTCCCATCCAGCAGAGCTGCTCCACAGCCAGTCAGCCCCAAAGCATGTGATGGATTATCTCATCCCAGATACGGGACTCCATGCTTGTTTTATCGAACATAATGAGGTTGCTGTCAGTCCACTGCTGTAGCTTGCAGAGGGTCCTCAGCTTAAGAGTCCTGCCTTTCAGTCCTTCAGCTATTCCACCCCAAATTTTCTATTGCCCACCAATTTGCTAAAAGCACACCCCATCCTCTTATCCAAGATAACCAATAAAGATACAGTGTGATACCTGAGAAATACTACTTGTACATGGCTGCCAGGCCTTTCAAAGATTGACTATTACTGTGTTAGTCAAGAAAGCCGAGCCAATTTTTTGTCTACTTCGTAGTGAATCCTCACAATTTGCCCAGTTTGCCTCCAAGTTTACTATGGAAGAACCTGTCAAAGTAAAAACATGCAACATTCCCTGTTCTCCCTTCGTTGACAGAGCCCCAAAATTTTGCTGCAGAATGCAATCAGATCAATCAGGTTCCATTTGCTCATGATAAATCTGTGTTAGTTGTTTCCAAAGACTTTCTGTCCTTCATGTACTTGGAAAGGGCTTCTGTGAGGACCTGCTTCGTAAGGTTCCTACTTACTGACGTGAGGCTGACCAGGCTATAGTTGTTTCTTCTTTTTTTTTTTTTTTTTTTGAAAATGGGAATAAGATTCTTCTTTTCCCAGTAATGAGAAACCTTTCCTGAACACCAAAAGCAATTTTACATTACGTGGACCAGCTCCTTCAGCTCTATCCTTGAATTCAAATCTCCTCTATCACAGTGGGGATATGTATGTTCATTTCCTCTCCCTCACTTTTCAAAATGCTGCTACTAAGAACAGAAACTGTGAGGTCTGAGGTGAAATCTTGTTAATAAAGAGTGATGAGAAGAGGACCTTGATATTCAAACCCTTGCCAATGTCCTTTGCCATTAGTTTGTCTGCTCCTAGACAGCAGTAAGTAGCATATTCCTTGGTATTCCTTTTGCTTTGGCAAAGTACTTACAGAAGGTTGTCTTCTTAGCCTTCACATCTATGCAGTGTCAAATCCAGCTGTGTTTGGCTTTCCAAGCTTTCTCCCTGAAATAATTCTGGGTGATAACTGTACATTGCCTGTGGATAGTCTGTCCCTGCCTCCAACTCTTGTGCTTGAGCTCACTGGGAGTTACACACCCAGCCGAGCTGGCATCCTGACACACGTTCATTTTGTTGAGCACTGAAACAGAGCATCTTTACCCTTTAAGAAGGTTGCTTAGGAAAGTCAACCAGCTCTTTTAAGTTCCTCTGCCTTTCAGAGCAGTATCCCTTGTGGCTATGAGACGTTTTTCAGGCACTCAGCTTTGCTCAGATGCTGTACTTGATCAAATCCAGCAATGGGGAAGTCCACACCCAGCTTGGGTGCCTGCAACCAGGCTGGATGGAAACCACTGTTGACACTTGCTTGGAGCTTCTTTGAAACAAACATTAAGTTACACAGGCCTGTCTTTGGCCATGTTGAGACAGGAAAAGCAATTCAAGCTTTAGCAGGAAACATGGAAGGGACACTCCAGGAAATCCTTAACATATATCCAATGAAGCAAGATAAACATTTTCTAAGGTTCTCCCTGCTGGTCTTCATCTTAACGGAAAATCCCCAAATAAACGCTTCCCAAACTAGTTTAACATCTACTCGCCATCAATGAGTTTGATTTGCTCCTGTCTGCTGAAGAAAGACTTGCAATCTGCACGTTATGGTACACAGTGTGATGAGCAATATTAAGTGCACCCTTTTGTATGGTATAGTCAACCTGGTAAAAATAGAAACAGACCAAAGCCTAAGGAAGGATTTCTTATTCTCCTACCATCAGATGAGGCTCTTCAGACCCATAATTTAAATGTTTGTCTCATTGTAGAGGTGCTAAAAAATGTGTCAAAAGACTTCAGCTAGTTAGTCTGCAATTTAGCTTGAAAAGTTTGTTTCTTCCCATTCTTCCTAGTTTTTGAATAAAGAGATAGGGGAAAATGCCTGCTTGCCATGGTAGGTACATGAGCTATAATTTGCAATGAAATATCATGAACTGTGCCATACTACAGAAGCTTTAATTAGAGTAATTAAAACACATTGTAACTTACCAGTGATTTTGCATTCAGTATATTTTAAACAGCTGAGCCCTGAAAAAAATGCAGTGATTTGCTCACTACCACATATCAATGGGTTCCTGCAGCTGTGGAATCACACTCAAATTGAGCTTGCACAGGCAGCCAAATTATTCTTTAGGAACTGGAGAAAATCAGAGAATGATCTTCCTAGGGACAGACCATTAAAGAAAAAATTAACTATTAGATTTCCTATGTGATTTTTGGCTCTTTGTACCTGGATGGCAGACTTCAAGGATCTTTTCTATTAGATATATATATATACATACACAAATAAATGAAGGTTTACCTCTAGTTAGCCAAAACAAAGAAATATGCTCCAAGAGAATATGCTATTAAGAGTACTGTGAGCATGGACTCACAGTAGAAAGGAAAAGATACCAGGTATTACTGGCTGGAAGTTTCAGACCATCTGCTTGTTAAAGAATAATCTCACAAGACTAATTAAGAGACAAATATGCTTTTGAGTGAAGGAATGAGGGCTAGAAAATTTTTTCTTAACTGCTTCTTGGCAATTCCATTAGCTTTGTATACATCCCCAGGGTATTTTTTTGTGTAGGCCCTTACCACTTCCAGAAGCTAGAAAATGTTAAAACTTTTCTGTCATTCCTTGCACAGATGCTTAAATCAAGACCAGCTATGGGTAGGAAACACTTAATGCGATTACGCTTTTACACATCCTGCACAGCACTTGGTGGAAAAATACGTCGGAGATTCAGTATCAACATCACCATCCCTGCAACGTGTCTCCATAGGGCACATTGCAATGGCTGGTTCATGCTGTGCCCCTGGTGCAGCTCTAAGTCCAGGCTTGTGCCCAAACACTCATGTTCTACACATAGAAATCCCTAAGCTTAGGCCACGAAGGACGTCCTGCCCTGTGTCTGCTGGTGGAGAAGCAATCAAGCCTGTCCCCAGAGCAGAGCAGTACTGGTGAGTCACAGCTAACTGCCCATCTGCCATTAGTTGTTTCTGCAGGCCCAGTGTGGGGACTGAGATGAGTGGTTGGGGGTCACCTAAGTAAATGTGCTGACATCATCCTAGCCAGAACCCATCAGAGGCCGATTTGGACAGAAAAATGCCAGCTCAGGCACCAGATGAGCAAAAACTTAAAGATTTCCTTTGAGGAGGGACCAGTCTGTAAACAGAAGATTTTTACACTTCAAAGTTTAGTACGGTTAACATCCCTGAGATTAAATGTACACCACAGCATCTGTAAATGGTAGAGAAGGGTATCGAATCTTTAAAGGTCACGCAATCTCCACACAAAAGCAAGGGATTCCTATCAAAACAGTCTCTCCAGGCAAGGATTGTTCTGGTATTTTCAAGATAGCACAACAAAACAGATAATCATAATAGTTTTCTGGAGGACACCCTACATGGTTAATTTAAACTAAAGCATGGAGAAATAGAAGCACTTTATTCCAACACTGTTCCTTTTTTCAAAACTACCTTTCTGAAAATGTAATTGAGTCAGCTGTTGAAGTGACAGCATTCACAACAGGGAAAGGATGAGTCTTCAGTGAGTGATTAAAATCTGGAGCAACCCATTTAGATAACCATAAAAATATTTTATTACAGATCAAGTCCAAAATCAAGAATATGTTTGTCATAGGACAAAAGAAGAAGAAAAAAATAAAAAGAACAATTCATACAAGCCTTTGGAATATGTTCATTCTTTCTTGGGAGTGTTTGAAAATTGTATGCTATTTCTGATACAGAAACTTGTCACAGGGCATCACTGCCTCTCACTGCCCACCAGGCTGTCCTTTCTTGCCTCTCGAAACTGCGAGTGCCTTCTGCCCATGCAACAGGCACCAAATTTCATTAGTATGCTCCTACAGGAGACCAATTAGCAGGGCTGTGACTGAACTAGGGACACACATGAACCTTTGCTTGCTTTGAATTTTCATTTGTCTACAAAGTCAATAAAAAAATAATAATAGTCAAACTTCACAAAGCAATAATACTAAAGAAAATACCTACCTGAGTAACCCTTGATAGCACTCACTGGAAGTGATGCTTCTCACTTGCACAATAAGCCATTACAGCTACAGCCCAGGGTGGTCAGGGTCCTCCACTCTGCCCCAACAGGGAAGCAGGGGAGGATGCCCTGGTTTAGGGCAGTGGTAGGGATAAGGTCATGCCAGCCACACTCCAAACAGCAGGAGCTTCATCTCAGGTCCAGCAATGAGGGTCTAGCAATGAGGTTTCCTTCCATGAGGATCTACTACCACAAGACTAATGTTCACCCTACATGGTGACATTAATCTTGTGGTAGTAGATCCTCACATGCTGTGCTGAACTTTACATGGGTCATCCAGTCCTTATCCCTTGTCTCTGGCAAGGAGTAGGGTGCTGAGGGATGGTGGTGCAGACTCCTCCACAACAGGAGGGAAAGCCAGTGAAGGGATCAGGACAAAAAGAAAACAACCCAGCTGTGACCACATAAATCAGCTGGGCCCACAAATACAGATAAATTCTGTCAGCAGCTGGACTTCCTTAGGAAAAGAAAATAGCCTTGTTTTCTGGATATATGTGCAAGAAGATTTCAGTATCTTCCTGGTTTACTGGTCAATTCATCTTTCAGCTGACCCATAGCCAAGCTCAAATAAAGTGTTTTTTATAAAATACTTGGCAGCACTGTATAAAGACATTGCTTATTATGACCCAATGACATGCAGCCTAATTTTTTATGGTTAAAAAAAATCCAGATGCCCTCCCTAACATACTAGGGAGAGAGTTATCAATAGAGATTTTAGTACAGGACTCAGTAGTGTCTGCAGTGTAATGTGCATTCTCCCTTTGAAGCATGAGTCAAGAAAATTACATTTGGTAGTACCAGCAAGTTGTGCAATGCCTGCTTTAGCTTTCTTGCCTTCTCAAAGGTCAGACCATTCTTCTAAGAATTGTTATCTAAACACTCAGTGTTCATCCAATCATATTGCTTGCTTAGGGGCACATATTTAATACTAGTCAATTTATTAATTTGAAAATGCTGGAAATGCCTCAGCTCAAATCAGTTGGATCCTTTCCTTTAAAAGCAACATGCTAAAGAACCCACATTGCCTGCAAAGCTTTAACACACACACCTTAACTTAACTTCATCTCTAAATGCCACCAAGAGCATCTTTTCAGCCAATTTCAAAGCACATGCAGAGCAACAACAAAACAGAAAGAAAACATGTTGAAGGAGAAGCCTTTATACAAGTAGGTCACAACCAGCCCTAGTCATTTATTCATTAACAATTACCTGAGAGTGTCCAAGATCCTCAGGTGTTCTGTGTGAGAAAACAGGCCAAATCAGTAAATCTATTGAGGAAATATTTGGTAGTTCTGCTGTATCAATGTTTGCCCTGCTGCCTTCCCAATTCTATCTTATAAGTGGTAATATGTAGTAGTTCAGCTTCAGTTTAAATTACTTTATTCGCCACAGGTGCAGATGGGGTCACACTTATGAGAAAGCCTCAGTCATGTGAATTGGATTTGGTATAAAAACCCATCCCAGCACTGTCTGTTTTCTGTCTATAGGTAGTGAAAGTTTTAGTCAGGAGATTTATGTCTAGTGTCATAGTTTTTGCCGACCAAAGCACTTCAAAGGGCTTCTATGTAAGCTGTTGGTATTGTTAGCAGCTGGTAGGTAAATTAATAGATGGTTGAATTTTACTTTATAACTCTTTTCATGATTATGGGGGTGCAATTTGAAGAGCTGTATTTGGTTAAGCAAATGTGCTGTGCACAGAGAAATGGCAAGTTATGGCTTCTGCTGATGTGCTTGAAAGTAGTTAAGCATAATAGGACTTTGTGGGCTGGGAGAGAAGAGAGGGGATGGTGTGGTTTGAGGTAATTTGATATTAGTGAGGGTAAAAATGTACCTATTATAGGCAGAAAAATCTAATTGCTCAGCATGTTTGCTTTGTGGCTTTTTATGATGGTTCTGTACTGTACCTTATGACCCTGCTTTTACTTCTAAGGAGACCTCCCTTTGAAAAGTGCTCCTTGAGCTATAAAACTTATTGTAGTGCTGTCCATTAGTGCTGGCTTATATAGCAGGAGGCAGCAGTCTGCTATAATTTGAGTTATGAATTGTTTATGCATATCCTATTTTAAATCTCTGTTCTCAAGGGTTTTTTTTGGCTGTGTCTATTTGTGATGTTAAAGTGATTGGAAAACTGAAGAGGAGCAAAACCCAAGTCTGTTTGAACTGAATCTATACCCCATTCTTTAGCAGGGGGCAAATGATTATAAAAACTACTTCTTTTCCTTTTTATTTGATTTTTAAAAAAAAAAAAATTTATTTAACTGATGGCTGCCTTTGGAGCAAGCTGGCATGAGGCATCAAATTGTCAGTTAATGTATGTTTGTAGAAACCTGACCCTCTAAGATATAACTATTTAGTGTGCTGAGCTATTCCGTTGTTGCCCTTAATAGGCCTTCAAAGACATGCAGCTTGAATAAAAACCTAAATCTAAGGATGTTACTAAGTGTCTATAGGCCTAATCAGCTGCCACCAATGGGAATAGTTAATGACAAGTGTCCCACTTCTTTGTAACTTGTGTGTATTATTTTTGCTTATGCTTTAGCATTTGTTGTCATGATGCTCCTCAGAGAACCAGGACAGTAAAGTTTCTCTCAGCCTTAAGGTTGTCCTTTGGGTCTGGTGATGATGTGATTTTGATAATGGCTTGAACACGAGCTTGGTGTTTATTGGAACAATGCCAGGTCAGTAGCTTTGAAGTGTAAATCTTCTGTTTTGTTTGCCCAAGAAGTGCAGATGAGCCCTGGTAATGCAGGTCTACCTTGCCCTGGGAGTACTTAGTAGTATGCCTGAGGGATGGTAGCCTGAGCTGAGAGCTTTTCATCACCTCTGGAGGGATGTCTCGTGGCTCTACAACATTGCTGAGGGGCTGGAGAGCTCTGCTTGGGTAAGGTGCAATGCGAGGGGGTGATCCCTTTGCCCTTGTCTCCAGCTGACCACTGACTGCTTGTTCTGTCTTGCTGCCCCAGGAGCCTGTCTGTGGCTGTTGTTCCTTTTCACAAATGGAATAACTGTCTTAAATCCAATTTGCCTCTCTTCCACTTAGCTATGCAGTAAGTCTGCTGTGACTTTCTTTAGGCTTTCTAACTGCTTTAATAAGAGCATGGCCTTGGGAGATATCTTAATCTGGGAAGCCAAAAGGGGGATATTCTGAGGGGAAAAATTGCTTCCTTAAGTTGCTTGCTCTGATCTGCAGAGTGGATTTGCGGGTCCTCTGCAGACTGCTAACAGGGATAAGTCCTTGCTGTTCTCTGTTAGATAATCTTTTCTTGCTTTTGGGATCCTTTTAGTGCTGAAAGGAATTTATGGATATGCAGTGTGAAGGGTATCCACAGTTAAGGAAAGAGCTATCTGATTTATACTCTTATGCTGACACATATCATACGTGTCTGTGTAAGTAAAATGCATGTTTAGGTTACAAAAATGTATGTATATACACACACAGTGTGTGTGTATATATATATGTATACAAGCTGTAACTAAAGATTCTTGTTGCCATAGTGTTTAATTCTAAAAAAACCAGCCCTCTCCCAACCCAGAGCGTTTTTTTTCAGAGCTCCTTTATTAATCATTAGCTTTTGTGGTGTTCTTTATTCCTTTTATTGATGTTGCATGTAATGGTGTCAGTCTGCTTCGAGATGTTGAGACAGACTATCAAAAGATAAATTTTCTGTAAGACTTAATTCAGAGAGATATATTATTCCTGCAGCTTTCTTCCATGTTTCCAAATATGATCTCATGAATTTAAATAGATCAACTACAGTTGATGTCTCCTCTTGATCTATTTGAATTGCTTCTGAAGCTACTGATCATATGCTTTTGTCTCCTTCATGCTGGTGGCACAGCTGTCTGCTCATTCAAGGCCCAACTTCTGAGGTTCTGGATTTATTCTATGCCTCTAAACAGGCTCGAAAACTGCTAGCTCTTATAAGTAATCAGTGATAGCTCATTCTTGGCAAGGATTTAATCCACACCAGGGTTTTGATGGAATGGTTCAATTACTCTTTCTCCTAGATGTGATAGTCAGATGCAAAAGAAATAAAGGAGATGGGACAGTTTCCATAACTCTTAATGATATTGTGCCTTACTCTGCAATTAATACTATTTATAGCCTTATGTACTCTCTTTTCTGCCTCCTCCTTGATATAGAAAGGTGAATTACTGCTTCCTAAAAATCCATAATAAAGACAAAATAACTCCTGAAAATACCTTCTTTATAGTTCATTTGAGCAGTTAATTAAGTATAGCGTGGTTTCTCTTTTCAGTGACTGAATGAAACTCAAAGCAGTTTCTGAAGAAAGTGTGAGCCTATATGTATGAAGGTGCATTCCACAAATATATTACAATTACTCATCTTGTAGCATTAGGTAATATTTTCTTTTCCTGTGAATGCTTCTGAGTAATAGCCTTGTTATAACTTCTACAGAAACAAGCTTGACATTTCAAAAATCCCCATTTATTTTTTTCCCTGGAGTATCTCATGTAGCAAGTGCTCTGCATTCCCTTTTCTGCTCCTGCCATCCTCTTGTATGTTTGCTTCATATTTGAAGTGGAGATAAGTGACCTGCAAAATAGCTGCCTCTTCTTTGGGCATCTCTGACCTGCCTGAAAGTGCACAAGAGCACTTCAGCCACAGAAAATTTCAGTATCTCTCAGATGTTTATGCCATGTTAATTTTGCTTGAATATGAGGGTAGTAAGTGTTTACAATAATTCTGACATGCTGCACAAGCACAGCACGTAAGAAATGTTTGCATAATACATACCTAGAGCTGTTGTTCCTCCCCTAGAGGATCCAAGCAAATTAGGATTTCATCATGGAAAAGTTATCTTTCAGGATTGCCATTTCTTTGAAGACCTAACAACAATCACAAAATATATCAAACCAGTTAATTTGTTCCTGCTGTACTCAAGTGCCTCGGTGTGTCTTAATAGCTTCTCAGTGGATGCTTAAGGAATTCTGTCTGTGTCCAACAAGCAGAGAGCTCTCAACATGTTATGGCTGATAATTACACATGAGTTTAGTTAATAGGGTTAATAGGCTGCAGTGAGAGGTCGTCTTTTTGCTGTCACATTGGGGAATTCATTGTCAAAGATATGTTACCTGGGCTGTCCCAATGTGTTGATTAAAAAAAAAAAAAAGGTTGAGGGATGGAAAGGAGAAAAGCTCTGCATTTACTGACCTGCAGCAGCAGCAGATCACATTAAGCTGGCTAACTAAGTACAGAATTGAACTCTGTCCAAAATAATGTTTGATCCTATAACTTGTAACGCTGGGTAGATTGTGTGGTTTAACAAAACTTTGTGAAGTAGCAGGTTGAATTTGTGCAGCAAACTTTCATATCCTTGTGGCAGGTTCTTGGGGGGCAGTTGGAGGTAACCTTCTGCCCTGTGCTGCTGCAAGATCTCTGACCCATCCCAAGACTACTGGTGCAGATGCTGTGGGTAGTCACCTCCTGGTATATATGGAGGGATCATTACAGCCCAATACATCCTGCTAAAGAGAAACCAGGACAAAATAGGTTTGCATTTTTTTTTTTTTTTTTGATTACTGGTCTAAGTACAGCTTTCATAGTGATAGCTGGGAGTAGGTTGCTCTCAGCTCTTTTGTTGTCATTGAAGGAAATGACTTTTATTTGTCCCCCAGGCAAAAGGGCATAAGCACCACAAAGAAGGTTTGGTTTGGTAGAAGTATATTACAATATGTGTTTTGTGGCATAAAGGCAGTAGTTCTTGACTTTCTCCATTTGGCATATTGCAGTAATGCAGGTGAAAATGTCCTGTTACCCACCCCTGCACACACCTTTCCCACCCCTCCAAAAAACCCTAAGGAAAAAATCCTCCATCCGCCTCAAAAAAAAACCAAAAAAACCCCACCAAAACAAAAACAAACAAAAAACCCCCCACAAACACAACAAAGCAAAAAAACCCCCAAACCAACACCAAAAAAATCCCCCAAAACCCTTAAAACAAATCCTAAACCAAGCCTGATTAAAACATAGGGAAATTTTTGATAACTTCGTAAGTATCATCTTACTAGAGTGCATATAGGAAGATGCTTCACAATAACAATTTTCCTTATATCCAACAATTATTTTTCAATTTGAGAAGAAAATTTCTTGATGGCAGTCAAGTATCGCTAACACTTTTTGCTCTGCTCATTTCCCAGCACACAAAGGCAGTGTATAAATATAAGTTGGCAATTCATACTTGCATGATGCTGTAATAGTAATGTGTTGTGTGATTTCACTACAGTCCAGTGTGTTGTCACTATGTCTGGCTTAAATACAAAATTCAGATGAGCAATGTGGGATTATTGTACTGTACAGGGCTATGTCTATAATGGAATGTGCTTCTTTGGAGAATGCTGGAAAGAGCCTCTCCTCTGGTGCTGGAGTATTAGATACTGTCTTTGTGTCTAAATGTGGTGAGCATATGAATGTGAAATGTAAGAGGAGATTTGCCAACTGC
Source organism: Corvus cornix cornix (assembly GCF_000738735.6). Taxonomy (NCBI): domain Eukaryota; kingdom Metazoa; phylum Chordata; class Aves; order Passeriformes; family Corvidae; genus Corvus; species Corvus cornix. The sequence goes on along the minus strand of NC_046333.1, from coordinate 103,583,504 downwards.
TGATATCTTTCTGATTTCTCTGCCTCCATATGTCTTTCCACTGGCTGCCTCTTACGTCACAGTTTCCATCCCCCTGCTCAGATGCTTTTTTATCATTTTTGGAAGAAGGATCTGTGTTCATCTGACAGAAGGCATGCATAATGTGAGCTACTCATTGAAATAGAAGCAGTTTTTTGGACTGTACATGGATACTGATTTTCCTGAGCTCCCCTTTGAGGGTACAGGTAGGGAGGCTGGGGAAAAAACCAAAACAAAGCACATTACCTTTTCATGTCTGACTAGATATGCAGTCCCTCAGTGCAGGGTGAACTGCAAGAGGAGTGTGACTCTGCAGAAGTGTGTTTACATGGCAGAAAAAATCATCCCAGTTGTGACTCAGTGGTTCATTCTATTTACATATACCAGTATATAAGCTCATTTTTATTTAGCATGCTTAAAAATTTCCTAAGGAGGTGTGTGTGTGTAATACAGGTTCTTACTGAAAAATATTCATGTTTGCAGTCAGGTACATATTATGTTTCTTGAACAGAAGAATGGAAAGCTCAGTTTCAAACAGTTCAATAAAGTGAAAGATATTTCTTTGCGAATTAACTAAGCTAAAACTCTTGTTTAAATAGCAAAAGTGTAGTTTTCACAATAATGTGAATTCTGCATAACTAAAATAAATAAACTTCCAACTAATGTTTCTTTTTATATGATAGGTACAAACCAGACCCTATGTATAGTATCAAAACCAGTGGCTTACTGGTTTCTTGGAAAGTTTTCAGTCTAGCAACTGAGTTCAAGATTAAAATAATTTCTTTATTTAAAGAGCAGATTTTTTTAAGGATATTTGCAGTTTTGTTTCCCTAAAATGACCTCCAGTTTCCGAGCAAGTAAAAAGAAATAAGTTGAGGTGATTTTTTTTTTTCTTTTTTTTTTTTTTTTTTTTTTTTTTTTTTTTTATGGTTTGAGAGATGCTTTCTCTGGTCCTTCAGGTATTCTCCTCTGGAGAGAAACTGGACATTTAGGAGCTCTGTGCCTGCCTCTAGCCCTGCTTGCAGCCCAGGCTGCTGTGGGTGAAGGAGGACTGGATACTCTGTGATGGTCAGATATTCTCTTGCAGCACTTTCTTCACAGCTGACAGATGCCCTGGCTATACTGTGTTCTGCCTGTACCCTTTGAGCCTAAAGAATGTCTTTCTTAGACTGAGTCCTTTCACTCTTCTTGTCTGAGTAGTGTTTGTGTAATTGTCTCATTAGCAAAGCTTCAGGCAGGTGTGAACTAAGGATCTGACAGTGAGTGGCTTGGATACATGTATATAAAGTAAAACTTGTGAGGGCTTAGCTGTTCAGATACAGTATTCTCTCTCTCTCCAAGGTTTGATACTCAGTCACTTAAGATGGAGACTTGTATGCTTTGAGAATAAATTTTTTAAAGGCACAAATAATCCATATTTGCTTTTCTAAGTAGATATGAGGTACTTAGAAGAGCCATTAATTTATTGAGTAAATCCTTTAGACTGCAGACAGTCACTGTGGCTGGATACTGCAGGAGACCATCATAAGCAGAGGCTGAGGTGATGTAATGCACTGTATTTCGGATTAAAGATTATCTCCTTAATTGATAGCTGGAAAGCAGACACTTAAACTATTCTGACTTGTGAAATATTGCTTAGATAATGGAATCTGTGTAAGTGCAATGAGAAATTGTGATAGAGTCAAGGGGCAATACCTGGGCTATTCTGTCACAAACCCACAGCTGCAGGCTTTGTAAATCTGATAGTGTTAAACCCTGCCTATGCACACAAAAAGTGTTTTCAAATAAAGGCAGAAGCACTTGTGCAAGAGATGTCCCTGCTGTGTGGTGTTCACTTAGTCTATGGGTGCTTCAGAAGTGCTCCTGCCAAAGGGTGATGGGAGTGGCAGGTCTGGCTGAACTGGTGGCATCTCAGGGTGTCCAGGTGTGGAGGACTTTACTTGAAGATTCCGCCTGAGTGAAGGGTTACAAGAGCAGGGTTTTTTTTCAAATCAGTCTTGAGTTTAGCCCTCCCATGTCAGGACATCCCCGCAAAGTGTGCTGGAGAGCAGCTAATTGCTTGTAACATCATCCTTTTTAATTATAACTTCAGTCTCGGTATTTTAGTTCCTCATGTATCAGAAGTGATGAATCTTACCTTTTTAAAGAATGATGTTTGCTTGCATAAATGATATGCCTACCAAAAATCAAAGTAATCTCAAGTGTGTGCTGATTATCTTATGCAAATCATTTTAAGCTTATCTTGGGTAACACACTTGTTTCATTCTAGGGAGCATGAAGATGCACTTTGAAATGCAGACTAACATGGCCAGATGAATTATACCTTAACTGAGTTCTGCTTCACTTGGGGCTAAAGGGAATAGGGGCAGCAGGGATTACAATTGAACCAGCTGACAATGTGCAGAATATCTGCCTCTGTTACACCTAAAAGATTAGTACAGCATCCAAGATAATTGCTGTTTAATAGCTGCTCAGAGATCCTCATAAAGAAAAGCAATGACTGGGACACGTTTTATGGATCTATTGGTTTTTCGCTGCAGTGTGAGAGCGGCACAATGATTGTATGGTTCTAGTCAGTGTAAAGAAACTTCTACAAAACCTCTTTAACATTATGTATAATGACTATAACTCGCAGGGGAGCATGTATTATTCGAGGGAGGATGGTTTATCTTGCATAGCTAACACTTTTTCTAATTATCGTGCCTTAAACAATGGCTAGTAAAGCAAGCTACACACGGTCATTGAAAAGCTAATAACTGCATTCCTCTTCAGAGGAATGGTGGTTCAGCTTCCCTTCTCCACCAGGTAGTGGTGGTCCATAAGACACTGTAGTCACTATTATATGCATACTGCAGGCTAAATGCTGAAACTCTATCCATATACAGATATGGTAATGGTGGATCATTAAATACAAGTCAAGCCTTTTTTATCTTTCATCTGTACTCTGGGAACAATTCATTCAGTGTGGTCTGACAAAGTGTGGAATCCTAATGAGCCACTAAGGAAAAAGTAGCTTTGTAAAGTATATGTTGCTCCTATGAAGGGTGCTGCTTCTGCCTCTAATGTCTTTCCACCAAACATAAATATTGTTCATTTCAGAACTCTCATATCTCCCATTTTTACCTGCCACCCCTTTTTCTTGGCTTCACCTCTGTAGGTGAACAAACCCTTTAAATTTAGTCTTAGTAAGGAATTAGTGTCCTACTGTTAAAGAGCAGTTTGGAATACTGCTTTTGGAATGCTCATTGGTTACTTTGGTGACTAGTCAGAGAAAAATAGACATCACCATATACAGCATCAGTTTTGAGAGGTGTTTTTACCACTTTTATACTGGGGAAAATGGAGCTAATAAATTAATGTGTCAAGAAACTCTGGAACTTCTGTGCCTCTTGATTGAGATAACGTTGCACACAAGGCAACTGAAGGATTTACTTCAGTCTAAAAGGTTTAGGTTTAGACTGAAGAAACATGTAGGTATAGACCATGGAACACTGATGTTTTTCATCACTCATTCTCTACTATGGGTTAATTAACTGTGGCTCTATTCCCTCCCACCTTCACCCTTCCTCCTACCCCTGTATTAAACCTCTAGCAAAAGGTACAATGAGAGATGGCCAAATACATCTCAGTAAAACAATTCTCTAGCTGAAACCATATTGTACAGGTGATTTCTAATTGTATTTAAACTTTTTTCCTCTTTCTTGCTACCATTTATCAACTGCAACAAAATTTTGCACTTACGAAGGTGCAATAAACCAGTAAGAGGGAGAAGCTCAGGCCCAATAACTTCTATGTGCTTTCTCTCGATCTAACTTAATTTAGTTTTAATTGATAGGGAATAAAATGAATAGATTGTGGCATACTGTGATGACTTAGATGATGCAGCTTCATATAGAATTGTTTTTTCTAAGAGTATTTCTGGCAGGTTCCTTGACTTGTTTCTTCCTCTTTTCCTCTAACATTGTGGTAGCTGAATGCTGAAAAAGCATCTTAGCAGGAAAAACAAGTATCTGAGATGTCCAGTCTGCAAAGAATGCAGTTATTTTGGGGAGGTGGGAAAGGGGTAAATAAGACCTGATGACCATACAAATATATCATAAGACTGAGGGGAGTAATTTGTGTAACTACAGCCTTCTAGCATGGCAGGACGAGGTGGATGTTTTAGGCATGGGTTGCCAGAGGGCAGTATTGCTTAGAGAAAAGACCTGAGTGCTGCAGGAAAGGGTGTTTGCTTCAAATGCCTTTTGCTTCATGTACACCAGATTACTTCAGTAAATTGTTAGCTTTATTTGGAAGAGGAATGGGGGGAGTACCAAAGGCCCAGGAAGCCATTCAGATCTTGGGCAAAACACAAGAAGTGAGTTATTATAGTAGATGTCTGCCTGTGCTTGACCAGGACCTGGTAAATCTTCCCTTTATCTCCAGCATTCTAAGCAGCCTCTCTGGACCTGGGATGCAAGTCTGCCCCTCAGCTGCTGAACTGTGTCTGCATCCTGCTCTCCTGCAACTGAATAGCAAGGGAGAGATTTGTGCAGAAAGCAAGGCCCATAAATGGACCTTTTTGGGCTTCCCAGACCAGTGCCAGCAAACCTGCATGTCACTGTTACAGCTGAGGAGTTTCTGACCTATCTGATGCAGCAGAACTGTGTAAAAGCTGTTCTCATTGCTTATTTTCTGTGCAGGGAGGCTGTTTTGTATGCATCAGAGTGGCTGTAGCAGACTTCAACATCATCCTTCAGAGCCACCAAGGCAATGTTACCCAGTCAGCAGTTTCCCATGGCAGTTCTATGGAGCGCAAAATATCTTTCTGGGTAAAAGCAAATGTTGCCTGGCTTCCAAGGTTTCTGTAGGGTATGGAAGCTTAATACTGGCAATGCAGTCAGCTGGGCAAAGGAGAATTGCTTTGCACCAGAATTAAAGTTTATAGCAGCAGAGCTGAATTTTGTATTGTCGTCCACATTGGGATTCTTCTGAGATTGAGGAGGTGAGAAGTATTGGTCTGAAGAAGCAAAGACAGGTCTTTGGCCAAATGCTGCCTATATCTTCATGGGACAGGTTAGCTTTCCTTCTGGATATTTCTGGACCCTTTTGACTAAAGGTTAGGCACAGTTAGGGTCTGTTTCCAGCCTTTGGCATGGGACTGAGGGTGGGGGAGCTTGCCTTTGGAGCTTGTGCAGTTGTTGTTTGAGAGTGGCTGGCGGGGATACAAGTGTCTGCATGACCTCTGTCTGTCAAAAGGCTGAAAATGGAACAAACTATTTACTTGTAGAAAGAGCCTTCTTTGTGGTTTAAATGGTTTGGATGTAGGTGGGTGGTCTTCCTGCTTTTTTCAGGACCTTCTAAGGGCGTATTTCAGTGCTCCAGGGGCAGGAACCTTTCCTATTTGCATAGACTGCAGTCTTCAGCTCTTGGCTGCCCATCTTGCACTGGACCTTGCTGCAGGTGGTGTTGTCACCTGGGCTAAATGGCTTGGCAGGGCTCAGAGTAACAGTTGGAGGGGGGGACTTGGGGAAAGCCTGGGGCTCTCTGGGATGCTTCTAGAACTCAGGATCTCCAGCTACCTTTTACTTTACACAGGTACGGAAGTGTTTGAAGGACCAAGATGCTGCCACCTCATTAAACCCTGTGTTTAGGTTGTACTAAGTCAAGGCAGATAAATCCTGAGCCCTTAATTCTCAACTTGATGACAGCCCCACAGTGGCTGTAAGGACTTGCAAATACTGTAGGGATGGCTGGGTAACAGTTGCAACTTTAACTCTTTTTAGGTGCTGGGATTATCAAATGAAAGTTTTGTGGGAGATGTGCCCAGAGGAAGGAATACAGGCTTAAGAGTGAAATAGTGTAGGGAAAGAACTGTGTAAAATTGATGAGACTACCTTGATGTTATGTATTAAATACCTTAAAAATAGTCTATTGTCTTGTAAAGGGGGCTGATGCTTCTACGTGATTCTTCTATACTCAAGCTGAGCTGTTGCATTTTTGTCTTCACCATGTTGATGGCAGTCTGTGAAGTCCCTACTGAAGGTTACTGTGCAGGCACAAATGCAAGAGAGACAACATGGTTTCAAGTGTTACTTCAAAGGGGGTGGAAATCCTAACAAATCCAACAGCAAATGTGCACCACCAGGGCAGCTTGTTACAAGTTGTTACCTGTATAATGATTTTTCACAAAGCAGCTTAGGCTGTGTGCAAGAGAGGGTTTATTTAAACTTCTTTTGTGCCTCAGCTGCACATTGCTAGTAAGACAAAGACTTCAGTGGGGATTATGATGTTTTAGTGGCATGAATCCTGTCACTCTTTGTGCATGAAACTTTGACTCACCTAAATGCATCTAAATACCTGTTTACAGCAAATTTAGATGCTGCATTCTCTGAATCTAACTGAACTACTGTAATAGGTACCTACCAAGGTTTTGCACAGCTTTGAGGCTTAATTTACATAATGACTTCTGAAAGAGAAAAAAGACTTGCTTTCTCAAGTACCTTGACTGTGAGGAGGGCAGAGGAGTGTAATGGTGTCTCAGGAGCTTCTGTCCCATTAAAACTAATTTAAAAAATGCATGTGTTCTACAGCATTTACACGGTTGAAAGGGGTTCTCTGGGAGACTTCAATATTGCTCTTTTCGTCCAGTTTCTCTCTTGGACAGTGAAGACATGAAAGCAATGGCAGAGATTGTTTTTGTCAAAGCTGATGTCAGAGAGATGTTTGAAAGTAAGTTTTGTTCTGTTTCAGGATGAAGGGCTATGTTAGATTGTGCCTTTTATTAAGGATCATTGAGCTGAACAGGGATTCTTCATATCCCTGATTAAATGCTCTTCCAGAAGGACAAAATCTTCTTTTGGACTCCAGGCACAAATATCATGGGTAATAGCTGATTTTATAGCTAGTTTATGACCACAGTGCTTTGCCTCCAGAGAAGTAAGATTGGTCTACTTCCATAAGCATTTGGCTTCTTACATTTCTAAAATCTTTATTAGTCTCTTTAAGTCTTTAGATTTGACATACAGTCAACAAAATTCTTAAAGCATAATAGAATATTTGTAATGTAGCTATCTGATTAGTGAAATTGCATGTGAAATATATGCAGGCATTAAAATCTCATTTTAAAAATTAGTCCATTCTATGGAACAATGTGCTGGCATCTGGATTCTGGAAAGAACATATAATAGCCTTCATATGAATTCAATAGAGTTTCTTAAGCTTTTCATCTTTAGCCCACTACAAAAATAATTTGGTTTTGTAGGGATTTTTTTGTGTCTTTGGTTTTCTTTTTTTCTTTTCTTTTCTTTTTTTTTTTTTTTTTTTTTTTGCAAGGAGATAACTGTATTACCTCTGTCTTGGATTGCCCAACATTAAAATATGTAGGTTGTGTCAATTTTTTTACACTTTTTCTATTGAGTTTCAACTTTTTTCATGGTTGTGGGTTTTGTGGGGGTGGGAAGGGATCTAGTTTTCCTGAAAAATTTGAACAAACATTTTGGTTGTCTTGGAGAGCAGATTTATAAAAAATATCTACCTACCTCTTATAGCTTCAAGGGGAAAAACCCTCAGTGTTGCCATGACTTGGAAGGACCTAGTCAAGGCAGGTCATAATTTGGGGTTTGAAATATTTTTCTCATACAGATGAATCCTGTTTGATCTGTAGAATTTATTTGCTTAGGCATCTTCTTGAAAAAGTGCTGTTTCTGTTGAGTGCAATTGAGCTGCACTGACTAAAGAAGAAATGTTCTTGGTTTTGGGGCTTCTGTTGAATTTGCCTCTGAATCAAGGAGGAAAAGAAAAAAAAAATCCCTTTGCTCTTTCAGTGCCTCCACTGCTTATATCCAAACAGTATGGATGAGAAAAACATCCTCCTCTGCAACTTTACTGAAGAGGAGAAGAGAATGAGACAGGGTGAATGGGAGATGCTGAGAGAAATGAGGAAGTGGCAGAAGTTTGCTGTAGAAGAAACTGTAATGTATACCTGGGAAGGAAAAAAGTAGTGTGTGCAGGTTACAGGAGACCAGAGCTTCACCGGCAACCTTGTTTCTGTATGTATTCAGCTTCTGAGTCTGGCTCAGGCTATTCTCTGAATCTGAATCTCGGTGAGTAACTACCTCTAGGCAATGCACCTGCGGTCCCTTGATAGGGCTTCTGTCTCTGTACTGCTGCATGCTGTGAGATGGTGTACTCATGCTTTAAAGCATGGGAGACCTAATCAGGGCAAGAGCAGAAGTCAAGACCACAGTGCAGTGGCTAGAAGCAGTAGTTCAATCTTCAGTCAGGCTCTCCAGAGGTTTTTAGACTGAGCTGTTTGACTGGGTTGAAGCTCCCTGTAGTGATTCCAACTGCAGAGATGAACCCAGACTGAATTATTGTAAGAATTATTTTTTTGATAACTGTTGAGTGCTTTTTTTCTTTTTTTTTTCTCAGTTCCTTTAAAAAAGTACTTCAAGCCCCAAAGAAAGAGGAGGATCTTGGAGAATCCCCAGCTTAGAAGAAGAAAGCTTTGGTGTTACAGGATGAAGATGATAAAACGGGAGTTGTGCAGGAGTTGGCATCAAGAGATGGTTCAGGTGGATGGAAGTCCAGAGGGAGCTCAGCCTCAAGAGGTGGTCAAGGAACAGGTTCAGGTGGATGAAAGCCCAGAAGGAACTCAGCAACTCTGCTCACCAGTACAGCTGGAGCACGGAGACCATCCCTCAGCAGCACAGCTACTGCCTTCTGCTCAAGAGCCCCAGGGAGGGAATGGCGTCCATGTGCAGGCACAGAGGCAGCCCGTGCAAGGAGTCATGGCCCCAAACACAGGACCAAAACCAACTGATCCAGGGTGGGAGTTCCCAAAAGTGACTGTGAAGGTGCAGCCCCAGAACATGAGCCAGGGGTGGGAGTCCCCGGCGGTGACCGTGCAGGTGCAGCCTCAGAAGCCAAGCCCAAGATGGGAGGCCCCAGCAGTGACTGTGCAGGTGCAGCTACAGCAGCGGGGCCCAGGGCCATCTGTCCCACAAGTAACTGTACAGGTACAGCCCCAGGAGTGGGGGCAAGGCACTGGTGGCATCAAGGTCACGGTGCAGCTGCAGTTGGGCTGTGACCCAGAAGAGGAATCCTGTCTCCAGAACCAAGGTGAGGAAGTGTTAGATAATCAAGAACAGTGGACCCCAAAACAAAATCAGGGAGAGACAATGACAAGGTCTGAAGGTGAGAGAGAGCTTGCTGTGGTGGAGCTGGTGCCACAGGGGGTTCTGAGCCAAAAGCAGGATCAAGTAGTGGCAAAATACCAGCAGGACCAGAGCCAAGAGGAAAGAGCAGAAGTGGTGGAGCTGCATGACATGCAGGCTGAAGACAAAGCAGACCTGAATGGGATTGTGACAGAGGAGCAGCTGCAGGACCAGAGCCAAGAGCAGGAACAGCTAAAAGCAGACCTGCTTCCACAAGAAGGTGGCCAAAGGAGTACAGAGATGAGAGAGGAACAAGGTGATATCCAAGAAAGGACAAGGGGGATGGTGAAAGACCAGAAGGAAGACCTAGGACAAGAACTGTCAAAGAAACGTCCAAGAGAGGCTCCAAATTATTTTGTAGCTATTCCAATAACAGATGATCAGGTACTTTGAAGTAGTTGTTCTATTAAACTTAACTTTAAACTTAGGCTTAATTTCTCATCTTGTTTGCAAGGGTTGTTAACAAGCCAAGAGTGATCAAATTCTGCCCCCTTAACTGCAGTGGTCTGTTGGGTCTGGGACGGAGTTAACTTCCTCATAGCAGCCCTTGTAGGTTCTGTGCTTTGTTTTTATAGTTAGAGCTGTATTTATACACACCCACGTTTCTGCTACTTCTAGGAAAAAGACATTGCTGTCAGGATTGCCACTGCCCTTTCTATAGGGTCTGAGGTGTTGTTTCTCATCAGTAGTATCTTCTATTCTGTAATCTTTTTTCAAATAAAAGGCCTGGCTTTCATCATCTTGTGTTGTCCCATCCTATATTTTCTTGGGGCTGTATTTAGTGCAAGGGTATTGATTTGTTTGTTCATCTTTTCCACTGAAGTTCACAATGGAGAATGAGAATTTCCTTCACTTCCGTAGAAGATTATAGAGAATTGATCTGTTTTCTCTTCTCCATCTTTTATCCAACAAACTTGCCCTGAGATCCTATGTAGAGAGTTAATTTCAAGAACCCATGTATGGAGTCTGTATGCTCATACTTTGAGGTGCGCTATGTTCTGTGACTCCCATGTTTAAGCAGTGTTGGAAAAAGCAACAGATCATTTCACCTCCATACTGTTAAACCAAAATGCAGCAAACAGTGGAAATACAAATAGAAATATTTTCTTCTAGAGGTTTTGTGGGAGACCCAAAGCATTCCAGTTACCAAAGTAAATGCTTCTTCATAAATACGTCAATACAGTCTTGCAGCACTTGGCTACTACAGGCCCTGTCTTATGATCCATGAAAATAAATTCCAAAAATTATACCATAACTGGAGAGACAGATTTCACACTTTATTTACTAGTTAGGAGCTTCAAATGAATCTTACGTAACTTCTGCACAACTCTTTGTACTTGTAGAGAAAGTGGGATGATACTGGCTCACCTTGAACTACTTATTCCCATTCTGCTGCTATGAATTTTGAAGCTCACACAAAACTTTCTGAAAGAAGGATCTGGAATGTCTCATTTCCAAAAAGCACTGTCAGTACCTTTATGGACAGGTTTTTTACCCTTTAGCATTTCATAGACAGGTGTGACCTGCTGGTGGCAATGTCTTGTTTGCAGCTGCTCAAGGTATGGAAAAGCAGACAGAGCCTCACACTTTGTCCCACTACCTGCTGTAATCCCAAGGGGGCTTGGAAGGGATTCTATTCCAGCACTGTGGAACAGCAGCATTGTGAGGTGAGACATGCCCCATGCCCTTTACATAGGGACAGCAGGTGACTTTGCACTCAAATATATTATGAAGAGAAAGAAAAGCCTTGGGAGGCCAAGATAATAAGCAGACTATTCTACTTGACAGAGATAGGCAGGGGAAAGTTTTAATTTGAATCAGAAACTGTGTCCAGCCAGCATGGGCAGAATGGAGAAACAGCATATAAATTCTGTAAATTATTAACATTTATTATATATATGTATCTTGGTATCTTTTTCTATACAGCAAAATTTAAAAGGCAAAACCTGAATATTAGCTTGTATGAACAGAGTGAAAGTACAACATTCTACTATCAGCTTGTGCTAGAAGTTTATGGTGTGCTTTCCAATGAACAAAATAGATATTGTTTATTGCAATACATAACTTGATCCTTTTATTTTCCCTAGCTTAAGCTTTCATGCAGTATCTGGCATGACTATTTATGCTGCTGAAAGGCAATAATTAAGTAGGATTGATGTATCTGTTGTACAGAATTTTTCCTTTTTTTCCTCCAGTGTGACAAGCAGTTGCAGTACAGTAGCTTGCTTTGGCAGGTTTCTGAGTTTTTGTTTTTACCTTAGTTAAGTGTAAAAACACTTATGTATGTGTTAGAGGGAGAAGTCAAAGGTGCCTTCCTCTTGGTAGGCAATTATTTGCTCTGGCTCGGTCTCGAGCTGAATGATCTTTGAAGGTTATCTGGAGGATGGCCTCATATACCTTTAGTGATTCCTACATATGACTGGCTTTTGAGAGGTGAACAAAAGTGCAGAGCACATCAGGAAGATAAATGCCAGGAAGGGAAAATAACTGTGCAAGCTGAAGACAATGTTGGCAGATGAACAAATGGGTATGAAGTGGGCAAAGAATAAATCTAAGCTGGAAACTGGAAAGTTTCCTGCCATCTGAGGAATGAGATCATGGAACAGCTTGAAGGGTCATGAATGCCTAACTTATTCAGCTATTTTAATGAGATTTCAGTGACTTAATATATGGCCTGGGACCGCATCCTGTGAAGCCCTGTGAATGTCCTTCCCCTCTTTTTCCTTTTCTTCTCTCTCTCAATTCTGGTCTTACAGATTTCCCTGCACTCGCACCAGACCTGGTAATCTGGTAGCTCTGGCATCCCTGGTTGGATGCTCTGCCCAAGATATTCCCAGTTCATGTTCCTCTTCAGTGCTACTTTAAGGGTGGCAGTGACCTGAGACAGCCCTGTATGAGGATCTGAAAGAAACACTGAAGAGTGTAGTACTGTAAAGTTGGCGTATATATGTAGAAAGGGTGAGTAAAGAAATCATAGAATGTTTTGGGTTGGAAGGGATCTTAAAGGCCATCTAGTTTCAACCCCCCTGCTGTAGGCAAAGACACCTTCCACTAGGTCAGGTTGCTCAGAGCTCCATCCAACCTGGCTGTGAACACCTCCAGGAATGGGGCATCCACAAGCTCTGGGCAACCTCTTCCAGTACCTCACCACCCTCACAATCAGTAGTTCTTTCCTAATCTTTCTTTTCTCATCTAAACCTACTCTCTTCCAGTTTGAATCCATTTCCACCTTGTCCTATCACTCCATGCTCTTGTAAGGAGTCCCTCTCCATCATTCTTGTAGTCTCCCTTCAGGTCCTGAAAGGCAGCAATTAGGTTACTCTGAAGCCCCTCCTTTTCTAGGCTGACCAAACAGAATTCTCTCAGCCTTTCTTCACAGGAGAGGTGTTCTGTCTCTCTAATAATCTTGGTGGATCTCCTCTGAACTTGTCCCAACAGGTCTGTGTGTTTCCTGTGCTGGGGACCCAGGAGCTGGATGCAGTTCTGCAGGTGGGGTCTCACCAAATGGAGTACAGGAGTAGAATCACCTGCCCCAACCTGCTGGCCAAATGTGTGTGTATATACACATATACTTGCACATACAATAGTGTTTTGACAATTATAGGTGCTTTTACCTCTAAAGCAGACGTTCATGACCTCACTGAACATACAATTTGGTTGTCTTTTACTCTGTAGGCCTTATCTATTACAGAAGGGTTTTAAAGATGCTGTTAGTGTTTTGGGAATAATTATTTTGCCTTAATTATTTAAGAGAGCTCTCCAGATGGTAGGGCCTAGGGCTGTCAACATTTTTCTCCCTTTAAAGAGGACAAAGGGAAAGTCCTGTTCCAGTCCTGGTGGGTGCATAGCCCTTTTTCCTTTGTGTCTAAGCAGGACTCCAGGAGGCTGGACACCAAGGTTGGACAGGATTGGATCTAAATGTTATGGTCTCAGGCTTTCAGTACTCCATCTTAAGTGCTTCCTTCATGGCCCTCACTTCCCAAAAACCCCCAGCTATCCCATCGAATACACAGCATTTACAGAAAAGTGCTAAAGACTGATGCACCAAAAAAAAAAAAGTGTAGTGATAGGGTAGACTGTTCCCATGGGAGAAGGAGCAGAAAGTTGTGAAGAATTGTATGTGAAGATAAAAAGAAGAGGTAAGAAAAGACATTAACAACTGCTCTGTAATAGTTAAATATCTACATGAAGGACTTTCACTCAAACTCAGCTTCCCAGATGTCTAAGCCTCAAACTGAAAGGCAAAATGATCTTCTCTCTTATTTCAAGGATCTTCTTGGGAAGATTGGGTAAGGGAGAACAACAGGAGGCTCTTTTGTGGAATTACTGCTAATACTTACCCTAGTCTGTTGAAGCAAAGGTTATAGTTTGTGTGGTCGGACAGCTTGATGGCTTGATTCCTGCTCAATGTTTTCACAGTCTAAACACATGCTGTAAATAGCAGCCTGCAATAAATTGTGCTTCAGTTGCAGTAGAAATTAACTTAATGTAAGAGTCATTTCCATGATGTGTTTTTCACAGTGACAAATGTACCATAAGAGTTGGTGAATTCAGGGAGTTTATATCTTCAGATGGTTATTTTAATTGTGTGGCTTTTATCCTCATGTTTATTGGGAACTTGTTATGCTAATCTCTTCTGATGTTCAGGTTGTGGGACTTTTACTGGGCTGCACAATGACTGCTGAGGCTTTATGGAGAAAGATTGCAAAACAAAAACATATTGACCCAGCTGTTTTGATCTAAGTAAGAATAAAGGGGAGCTCTAACATGTTTGAGCACATAGGTATGTAAGGCAGAGCTTGCTCAGTGAAATAATTTGAAAATCTATAAATGATTTCTCTGTAACATGGGCATCCACCAGATACACAGCATCTGTGTGAATGAATTCTTCTCTCTCCTGCCCATTCCCATGCCTGACTTATAAACCTTAACAGAATTGTGTGAAGGCATAGATAGATACACAAGAGCCAGAAACTGGCCACAAAGTTGGAGAAACGCTAGCTCAGAAAACCACATGTTTACCCAGTCAATCTACTTTGTTTGCTGCTACATTTTCCTTTTGGGAAGAGATATCAGTTTAATCTGTGATCAAACTTGTAATCAGAAAATGGCATAAGATTAATTATGGAAATGCTATTCAATTTCCACAGTCTATTAACAGCTGACAACTGCATGAAGATCCCATTAATACTTACACAGTGTTGTGAGCTTTAATCTAACATGCTTAGGGTCAGATTCACACCTACTTTAAGGTCTGGGGCTTCTGGTTCACAGGAGTGCTATGAATTTAGCCTGTAGGGCTTTAAAAAAGGAAAACAGATCAATCAATTCCTGAAAAATTAAGTATGAAAATAAAAGTTGCTATGTGATAAATCCGTGGGCTGAGGAGGAGAGGAAGGTGGCTTTGTGGACCCCTGGCTTAAACATGGAGTTGCACTTTTGGGTGTGTAAAATTTTGGCATTCTGAATTTTTCCAGTAATGTGTGGGCATTCCAAAATGAAAATTTATTTCTCTGTCTCCTATTTACTCCACTGCAGATTTTGGACAGAATTGAAGATGTCCAAGAACTCATATTCTCTAAAGAGCCTGACCTGTCAAGAGCTCTTCTTCCTGTTCAAACTATGCACCTTACTATATTAGTAGCTCATCTGGGAACAGAAGAAGAAGTAAAAAAGTAAGAATCCTGCCAAATTCAGGAGCAGCTAATTTTTCTGTAAATGTGGTACCCTTACTCCTGCTATGGTGAATCATTATGTTCTATTAGAGCCTACACACAATTTCTCTTAAACACTTTTGTTCAGTTTCTGGCTTGCTTTCAGTACCTGGGGGGAAAGATCTTTACAAAAGCTAGCTGTGATGCATCAGAGATTGAAATTTTTGATAAAAGCCATGGGATGAAGGGAAAAAGCAGTGTGGCTGTAAATAGTATTACTACTTTCTTACTGTGTTACTACCACAAATTAGCTCAACAGATGTAAGCTTCCCTGAGCTGCTGTCTTTCAAGAAACCTCAGCTTTTCAGATCAGCCATGCTTTTGTATCAGCTGGAAAATGTTAGCTGTTAAGATATGTTGCATTAAGAAGAAAACGACAAAAATGTCTGCTTAGTTCCTTCCCAAGCTGCTCTCTTGTTGAATTCAAGCTGTGGGCTGTCACTGGGGCCCTGTGAATTAAGATGGGGTTATTGACAGATGACTAAGGAAAGCTACCCTGTGGTCAGGAAGGCTAGAACTGATAGAAAGGTCCAGAAAATAATGCCAGTATGCTGAAGTTTTTTTCTCTAAGCCTTATCATACTGTACCACATTGGGAAACCAGGGACTTCTTGAGGCAGAAGGAGGCAGAAAGGAAAGGCCCTTATGTGCCTGGGAAGGCATCATGTGGTAGAGGTGGGAACCTGGTGAGAACAGCCCTTTCTTCAGGGGCCCTGGCACAAATCAGTAGGGGAGTGAAAAACAGGCCTCAACACCATACGAGTGTCACACAGGATCTGCTTGGGTGTAAAGCAGAATGCCTAGCTGGAAAGGTGTCAAAAAACCCAATATGGCTAGAAAAAACCTCTTCTGCCCATACAGGCAACACCAGTTAGGCTGGATTAAGATGCATATGACAGGCTTGTATATGCCTTATTTTAAAATTACCTCCTTTAATTTTCATTCCAGAGACTTTTTTTGGAGAGTCTAAGGGGGGGAAAGAAATAGGAGTGTTATATGGGCTGAGGAGACATGCAGAAGGCAGTGTACAGTAATTCAGTAATAAAACGCTGTGCCAGTGCTGCTGACTGGGCAGGCTGATGTCCAAGAGGATAGGAAGCTAGTTGAGAGCAGCAATCAAAATGGGACTCAATTGGTTAGGGAGGTGAGTGTAGCTAAATAGTGTTAATGAACTTAAGGGTGGATGTGTCTGTAATGTAAAAATAATGGACATACCTAATGAAAAGCAGATCTGCCTTGCCAAATGTTTTTCATCCTGTATCTTTTACCTACCTCCATAGCTCTTCTAAATGAGGCTGTAGTTCAGTGGCTACTGCTCTGTGCTGTCATATGAAAGAATGCCTTAAGCTTAAGTATTTCTCACTTCTTAAGCTAACACCACTGCTGATAGAGCTGGCCCAGCCCCTCACAATGGGAGGGAGGCATTTTCAAATCTCAGGGCAGAAGATGAAGAACAACTTTTTACATGGACATTTATGCATAGGACAAGGGGGAGCAACTTCAAGCTGAAAAAGGCAGGTTTAGATTAGATACTGGTAAAAAATTTTTTACTATGGTGAGGCCCTGAACAGAGAGAACTTGGGGATGGCCCATCCCTGGAAGCATTCAAGCAGTCTGCGTGGGGCTTTGAGTAACCTGGTCTAGTGGAAGGTGTCCCTACCCACGGCAGAGAGGTTGGAACTAGATGAGGCTTAAGGTCCCTTGCTACAGAAGCCAGTTGATGGGAGAAGTTGTCTTAGCAGTATTTAATTTTAGCTTAGACATTATGAACTTAAATGAAGGGCTAGATTAGCCATGCTTGTTAAGGTGGAAAAATCAAAATCCTCTGCAAAGAATTCACTATCTTTTCAACTTGAGTCCTGTCCTTGCTATATCTTTATCTGCTGAGTCCCCAGGAGTCTCGGAAAGAAGCTGCTCCTATGTCATTAGAGCTGAAATAACTCCAATGTAGTAGTGAGTACTGTTCATAATGTTGGCTGAAGTGGCCTCTGTGTGCATTAAACATGCTTTCCAAAGAGCATTAGTTTGTGCTATGCGGGTTTTAATGCCTGGCTTCTATTTGGATGTTACACGGCTCTGAGATTTTAAAAGAGTAAAATGAATGCAGTCAAAACCTCTTCTAGGTGTAATGATAAAGTAAATGTGGCTAATAGAGCCCCACACCTGTGGGATGGTGTCCTGCAGTCCTTAGTCATGCTGCAGTTTGTTAAAATATGAAGTCTTAGTAGAAGACTGTCAGTCTTTTGTTTGAAGACTGACAGGATCCCCCTTCCTGAGACAGCAGGGCAAAGAAGGGAACCTGTAAAACTTCAGCAGGTATTAAGTTGCTGGAAATCTTGGTGCCTATGTTTAGAAACTAATATTATACTTTTTCTGTGTCTTTTAAAAAAATGGGTTAATTTGAAGTTTTAGTGTCTTTGGATAATTCACTTTTTTGAGACTTCTGTGCACAGCAAGGTGCGTGTCTAAACTTTATTGAAATGGGACACAGAGCTGAGAATATAATGGTCAATTTAATGTTTTGCTAGCCAGCCTGGAACAGGAGGATATAATGGAGAAAAATGCTAATTGTCCTTCAGGTGGGAGAATGAATTTGCTTTAGTTTAAGAATAAAATTAGTCAGCCAGTTGAAAATGACAGAGAAAGTTTTAAGCTACATGACAGACATATAAGTTCAGTTTTATCACTTTTGACTCTTCAGTAGCATATATTCATAGCTTTTCTGGAATGTTAATATTTTGAATGTTCACTAACAAAACTCACTACTAATGTATAAGCTAAGGTTGAAGTGAAAGACACTGTATTTGCAATCTTCTAACTTACAAAAACATTAGCAATGAAATACAGTGTGCTCGTTACACCCTGCATAGTGCTGCAGAGTGGTCAAAATCAGGTATATTAGCTGGTATTAAAAATAAAACAATATTCCCATATGTAAAAAAACCTAATAACTTTTAGCATTTATATACTGATTATTTTTAAGGGCTGTTCTGGCGCTGAAGCAAAGCAAGACTAAAGTGGAAGACATCTTGCAGGGTAAAGACCTTAATTTGACATTCCATGGGATTGGAGAGTTTAATAACCAAGTGCTATATGTGAAAATGTTGGAGGAAGACCAGAAAATGCTGAGCAGAGTTGCAGGTAAGTACAGCACCTGACTCTCTACCACTTATGATAAACCAGCTTGCAGAGTTAGTCAGCTCTTGTAAGCACTGGACCAAGCTGTTGTGTATGACTGTGATGTGCTACCTTTCATCTCCTCTCTTTCTTAATTGTTAAATATGAAGCCAACAACTGGGTTACTGCAGAGCATTATTATTAAAATGGGTTGTCTGTGCTAATTTGGGCCAGGTGAAATGCACAGACATTCATGTGAAGATCACACAGCAAGGCTAACCTAGCCTGCCCTGCAGCTGGAACCTCACAGGCCCGAGCTGTGCACAGTCGTCAAAGTGACACCTCAGGCTGAGGCTCTGTTCATTCTAATAAACTGAAAGTGTTGGCCCCAGCTGAGTATACAAGGACTTCCTTTAAACTGGAGTATGCATGAACTCCTAAGTATCTCTGGGACAGGAGGTGACAAAAATCAGTATTTGTCTGCATGTGGGTGTGTAGCACCAGAAAATCAGTCTTTTGCTTCTACTGTAGAAGATGAAACAGAAGTGGAATAATATCTTGCTGTCTGCTCTAATCTCCCAAAGCACTGATGGGTTCATGAGATGTTCCAGACATTTGATCTGCTTACCTGCATCTGAGTGCAGTTTCAGAAGGGCTTGATACTCTCTTCTTCCTCCCTACTCTGTTCTGCGTGTAGGAGCTGCTTTAGCCTGCAATGCAGAACCTAATCTGTGTCCTGGGCTTCCATTCTAACAGAAAAGAAATAATCAATATACATTATTTTTCTGTGCTATTTTCATACTAAACAAAAAGGAAGCATAGTTCAACTAAAGCTTCTCAGAAAGGCATGCAATATGAAGACACTGTGTAAACTTCAAAGAATATGATTCTCAGAAGTCTGCTTTTCTTTTTGTTGATGCTGTTTCCTACCTCCTCCAGTTCTCAGCTTTGATATAATAGTTCTGCTCTCTTATCCTCCTGTTTATTTTACCTCTTAAGTAGTCAGTGTTACCAGTAGACAGGGGATGCCTCTTATGAACAGCTTCTTTGCCTCAGCTATATAAAATTAGCTACTTCACTAGCCATTACCTCTTACTTGACTCTGGCCTTCTCTTTTTGTTCCATCTATTCCAAAGCTAATTTTGACTTGAAACAGCTGTGCTTTTGTTGAAAGTATGCTGATGTTATCCCTACTTATTAGGATTACAACCTCAACAAACTTGCCCATGCACAAGCTGCTTCTTCTGAAGTCTTTAGCAGGAAATAATCTTGACTGGAAGATAAAGTAGAAGGCAGATGATGCAATTTCCTATAAGATCATATTTGGTACATACCTGTCTACAACATATAAACAATTCAGTGTCATTGAAAGAAGGGACTGACTGACTCTTTTGCTGCCCAATTTGACTGTTTTGAGAACATTACCTTGGCTCTCTCCTCGCTCCTGAAAGATGCAGAAATGAGTACCTCGCTTCTCATCTGAAAACTGGTTTTCCCTCGACTCATTGTCTTGCTTAACTGAGAATTTTGTTCTCAATGAGTCATAGCATACAAGGTCAATCTTCATCATGTTATTTTATCCCCAGCAGAAGTGTCTAATTTTGGTTCTGCAGAATGTGTGCTATGATGCTCTTTAAATATCATCTTGGACTTTCATTAGCTCTAAAAGCCATTACAATTGTGGGTGGCAGATCCTTCATTTTCTCTGCCTGGATAACCTGCATCTTCAGGGTTCAGGAAAACTAATATCTAGCTTCTGATCTGAACCCCTTAATTAGATAGAGGAGAAAAATTTTGATTGCAAGCCCTGGGAATATTCTGCCAGTACTTGTGTTTTTAATGCAATATGATTGTTCACTGATTGCCTGAAATAATTCCTTGACTGGGAGACAAGCTGCCAGTTTTCAAGCTGTTAACTTCATTACCAATGATTTTGCTACTCAGAGTTGTAACTTCCAGTGTTGTTCTATTTTGCATAACTTTTGACCATTTCCAGAACCTGGAGTCTGGGAATTATGCAAATACATATCAAAGTCTATCCTTTTAATGATATCTCCAAAGAGATGGGTTTTTGTCTCCCCTCTCTCAGCAAAGCAATTGATTTGTTATCCTATGAATGGGGATTTTTTTCTGTACCTTTTAGTCAATATTTTTGGTTGTTGTGAGCTAGGTGTGAATTTTAAATGCTGCCTTTTTGAGCAGCATGATGTGCCAATAATTTGGCTGGCAAAGGTCAAGATACTCCTTTCAGCTGTCTCATCATGCCCTGAGTGACTGTTTGTCAGCAAGTTTAAGATTTCTGCCTGCTCTAATGAAGTTTTTAGCCTCTGAAGTGTTCCTGATATTAGCCAGGTGACTGGCCCTCCATTTGCTTTTGGTCCTACATCATGGACTTCAGTTTCAAAGTGGAGTGTTAACCTGTCTCTTGATCAATTAACTGCAGTTAATTGGTAAATACTGAGCACTGCTGTGTTTATATTCCTGCTAGTGACTTCATCCACTTTGGAGAAAAGATACTGCTTAAGATGTCTTGGAATTTTCCTAGGATATTTTTCAAATGAGCTAGCGAAGACAGTGTCCGGAAAATTGAGTGCCAGCCTGGCATGGGCAGAACATGCCATCCAGCACCCTTGTTCCTATACTGACTTCTTGAAGACAATTGCTGGCCTTGACCTTTGTTCCATCATCAGCCCTTCTGATGAAAATCTGCTCATGTCACTAAAACCTTCACCTTTCAATAATAACTCCTTCTTGCTGTTCCATAGGCTTGGTACTGGGTGGTAACCAAGAGGAGATGCTATTTTCAGGTTTTCTTTCTTGGGTAAAGATCTACCTGGCTTCTTTTTACACAGCTAGGGGAGGTATATGCTGGATGATGTATGGGAAATGGCATTTTTTTTCTAGAAGGAGCTTAGATGCTTTTCTGCTGTGTTTATTCTCTGGGGCTTGCTGTGCTTTGACCTACTGGCATGGGAGCAAGAAGATTTAATGTGAAGAAATTCTTCATGTTAATGTGTTCTATTTGACAAAGTACCACAGGCACTTTAGGGTTGTTTGATACCTAACCATAATCATCTAGGACCATTTTCAGATGCCCTAAAGTACTTGCAGCACTCACACTGGACTTACAGCCAGGCTGTACCTTCTGCAGCAGCAGCTGGAGGCCAGGTGGACATCCTGTAGGGCATCTAAAAGGGCATTAGGTGCTTGTTTGGACAACTGGATCCTATTCTTTGTGTTCTCCAGATGGAAAATATAAAAAGCAATTGCCTTGGCAAAGTGATCAGACAGCCCCAGCTGCTGTTCCTTCATAAATATTGAGAAGAAACATTTTAAACTATTAATTAGCTAAACTCCAAGCCAGAGACCCAGCCTTCATACAAATGCATATGACAAACTAGTGAACACACGTGGTTAAACTTCCTGATAGGTGGAAAAATAAAATGGAAGTAGGGTGGTTTCAAACAAGGCACTCATCAGATACGCAATATGCTATTTTTTACTCAGTTTCAACATTGACTTTCCTTCTCTCAGTATCTAAACAATTAAGCAGTAACAGAGGTAAGTGTCAAGATGGGGGAGATCTGGCAGGGAGAGCCACAAATGCTGCAGGTTTCAATTTTAAAATGCTGATTTTTTTTTTCCCCCTTTTTTTTCCCCTGCTGTTTTATCCCCTTTATAAAATCAAGGTATAAAGACCTCTGGCAATAAGAAAAATTGCTGGGGAGTACTCCAGCTTTAGCCAAGGCTTTCAGTGTAATCTTGGAATTATTTCTTACTGTTTAAGCACAACTATTGAACAAGACATTGCCAGACTTGTAGGGATCTGCGTCATGCAAGCCTTGCCTTGCTATTATTGAGACTCTGCATCCCCCAAGTTCAAGAAAACCAGGAATAGTTCAACTTGGTTCGACTTCTCATTAAAATCCTTAGCTGAAAGGCCTTGAAGAATATAAATCCTGGAGTTACTCACAGATACTTTTTTCTATGAAGGATATATTGTTTTATAAATTCATGACTGAAGTTTTTAAGCCAATACCATCATAAACACTTTGTATCACATTATCTGGGGAAGGAGTACTATGTTTGTGTTGCAATTGCAGGGGAGAATCTGCCCTGTCACAGACCCTAGGTGTAGCCACTGGTGGTAGCTGCATCTTGTTCCTGGCAGGGCTGCCATGGACAGACATTTTCTTGAGCTCACCATTGATAGGGGATTTGTGAATTCAGAAGGAATTTTGTTGCAAACACAGAAGTTTGGATCCAGTTTCAGGTTTGCAACATATGTCTGCATGTCATGCAGAACTTTGGTTTTGAGTACTTTTCTCAAATTCGTCTGTTGCCTGTGATGGTGCAAGGACTGGTTACCTGCTGTATGTTTTAACTGTCTTGCTCAAGAAAGGGATAGTGGCTTTTTGTCTAACCTCCCTGTAAATATTTTTTTCCCTACCTTCCCACAGTTATTAATTTCTTACTTATACTATCTTTTTCCAGAAGCTGTGGAAGAATGCTTTATCAAAATGAATCTCAACATTTCAGGGAGTAAGGATTTCAAACCACATCTGACTTTCCTGAAGCTCTCTAAAGCATCAAGGTTGAGAAGAAGGGTAAGTAACTGGGTTTAAAAATATTTTTTTCTGGGATCTGTTCTAGTGATTATTTTTCTTTTAATGAGATTCTTGGGATCTAAGCAATAATCATTGCAACCAGAGAACAGTATAACTTTTCTTATTTAACAAAGCTTGTATATCAGCTGGTCAACACAGTTGTCTCTTTATATCTGACTGGAAGAAATGAGGCCTGTTGCTAATATTGTGTAAGGCTCTCTTGTAGAGTACAGAGTGCTTCCTTCTGCTGTGGCTGGTCAAATCTGCACAAAAACAACGTCAAGCTGTTTCCATAGGGCAGGATGGCTTCTGAGCAATATTTATCTTCTGAGTAATATTTACCTCAGAACAAGATTAATGTCATGTTGGAAGTCAGGCTGGTGCCTTGATTTATACTATGAATGTATGATGTGCTTTTCTAACCTTTACTGCAGCATTGTATGGGATTTATCACAAACAATTAAAGTAAAAAACAACTCTGATTAGATTGCTCATTTCCCAGTGGAATACTGTCCTGCTTTTTTCCAGGAATAATACTTGTATTTATGAGGTCAATATATTGCAAACCTGAAACACCAGAGGAGCATGCAGAAAGGAAAACAGAAAAAGCTATAATAGCTGAAGAAAATGACCTTGTTCAAGTACTTCATATTGACTTGATATTAGCCTTTTGTATACATGATAAAATCAAAGTTAGATAGGACTGATAGATGTATGCTGGAGGCTCTTTCTTTTATACTGCCCATAGGGATTTCTGTGAGCACAGGCATCTGCAATGCCTAATGCAAAAGAAACTATACAGTAGGCACGTATGAATTACTGTTGACTCTTGTCTGGAGTATTTTCACACTTCCTCTACCTATGAAATTTAAAACTAAAAAATAGAACTGTAATTTCTTGCATGCTCTCCTCTTTTGATCTCTAGCACTAAATATAGCTTAATCTCGCATAGCATGATTTATGTATGCCATCTATTTGTGTATATACATAAAAATACGCAAGTGTATAGGTCTTTGAATGTTGGAATATCAAGTGGTATGCCCAGAAGTGGATGCATATTCCTGGTGTGGCCTCACCAGTGCTGAGCAGAGGGGAATTATCTTCCTCAATCAGCTGGCAACATTCCTCCTAATGCAGCCCAAGCTACCATTGGCTGCCTTTGCTGCAGGGATACCCTGCTGGCTCGTGGTCAGCCTGGTGTCCACCAGGATCTCTAGGTCCTTTTTCTGCAAAACTCCTTCACAGTCAGCTGTCAGCCTGTACTCATGCCTGGGTCCATTCCTCCCCTATGGCTGACCTTTGTTCTTCTTGTTCAGCCTTATGAAGATCCGATCAGTCCATTTCTCCAGCCTGTTGAGATACCTCTGGTTGGTATCAGGCACTTCTCCCAGTTTGTTATTGGTGAAGTTGCTGAGGGTGCACTCGATTATTAATGAAGATGCTAAACAGTACTGGACTCAGTATTGGCTCTTTGGGTACATCTCTAGTTACCAGCCTCCAACTAGACTTTGTGCCAGCCATCATTGCCATATGGAACTGGCTGTTCAGTCAATTTTCAATCCACCTCAACTCTTCAGCCAGCCAATAATTCATCAGCCTTCTTTATGGACCTCTCACAGGAAAGAGTGTCAAAAACCTTCCCAGACTTCAGGTATACAGTGTTCACTGCTCTTCCCTTGTTTACCAAGCATGACTTATTTCTGTACAAATTTGTTTTCACAATAAAACCTTTGCTCCTAAAATACTATTTTACAGACCAGGATTGTGAAACTGGAGTAGAGCCATATGTTGAGTTGATTATTAGGGGCATGTGAACTTGGCAAGTCCATGTACAAATCTCCCTGCGGTTACTAAAGCTCAATCCTAGACATGAGACAATCTCAAAGACCAAATTGGAAGATTAGTGTGTATGTGTTTTGCGATATGACATCAGTTGACACTGTCAACTTACTGTATTTCTTTCAAAACACGATATCAGTTTTCCTCCTTTTTATTCATTACTTTTACAGTATCCCATTTGTAAATACTGTAGGAGAGAAATCAGCCTTCCTAAACACTAGAAGATGCCAAAGTATGAATAAGACAAAATATCACTTAAGTTATTATGATGCCATCTACTGGCTGTAATTACTTTCTTTATACCATAAATAACTGTTGCCTTGTAGAAAGGGTGTTGTTTAAGTGTTTCACACAGTTTTCACACAGTTTAAGTGCTTCTTGTATGACACTTAAGAGGTAATTGCTAGCACAAATTATATTTTACATCTCAAGAATTCTTTGTTAATGAGAGGTATATGATGATACTGGTGATGTAGCTGCAGACCTTGTTCTCATTTGTGAGGAAAGAGGAGATGGTTCTCCTTAAGACTAATACAACTGTAACCTTTCACCATGAGAAGTTGTGCATCTTTGGCTTTAGTTGTGTGCCTAAATATCCCAAGAGTCTGGAGAGAGCTTGAATTGTGTGCTTTTTATTCTCAATAGCTACCAAAGGAGCAGTATGTTCTATTTGAAGATCAGGTTCAAAATGGGCAGTGTGACCCTGGCATAAATATAAAATATGGGTTCTTCAGGTGTTTTGACCTCTACCTTTCTAAGGAGCCGAAAGGGAGCAGTTCACCTCTTCAGAGAATCCACTTCATTACTTGTAGTAAGAGCCTTCTCCAGCACACAGATGAACTTTTGCAGTGTAGGCTGTTAGCCTTTAGTCCTGGGCACTGCTTGCACTCACCTCTGCCAGAGCAAAGCTGTGGATCAGGTGCCTCTGTGCTAAAGTGAAAAATGTTTGTTCGCTCCCTTTTATGCTGCTTTAAGCAGATTCACTTAGTGCAGGTCTGGAAATAGCTGTGGTCTACCCTGGGTTGTGAGAGAGAGCATACTTGTTATTTAACAAGTATTAACAAGTCACATACTTGTATTAAAATATTTGGAGCCTGTTAATGGAAGGGCAGTCCTAATCCTGCCCTCTTCTGGCTGCTTGATAAGTTATCTTCAGTGGTGTGACCTTATTCAAGTTTCCATTATCCTCCCGAATTACCCAGGAATCAGCCCATGTGCAGTGTGTCTCTGCATTTCAGCAGAACTCGAACCTCACAGCATTTGGGTGATATGTAGCTCCTGGCTCCTGAACAGTCTAGCTCTGACTGACACATAGGTATCTCTGGGGCACAGAAAAAGGTGTGCTGTTGGTTTAAATAAACTTTCAAGTGTTTTAGTCACCTCGGGCAGCAGTGCCTAATGGTTTGATGTGTTTGTTTGTGAAGCTATGTATATTTGCTTCTGTCCAGGTGACTCTGGCTGTCCTCCCACAATCCCCATGCTGTGAACCATACATATCCTGCTAATAAGGCTGTCATTATGAGGGAGAAACCTTGTAAAAATACTTTCTTCTTTTTCTTCCCCCTGGTGTTTGGGAGCAGGTCTAAACAAACTGATTGAGAGCTCTTTGAGGCAATGTGCTGCAAGGAGCTCCTTGGAGCTTTGTTAGCTCACATACTCATTAGGTTAAGAGAAGGTGGAGACTATTCTTTGTTGCTTAATGATTCATCTGTCCTTCACTACATCTCCATATGTGCTCCTAGCATATGTGGTTTGCTATAGGCTAAATGCTTTGTTGGGAGCACCTCATGTAAATCAGCAGCCTGTTGCTGTCTGAATTAAAGCCATGGGAACCATGGAATTGTTGGATTTCTCACCCATCCCTGGTGACACCTGTCCAGGGCAACTAGTGCTGCTGTGCCCATATTTGTTGAGGGGGAGAAGAGCAAAGAAATTACTCTCAGGAACTGCTGATTTTTAGTCTTGACAGTCACATATTGCAATGGTTTCTAAGCATGTGCTTTGGTTATGGCAATGAAGTTACTTTTCTTAGTCTGAAAACAACATGTCAGCATTTGAAAACATGTCTCTAGGAGTGCACACTTTCATTTATGTGTCACGACTGTTGCAGCATTTGGCCTTTGGGATACTGACAATGCTTGGTAACTATCTAAGAGCTGCTGAGGTTTTCTTTTTCTTTTCTGGCTGGCTGAAATGAGCTTGTTTTCCCAGTAAGTCACTGAGTTAAATTTGTTTTGAATACTACTTTGCTCACAGGGATGAAGGTGCATGAACTCTATTTCTAGCCTGTCTTTAGCACACAATTTAATTACTGTTGTGGAGTGTGAACACCGAAGAGAAGGGTTAACTTTTCATTCTGTTAAAATGCAGTAAGATGAAACTGAGTGAAGTAAACTCTAGGTGAAATCAAGCAATCCCTCCTAAAGGCAATTCAGAATAATTAGATATGGTGACTTGTGAACTTGCTTGAAATATCTAAAATTAGGTGGATGCACGTAAAAGACAGTAGGTTAAATTGATCTGATTTTTGTATCTTTTGGTATGTTTTTTTCATGAGGAGGGTGGGGTAGATAGAGTATTCAGCAAAAGCCAATCTTCCTATAACTTTAATTTGTAGTGGATGACTTTTCTTGGTATCCACTAAAATACTGCCACATAAAGATGATGTTGTTATCCTAATCAGAAGTGAGATGGGGGAGTGGTATTTTCTTGGCTGAGTTTTGTTAAGATAATACTTGATGCACCTTCCTAAAGTGCATGCGTATTTGTGCACATATAACATATGTATAACGTCACATTGCTCTTTCAACATATAGGGCTTCAGAAAAATTTGTACAGATCTGTATAAGGAATATGAAGACAGCCACTTTGGCACAGAAGTCTTCAGTCGAATTGATCTCTGTGCCATGCGTAAGAAGAAGCAGGAATCTGGTTACTATTACTGTGAGTGTTCAATTAACGTGGGCTCCAGTGGTAAGGAAGAGAGTAAAGAGCAAGAAATGCAGGCAGAAGATGTGGGAGAAACAAGCAGTGAAGACTTCCCAAACTATGTAGCAAAGGCTGAAATAGGAGCACCTGCTGCAAGCTGTAAGCTTGCCTCAACAGTAGTAGCTGATGATAAACCATCTGAAAATGTTGCTGAGGCCTCAATTGCAATTAAAGAAAAAGAAATCAATGAGGCAAAGGGACAGCCTGAAGCTACAGATGGGACTTTTCCTACAGCTGGAGATATCTGCTCGAAGTCAGTACTTGGTCTGCTGCCAGCAAGTTCAGATGTGTTGAAAAGCTTGGAAATAGAACAAGAAAAAGCAAAGATAACAGATGGCAGTTTGCAAAAAACTGAAGGAACAGAATATGCACCTGATCAAACAAGTTTGGGATAAAGTTGTTGCAGTCCCTGGTGAACTTGGTTGAACCCACACTTGGTGAGGGTGGAGAAGGCAGAAAGCTACAGTGGGGCTGAGCTGCACTGGGCTGAGGTCACAGGGGTGGGTATGGTGAATTCATTTTTGGCAGGAAACAATCTTTTTAGGAGTCTGACAAAAAAAAAGTAGAGCAAAATCTGAGGGGAACATCACTGAATATTGTAATGGTGAAATGCCTAGCTCTAAACCTGTGCCATGAGTGTGTGTGAACATGTGTACTGCAAAGACAAGTGAGCTGTGGTTTACAGAATCAGACCCTTCAGCCATCCCCCATTGATACAAAAGCTGCTGCCAGACACCTCTGGTGCCCCGATGCACAATGCTACCTTGGTTGAGTTTCTTTCTGCCCTGCTTCACCCCTGCCCTGGGCCTGCACCCTCAACTTTTCTCCTTTATCTATCTGCTTGCCTTCTCTCTGAATACTGCCGAAGGACACCTTTTCTTGCTTAATGCCTACAGCTGGTGTGATTTGTGACTCCAAACCACGATTGCAACACCATCATTCATTGCATGTCTGTAACAGGTAGATGGTTTTAGTTGTTAACGCACTATTGTGAAATACATTATTTCCTTTGACCTAGTAGCTACTTAATGAGAAAATTATTTTGCCTGACTTATGGAAATAACATTTTTGGAAGAAAACGAGGTATAGCACTAAATACTTT
This sequence comes from Corvus cornix cornix, assembly GCF_000738735.6. Lineage (NCBI taxonomy): Eukaryota > Metazoa > Chordata > Aves > Passeriformes > Corvidae > Corvus > Corvus cornix. The sequence goes on along the minus strand of NC_046333.1, from coordinate 103,554,923 downwards.
TCTTTGTTTTCCTCTTCCTCTCCTTTTCTTTATCGAACCAATTGTCTTTGTAAAATGCCTTAAGGAGGACACAAGGGACAAGAGCGCTTTTCTAAACCGGACTTTTGGCTGGGGCTGACGTTTCCTGGCTTTGCCTTTGCTGGCCGAGGCCCGAGCCGAGCTGTGCCCGCTGTCCTTCCGGCACGGGGGCGGCGTTCCCGGCGGAGCCTCGCGGCAGCGGCACCAGCAGATGGCACCGCTGGAGAGCCAGATGCGCCGGGAAGGGACCGGCCGCCTCCCGGCCCCGCGCATCCCTACAGCCGCGGCAAGGAGCCGGTCGGGCACTTGGAAAACACCTTTCTTCCCTTATCTGTTCTAATTGCTCATTGAAAAGGGATATTTTGTATTTTAAAATATACTTTCTCTTTTTTTTTTTTTTTTTTTTTCCTTTCTTTCTTTCTTCCGTGGGGGCGAAGCGTGCATTTCAAAAAAAGTGTGCGATCAAGAAGTAGCTCCCCCTCCACACACAGACACACACACACAGACACACACACACACACACACACACAAAGTGTAGCAGCATTAGGCATATGGTATTTTGCTTCCCAATAAGGTGTGTGGGAATACACGTTTAGGCAGAACGGCCAGGATGCCCTCTGTTAAATTAACATCAGGCTGGTTTAAAACTTGTTACCAAACTTGAAAAAACAAAGTGCTGCATTTGTCCACAGGGAGTGGGGGAAACAACCCTCCCCAGCCAGCCACTGTACAGGAGGAAAGGGAAGGCTCTGCATTTAATGAACCTGCTTTGTACTCACACTGGGGTCTGTGTCAGATCCCTTGTGCTGCAGTGCTTGGCAGAGCATTTATTTTTATGTCCCTCCACTGAAGGTTGTGGACTTTGAAAAGGCTGTCCCCAAATGGTCTTCTAAATGCAAATTCCAGAGTAGCTATTCCCAGCTTCTCTGTGGTCTTCAAAAGGCAGCTACACTGTTAGAAGGAAGACTCCAAGGTTAAGTGCTCCCCAAAAATAAGAGTGACACCTCAAACAGCATCTCTGTATCAGGGCATTCTGGACGATTTTTTTCTTCTCAGGAAAAAATTTGCTTCAAATATACACTGAGGAAACAATGTTTCTTAGGTTCGGGTTTGTTTTTTTTTTTCTAGTTCAGAAAAGGATTCACTGTAAGAAGTGAAGTAGATTCAATGGCCTAGGACCAAATACACTTTACAACATGCAGTATTTCTTCTTATTGAAAATGTTAATTATTTTTTTATAGACAGATGGCACTGGAGTGTAGCAAATGCGTGGTGAACCTGCACTCATAAACATTTGGGGGTTTAGTGTGTACAGGTTCCAATTGAGTTTAATTCTGTTTTAGGGTTATTATAATGATAGTAGGGTAATTATTTTCACTTATCTTGGGAGTAAATAACTTGTTTTGGTACATTAAGTTAAAATATATACTTAAGTTGTACCATTGTGATTAATCTGGACAATTTAGAATAGTGCTTGAAACCAAATGTCTACCAAATTCATCTCTTTAGTCTCTGATGACAACCAAGTCAAAATAAACTTCTATAAAGATGTTCAAATCATAAGAACTTCTTTTCAGCTTTGTGGTGGAGAATATAAAAAGTTTTAAATAAGTCTTTAATTTTCCGGGTTCTCTGCTTTAGCTAAGGGTATCCATGTTTTTGTTACCTGTTTCTTTTTCATTCAAATGAATTGAAATATATTTGATTATTAGGCACTTATGATGTAACACAACAGGGAGAGAGTTTCTGAAATGAAAATATCTTTATATTGCTGAAGCAAATTAATTGTCCTTTTTTATGAGTACTGTAGGGAAATTATACTGTGAAATTCAGATCCAGGAGAGAGTTTGATTCACTATGATCCCTGCATTTGCTGTACTTTTCCTATGATTTTTTTTCTCTTTATGGTCTCTAACTTGCCTATTTTTTCCCTTTGAGTAATTTTCTTCATAAGCATTAGTAATTTATGTAGAAATGCAATCTACTCATATCTTGTAATTGAGTTTAGTTAAATATAACTTGAGTTATTGAAACAATGGTACAGCATTGGGGTTGGAGAGAACTTGCAATAAACATTACCCACTGACTGTGACTTTTTGTGAAAGTACTAAATGAGGAATTGCACTGCAATGATAAGTATTTGCTAAGCAACTTGAGAGAAGGCTTTAACTACAGCATCTCCCTGTGTCTTGGCTGGTTTTAACTGGATGTTTGTTAAACTAGCTGTCCTAATAAACAGGATGCCAAAGCCAGAGGAAGGAATGTTCTGTAAATAACTCATCATGAATACTCTGGTTGCTGTTAGGCACTAAACATGAGATGGGCCAATTTTTTTCCTGGATGTTACATATTTTGCAGGCTAAATGCAGCTAAACAAGAGCCGGATGTCTCTGTGTTAAAGCACATGAAGATTATATAGGTTAGTTCAGCTGGCTTTCCCTTTCCATAGTCAAGTACTTTGTATGTATGCAGAAGAAAGCAGAGACACCTCCTTGTTTACCTACACTTCATGTCAGGAAGATGTCAGCCACTTCTCTTGGCACAGCAGAGCCAGCAGAAAGGTGATGCATTCAGGTGGGAGCCCTACAATCACCCTGCCTGATCCTTCAAGTAGGAGTAGGAAATTGTAGGGGTGGATAGTAAATTGACCTTGTTGAACCATTTTATTTCCATATTTTATTCTGCTGTTGTTAGCTGCAGTTTTGATGGTGTAGTGTATTACCAAAGCAGAAGTCCTACATTCTTTCTTTGCATGCAGGTAGAAGGGAATAATCTCTCAATTTAAAATATTTACCAACATTTTGCTGTTGTTTCTCATAACCTCTTATGTAAAAAACAAACACAAAAGAATCCCAAACAAACAACAACAAAAAAACCACAAAACCAACTTTCCCAAGTCCTCTACTTGGCAAAACACTTGAAGCAGTTTTTTGAACAGGCCCATGCTCCTTGCAATGTCATCCTGACCCCCAGTTGCAACGCTGCAGGCTTAGCCAGGAGAGAAGCTTGCTTATGGCATGTTGGAGATCAAACCATGGATTCTTCTCTGTTAGTAAATCTTCCATTTCTTTCTCATCATGTTGTCTGGGAACTAAAACTGGGGGAATGAAAGACAAGTTTGATAAGCATGTCTGTTGCAAAAGCCGTGTCTTGGGGAATATTTAAACGTTGGTAAATGCTCTCTTTGTGGAAGTGGCTATTCAGAGCTAGAACCAGAAGGATGTATCTGGGGCCCCATAAATCCTAAGCAACTTCATGTAGTTGTATTCTACAGTTTTCTTCTCAAAACCACTCCCAGATGGGCTTAAATCCAAGCACTGTGTGGGCTTAACACCTCTGAAGCTGGCTTCCCACTATGGGTTTTGGTCACTGACCCGTGCAGCGGAAACATGAAGCAAGTCTCGTAAAAAGAGTCTAAAAAAGACTACATATTAAATGAGAGCATGAGAGAGAAATTAATTTAAAAAAAGAATTTTAAAAAGGTATTGAATATCCAGCCAGGGCTTTTTCTTTTTTACTGCGTAGATTCACTTTTGATCTTCTAATTAGATAACTGCTTTTTCAGATCAGCTGAAAACATTAACAACTTCTTTTAGAAATTTTATTTAGAATTATTTTTATCTCAGTTACAAGATGTGGGGTGTCAGTGTTTGGATCAGAAGTGGAAAAAACAATCTTATTCTTAAACTGGACATACCACTTAGATAATTCTTCTTTGAAATGAAAAAAAAAACCCAGTAAATTGCTGCCTGGCTATCCATTACCCTTTGAACCTTCAGTTTCTTAATGTAAAGCAGAGAGATAAGCACTTGTATGAGACAGTAGTTATATCCCTCTTTGCCAGAAATCCAGCATTTATTATCTGCTGGTAGGGTGCCTACTTCAGCTTTTGTGCTGTTGAGTAAGAAGATAATAATACTGAATAAGCATTAACTAGTGGCAAGTACATGTGTCAGAGAGAGGTGATCACACTGCGTTTCTAATACACAAAAGTTTATGGGAAGTTTTACTTGTCTTTTTCTGAGACAAAGAATCTGCTCAGCTGCTTGTCAGTCGTGAACTGGAGTCAAAGACCTGTTGAGGGTTTTTCTTTTGATAAATTCCCTTTAGGTAGAGGGCTAAGCTTAGGAAGATCTGTGGTTCATAGGTGTTTTTCAGAATTAAGTTGACTTGAGGTTAAATCCTGCTCAGACTGCAGTGGAGGCAGTGCTGTCAGTGACACTGAGGTCTTATCTAATGCTGCTGAGAATCAAACCCCCAGTTTTCTGCATGATAAAGGCTGTTATTGAGAGCAGCTGGGTATTCTGTTTGCTGAAATAAATTTAATTGAGAAATGAAGAGATTCTTCTGCACAATCAGATCTTTTTTAAGGCTTTGCCTCCAAATACAGCATCCTGATGTGAGCATGTTGCTTCACAGAATAGTTCTTTTTTCTGTATAAAATCTATGGACCTGATTCTTGAGTCTTATCCCAGGGCATGCTATCTCCTTGTGTTAGGTGACCTGTGGGAAATTCACACTGAACAGGGACCTTGGCCAGACAAGAAGGAGGCTGAGGGGCCTCCAGGAGACTTGGTAGCTCTGCTGACAAAAATATTTTATTCTCTCACCTTTAACTTTGTGAAAAAGACCTTTTTGCTCTTTACTAAAACCCACTAACTAGCCTCTGAGGCTGATACTGACATTACCCTATCTACCGATTCCACACATAAAGCACCCAGAAATGATTATTTGCAGAAATAATCAAATTATACTGAAACAAATAAAACATAGTTGAAATAAAATTTTATTGAAGCAATATAATTTCAGCCTGGATAATTGGATCCCTTTAGGTACTGTTATGAAACCCTTTACACAGTGAGTTATAAAGAAATACATTATAATGTTAATATATTATCAGTCAAAACCTAAATGAATCTTGAGTTTTGCTTAAAGTTATATTTTAAGATATATTTCAGGGCATTTTAACTTTTGCTGGCACAAGAGAAAAATTAAATGCCTAAGAAGTGATGTAAACATAAAATTTCAGGAGCTTAAGCTTTGAGAAAAAACTATTAATCTGACAAGAAATGGACAGCCTTGTGGCAACATTTGTTTTACTTTTTTTATTTCCTTCTCTATGTCTTACTATCCACTGAGGGCAAGAGTCAGGTGTCTATTGCTTGGCATATCTGCATGCCTTATCTCTTGACTTGTCTGATGCACTGCCCCCACTCCTGCGCTGCCACCCATTGTAGTAGCTGCAGGATTTACAGTGACATTGTTCTGTTTTTTTAAAGCAGAAAGGGAGAACTGTTACATCACCCATCAGTATTTAAGTGCACAGAAATCAAGCAGTAATGCATGTGAAGGTGGTCCATAAAATCAGGTCTCCCTCACCCCTTTAGAGAAATGCCAGGAGAAGCACTTACGCATTTAAATCTGCCTGTCAGAAACTTAAAGTACACTTCCTTTTCCTGTTGTCAGGAGCACGGCTTTGTAGAATTTGCTAAGTTGATTCACTGCCCCATCACTCGACTTTCTTTAACACTGCTTTTCCCATTGCTATTCATTTTCTGTTCTACTCTCAGTTTTGTCTTCCTCCAATCCAATTATCCAGTTAGGCATAGGGCCCTACGCTTTTGCCTCTTCTATGATGCTTCTGTATTTGCCTGAATTTCCCAGGTGGAACCTTTTGCTCAGCCTGTTGCTGCAGAGCAGGATGCCCAGTTTCACCCCTTTGAGCTGGTAAGGGCTCTGGGCTAGCTCCCTTTGGCAGCTGTTAGTCTGCTGCTTAGTAAGCCCCTTCTGCTCTGGTTTGCAGAGCCCCTGTTGCAATGGGGGCACTGAGCCGTCCCAAAGTCTCTGAGCTGCTGTAATCCTACTCAGAATAACTGAGTAACTGTACTGCTGACTTTCTGCACATAGAAAGTGGAGCCAGCACAAAATGGGATTGCAGTAAATGTACCAGCAACTGTACATCAGGGTCTCACAGAGCAGCACTTGCACTTTCCTTTGCAGATGCTGGTTGTTTAAGATCAGGCAGAAGGGGCACAAGTTCTCCCTGTAGTCTTCAATTTACTCAGATGACTCAGAGAAGCAGAAGCAAATTGCAGGATTCAGTGTCATGGGCTGTCCTGTCTCAGGCTGGCTCCAACCTTGGATGTGTAGGCATATCAGCCATCATTTGTCGATGCCCCACCCCTGGAAGTGTCCAAGGCCAAGATGGATGGGGCCGTGAGCAACCTGATCTAGCAGAAGGTGTCCCTGCCCATGGCAGGAGGGTTGAAACTGGATGTTCTTGAAGGTCCCTTAATTTAACCCTTTCACTCAAAATATTCTGTTCTTAGGAAATGGTTCTTCCATGCTCCTATTCCTGAGGGTCTTGGGCTCCTCTGCAGGGTGAGCTGAGTCATGCTGAGGCTGCTGCTGTCACCAGTGTCCCTGCTCCTCACTGGCAAAGGGAGGGTCTCCGTGCTGCAGCCTGCAATTGTAGGAAATGCTCTACCAGTCTCTGGAGAGGGAACATCCACTCAGGACAGACCAGTCACAGCGGCGTGGGGCCTGAAAACAGCAAGCTGGCACTAAGGATCTCCTGCCTTCGGAATAACTCCTGCCTTAAATCAGGCCCTTTCTCATGTGCCTGACTTATGATGTGGTACTGATGGGGGAGAGTTCTTCTCTCCTTTTAAGCAGCTTTCATGGGCTGCAGGTGGGCTCCTTGGCATTGCCTTCAGTTACTATTTGGGTTTTCTTCTTCTTCTTCTTTTTTCCTTTTTTCAAATTTTTTTTGGGAACTTGTAGCAGGTTCAAATTAATGTCCTATTTCAAGCAGCTCTGATTACCAGATCTATGGTTTTAAATCACTGCTGCTCTGAAATCAGTTATTTTCTCATTGCCATCCCCATCTATGACACCTGTTTTACTCTTAGTGCATATGTTACCCCATGTGTTGCACCAGAATTTCAGATTTTAGCATTTGGTTGTTCTTTGGGCTGTGTAGAAGTAATGTCTTTTCCATGAGCACAACCATGCTGATTTATTTATGTCATGTTGCTGCAGCTGATGCAGATTCAAGCACATGTAACAATTGCTTATACTGTCTATCATAAGAATTATTCAATTAAACAAAAGCTGATTAAGATGTAGCCCTTGACAGAGGAGAAGCAGAGCAATTCTCAGAACTCTTCTTGATGGAATGAGACTTGCTAATGTTTCTGTATTTTAAGACAGTAAAACCAGTGCATTACTTACTATTTTGAAGTCCTGAAAACCACACACTGCCTATGTTGATCAAACACAGATTTTTCAAGAGAAGGCTCCATCCTGGATATTGCTTCCATTTACTATGTGTAATACAAATAGTCTATCATTTCATGTGGCTGGAAAGAAAACAAAAGAGATTAAGCAATCCAGCATCATAGTATGGAACGGTTATCAGCATGTGTTTACAATGGATATATTGCTCACCTTGGAGCTCCTGTTGACAAAAAACTTCTCCATCCCCCACATTGCCACATGTATTCCATTTTTATGTTAAAAAAAGAAATGTCTTGTGAACATCTGAAGATATTTAGGGAGGAATCTTTATTTTGCCTGCACTTTATAAGCATTCCAACTGTTCATAGGAAACCACAACTCATTTTAAAATAATTTGAATAACTTATGCTTTAATTTCCTAATGTTTTGACATCTTGAATTTACAAAAGTATCTGGGAATGTCTGAACTGATGGTGTGAAAATTTCATTTCTAACAAGAAACTGAATTTTAAAATGGCAATTCTAAATAAAGGATCTGTTGCTGATCCAAACCTCATTCTGTTCTCCCACCACTTCTTCAGGCTGGAATTAAACAAAACACTTGTGTTCACTTTATCAGTTTTGCTGAAACACATAGTTCTATTTTTTTTTTTTTTAATAGAGGCAGAGTTACCCGAGTATATCTGCTTAAATTGCCAGTGAGATTTATCTAGAGCTGTAATCTAAGCCAAGACATTCTGCAGAACATTTTGTGAGGTACTTAGTTGCTGGCAGGGGTTGAACCATGACAGATACATACCTAATTTGTTCGTTAGAAAACATTGCTGTTGAGAAATCTGTAGCCTGTATGAGAATTCAACCTGTTGGTGAATCATCAGGCAGCTTAAAATATTTATTTGAGTAGAGGACTGCATTTCACTTTGCCAGTGAAATTCAAAGAGCTCTTTTGGAGGGTGTCATGAGTGAAACCAGAGGCAGCCATAGGTGGAAGCAGCCAAGCGCTACTCACTGCTCCTGGTGGAACTGCAACATTTTGTGGTTCCTCTTTTTGTCCACATTTGACAACCCAAAACTGCAAGGACAAGTACAATAGAAATTCAGTGACTTTTTGCTTTGCTTGCCATCTTCAATAGTGCCTTCTTGGTGGCATCAGACATGATGCAACCTGCACTTTCGTTGGCTTCTTTTGCTCTTCAGGTAACTCCTGGGGCTCGTTAGGTGCCATGCTGGCAGCTGACACACAAACTGGTGACAGCTAAAAGCTGCTGACCTTCCATAGCTCACCATGTGACCCTTTTCTCTCTTCCCAGATTGTCAGTGACAAGCATGTACCAGCCAAATGGCTACCAAGACACAACAACACTGCTGCAGCATTAGAAGCTCACTGATCCCAGAACTATGCTCCAGCTTCTGTTCAGGTTTTCCTCTCTGTGTGCCAAAGGAGGGGCAGTATATCCCTGCAGACAACATTGCTAGGAAGCCATCCTCACCTTTCCTTTGCATATTGGACCAAGCAGTACTCTAAAGAGTGCAAGTGCTTCATTAAGGTGGCAGTGCACCGTTTAATGGTCTAAAAGAAATAACTTCCTTCCACAGCTTGCCTGTGGTGAGAGATGATGAGAGATGCAGCCTCAGCACCCGTCCTTGCTTCAGTGCTGCTCCTCCAGATGCTGTACACATTGCAAAGACAGACACAAGGACAGGAACTATTCTGTTTGCATTTTCAGCCCTGAGGCAGCCTGTAGTGTGAATTACGTTAGCAGTGCCAGCAGACAGTTTTAAGTTTCCAAAGCTCAAAGAGCTGCTACTATCATCATCTTAGGCTGTATTACCACAGTAAGGTAATAAGCAGTGCCAGACTTTACCTGTTCTCATTTTAAGTTTTTCTAGTTTGAAACAGAATGTTACCAGCTGTCTAGTATGCCTTGTGTCCTTAAATATTCTGCAGGGAGGTCTTGCTAAGTTATTTCTGTAATATTGTGTGTGATGAGTCTGAAAGAGTGAACTAAATTAGCACTTCAGTGCCTCACATGCAGAAAGAAGTTCTGTTAAAGCTGAAGGATGGATGTCCTGTTGGAGGACAAGCATTTAAGGCTCTGTTCCCCAGCAGGCTACTTGCATGGTTTGGAAACATCACTCAGAGGCAGACACTTCCATGCTGTTAGGATTGCATACTGATGCCTACATTCTTCTCCTTTTAAAGAAAATAAAAATCTGGTCTTTGCACAGTTTGTCTGTGGCTGTATCTGTCTTGTTTTGACAGAGGAAGATAATCGTGCTCTGTACCCAAGGCATGTTAGAAAGAAGTACATTAAGAGGTCATCTGATACTAATTTAATGGGGACTCTATAAGCATTTTAAATAGTAGTTGCCATTAGGCTCTGAGACCAAACTGCATTTCTTTAAAATGAGTAGATTCTGGTAATGAGGGAGGAAGGCTAGTCTACGATGTTGCAGAAGTGTCATATTATTTCACTGGGGATTTATCCTTATGGAGCTGACTCTGGTGACTCTTACGTGCCTTTGCAGGCACTTTTGTGTGAGACCCTGCCACAGGTTTCTGTGCTGCTCCAAGGTGTGAAGGGAACTGCACTGCACCCTGTACCAAGCCACCTCTTCACAAAGCCTTTAGCAGCTCCAAGTCTTGCCAGAACTGAGAGTCATGTTCTGAAGTCCTGCTCCTTTAGATAAGGCTGATTTAGCTTTTGGCAGCAAAATGGGAGCTGTATGGGATCGTCTCAGCCTGCTCTCAAGCAGGTCAGGCAGGATCACGCCAAATCTTTTGAGTGATGAGCAAAACGCAATCCGAGGTTGTGTAACGGTATTACATCACCTGATGCAATGGTGAAACTTGAATTCTGAACATTCCTGTTTTACTTGTCATTTTCTACTTCAGCTATGAAGCTTAGCGTGGAACAGGCTGCTTCTCTAAAACCAAACCATCTCTACCCATTTTTACCTCCCAGTCTGAGAGTACCAGCTGTGTCCTCAGTAGAACCAAACTTGGCATATACTCAGGTAACTCTGCTACCATAAAAATAATAGAACTGTGTTTCAGCAAAACTGATAAATAAAGTGAACACAAGTGTTTTGTTTAATCCCAGCCTGGAGAAATGGTGGGAGACAAGAAGGGAAGAAAAGAAAAATTAATACTCAAAAATCCTAGACTGAAACTCCTTTGTGCAGAGGAAGGTGAAGGAAACCTCACAAACTGTTATTAACAGTAATTTTTTGACATTTATTTAGTTTGCGTTTCTTTTCACAGTCTCCCCAAATAAGCTTTCTGTCTCATTGCAATGTAATTTGGAAAGAATAACAATAACAAAAACCCCTTTAAAGTTGTATTTTGACTTCACTGTCTCTAACTAAAACATAGATAGAAGACTAACTAGTGGAAAAACACATGCCATGTTCTCCTATTTCCTGAATTACCCTGTAATCCAGTCAGATCCTTTCTAGCAGCCTAGTTCCCCCATCTAAACTTCAGTGCCATTTTACCTGATTGTATGTGCCTTTTTCAGATCTCCAGGGTCTCCCTCTGTCTCCATGTTTACAGTGAAAACTAAATGGTAGAAGATAATTTCTAGTGTGCTCACTTTTCTGGTTTGGAGCTTCTAGAAATGATAAATAGAAATTCTGGCTTCTAAAATGAAATAATAATGGTATACCCTTCCATGAAACACTTTTTTCCTGTGGCTGTGATAGCCTATTTATCCTCTCAGATTGTGCCTGCACATGCTGTGCATCTTGTTCACTGTTCATAAGCCCAAACTTAAAAACAGTGAGTAAGTGACTTGGCTAAAGCATTATGTTATTGCTACTGACAGTCTTGGAGAGGTGACAGGGAAACCTTTACTTTTTGTTCCCTAGAATTAAAAAATGCCCCCCAAAATCTATACTTTTATTCACTACTAAAATTTTACTAGTCAGCTAGCAGTGAGTACTTGTATTTTGTGTGGGTTTTGTATAGAAAAAAAACTGTTTAACATTATCAAAGGCTGTTTTCCAACTGAAATCCAGTAAGATTTATCATTCTGTCACCTCCTTTACTTGTAATAAAAACTGCTGTTTAATTGAAGTCATATTGCTACTTCTGTGTAAAATACTTTGGCTGCTATGAAAATTACAACAATCCATAACATCTGTATTTCAGACTGCAGACCTAAAACTATGTCAACAGTTACCTAATTCAATTTTTCTAAGTGCACTATTACTTGCTGTTGGACAGCATCAGTCCTTGAAAAGGCTCTTAAAAATGTATCTAAACAATACAGGTAATTAAATCTAGGCTATAGTCTTTTGTAGTTGATCAGCTGACATGTCAACAATTGGGGAGTTCAGTAAACCAGTCCAGCCAAGCAAGCCAGGTTAATGCAAGGATTTTAAATACTTTGCTAGCTAGTGAAAACTGAGCCAGAACTAGGTTACAGTATGATCACGTCAGCAGCTTCTCCAGAGTCCTGAGGATTTTGTAACAAACAGCAGCATGACTGAAGAACAATTAGGGCATTTCCCTGTCCTCAGACTGGTCCAAACAGCATCTACACTCCTAATGAAAAGACACAGCCTCCCTCCTAGGTATGGGGGTATTCTGAGGGTCCAGGCAGAAATTAACTTTCCTCTGGAAATTTTATATAAATATCATAGCATTTCTATGCTAAAAACCCCAAATCAAACCAAAGCACACATTTCTAAACCAAAATCTGAATTTTCCAGAGCAAAAATGAATGGCCAGCTTAACATATCTTCAGGGATATCACTTCTCAAATACAAGGACTAATGATTCTTTCTTAATAAACATTAGAAATTTTTTCTAAATTAATTAATTAATTACTTCTTAATAAACGTGTGACAGCCCATCTATTTCTGCAACATGCAGGCAGCTGTATACTGGCAAGCAGAGGCATTTCAGGGCGCTTGACAAGGACTGTGGAGGAAGCACTAGGTGGCAGGACACCAGAGAGGAAGGCTGGAAGGAAGAGACTGGATTGGAGAAAAACGCCTCACCATCCTGTGCCAGGATGTGCAAATGACGGCCAAGAGGCAGCCTGGCAGTCCTGAGAAGCAGTCAGGGCCAGCTCAGAGAGACTCAAGAGCCATTCAAACCACAGACCCCATCACCCCAATCACCTGTGGGTGTCACCAGGAAAGGCTCAGCTCTTTGCCAGCTGCTGTTTCTCTCCAGGGCTGTTGGTACTATAAACAGTCAGAGATGGTGCACAGGGGTTGAATCTCTCATTCATTTTCCAACATCGGGGTGTTGGACTAACTTGCCCAGCTTTAATTTTAAACAAAGGTTTCTGACTCCAAATCTACCCCTGCACAAATTGCTCAACAAATAGTTCTAATTAATAAATTTGCAAAAATAATGACTTGTAAAGACAGAGAGGCAGCTTTCTCTGCTCAGTAATTTATATGACAGAAAATCCCTTCTTGCTGCTGTTATTAAAAAATCCAGCTCGACTGATGAAAGTTGATGTTTCACATGTTTTTTGGCAACACAGGAACAAGCTATAATTTTACTTATTAAACACAAACTCTTATAATCTTGTCATTCAAAAGACTTTGCAGTAAATTAATCATCAGAATAATTACTGGCCTGCTTTGATGTAAATCAATCTAAGGAGTAACCAAAGGCTTTTTAAAGTTGCTTTTTTTTTTTTTTTTCTGGAGCACACTTCAGATGATAGAAGAACTATTTACACAGAATATTTTAAAAAGCACATTTCCCTCTCTCAAAACAAAACCCCTGTCACATCTTCATGAGGATTCCATGCCCTGGTAAGTAGCACACAACTTGCCTTTTCCCTTGCACCTCCATGGAAGGTTTTAGTGTGGAAAATAAACAGGATGTCTTCAGCTCTGTCATTAACTACAATCTGCATCAGTAGGTAATTCTGCTCACATATATCTCATAAATCTTGCTGGGAGTCACAGCAGAAGGAGCAGAAGCACATGCCCATGGAGAACTGAAAGATCCATGCAAATGCCAGCACCAGCTGAGCCACCTGCCTGCCACTTCCTGCGGTGGCTAATCCAGCCCATGCCAATCCAGGCAGTTTTACAACAGATTTTTGCCAGCTGTGTGCTAGCAGTTTAACAGCAAAAAATGCCACAGTGATGTTCATACTGTCAGTGCACTGGTTGCCACTGACAGGAGGAAAGATATTGCCACCTGGATGTCTCTCTTGCTCAAGAGAACAAGCACAAGCATCTTCTGCTTCTCCAGTTTCAAGACTCTTACATGGCAAATTATTCTTTTTGTCTTTCTTCTTTTCTTTTAAAGTAGCCTTATTTATTACAGAATTTTGCAGGATTACTAAATACAATTGTATTTAGTGATAGTTATAGTCCATGTCACGATGTACTGTAATGTAACTAAATATGTAGATAAGAACTTTAAAACATGGAACCACAAGAAAAATTTTAATTGCAACAGAAATATTTCTGTCTGCCTACACATTGTGTTTGTTTAAAGTCGATTCCTCTTCCCATAGTAGAGAAATGCCACATCCATATTTAAAATCAGAAGTATTGACAAAATCTTCTGAGTGCATAAAGCTGTTTTGACAAAACATGAGTGCCTGCCACGCTGCAGCTACTAAAATGAAACAGCTCATCAATTTACCAAAACTCTGCCTACAGACAAGGCATTCTCCAGCCTTCAGGAAACCTGATGCTTTTCTTATGCAGGAAGAAATCCTCATCATGCTGAACTCAGGAGAAACTGCTGCTGACTTCAACACGGCAAACTGCTAAGAGACTGACAGGGCTATCATTATGCTTTAAATGAAGCTTATGCACATGCATTCATGAATAGGAACTGCAACAGCAGAAAGGCTTAATGCAACAGTTATAAGGGAACTGAAGAATGCAGAAAGAAGATGCTGCAGTTCAAGATTACTCTCACAAAAAACCCAATCTGAACAGAAGATCAAATGTTTAAATTTTTTTTTCCTTTAGCATGTCAAAATCTCACATTTCTTAGGCTGTCTGTCACAGAGCACTGTCAGAATGGAGACAGAATCTGCTGGTTTAATTACAGTGTGGTTTCTCAAGGACTTATCCAGTATTTATTCTGAAATTACACATAAATTATTAATTACCTCTTTTAAAGTATAAGCAAGCCTTTGGCTTCATAGTATTTCTATAATCTTTCACAGTATAAAACAAAAGAGTTTATGATATCTGTAATTACTTACCAAAATAAAGAAATCTTTTTGTAAGTTTTGTTTGTAAATATTTTATTAAAAAACATCTTTTAATGCTGTTAGTCAATACATGTGTAATAATACTTTGATAAAGTATCATGTAGTAATATGTATTTTGGATTCAGGAATGTAATGGTTTTAACTAAATCATCAGAGCTCTGTTCTGCTCCAGTCCCTTCTAAACTGTCTTTTTTTTTTCTAGAATTTAAACAAACTCATTCTTTGTCAAGGTACATCATCCTTAAGGCCTTGCAAATGTTTTAGTAATTGAACCAAAACAAAGAGAGCTCAGCTTTCTTTCTGAAGACCACGTTGCTTTTGAGCTTAAAAAGGTGCCTGCAGCTTTCAAGCAGTTAGTGGCAAATCAGCAAGAAAGAAATCAGAGGAGAAGAAGGGGCACTTAAAAATCAAAACAGTAAAGTGCACAGCTATACCATCCAAAATTGTATTAATCTTGCTGGACTGTGGATATTTAATACAATTTGGCTTGCATGAAACATACAATCACGATTAGACAGAAAGGATTTTCTTTTTTCTTCCTGAAGTCATCTACAGGATCTATGGAATTCAATTTTCAAGGGTAACATAGTGCAGCTCTTTGGATATTGATTAGTTTCCTAAGTCCACAAGGAGATGAAGAAGCGGGGAAGGTGTGGAGGGATACAAGGTGTCCTCTTGCCGTCTGTTTTATTTAGATGCCTGTACTCTCCAGTTCCCCATCCTCCAGCCCTAATGCAGCATTTGAACTAGAAATCATAAAGAGTTTCTCTTTATTTGTGTACTGTCTTTGAGTTTGCTGGGATTGCTCCCCTGTTTGTTCTCTGCTGGTAGCCTTGAGGGGGTCCATCTTCTCAACTGGTTCCTCCTCACAGTCTGGAATTTTACTGGTGTTGGCAACTGACTCCAAGGAGGTGCCTGCCTCCTCCAGGTGGCTGTAGCCCTTATTGCTGCTGGAATGCTCAGACTGGGAGCTCTGGGAGTCCGTCGTGGTGATGGCAGGAGGAGCTGAAGGAGGTGATCCCCCCAGATCTAGAGATTTGGAGTAGCTAGGAGATGCCTTTACCAAGAGGCTGGAGTCCAGGACCCTCCTGACAGCTGGTGACCGAGGTGGCTCAGGGGAAAGGGGACACCTGGCATCGGGCAAACAGCTGGTGCTCTGCCGCCGGAGAACCAGCTTGTGCCTCCTTGTTGCACAGCCTCCCTTGATGTTGCTGCTGCTGAGGTCAGTTAGGCTCAGTTCAAACTCCCCCCGTGGGATCTCCTGGGCTCCCCGCTCACCAAGTGGTCTCTGCCAGCCTCCCCCTCCATTGCCTGGCCCCAAGGGCAGGAGGGTGAAGGTGCTCAGCGAAGAGCCAACGATGGAGCTGGCCGTGCTGCAGCGCTCACAGCTCTCCGGTGGGCTGCAGGGTGGGCTGGTGTCAGGGCGGCCAGCAAGGGCAGCACGCTCCCGGCAGATGCTGTACACAGCCTCAGCCAGGCTGGGTGGCTGAGGTGGGCCGCAGAAGGAGGAACGCTGTGGTGAGGACACCAGATCCGGCGGGGAAAGGCAGACACCCAGTCCTGGTGGCCAGGAGCTCTTGGCCAGCATGGCTGCAGTACCCAGGCCTTCACCGCCAGGTTTTAGCTCCAGGCTCCGGGACTGCACATAGTTGACAAAGCCATTGAGAGGGGCTGAGGCTGGGGTGCCTCCATCCTTGGCCCGCAGGCTGTGGGCATCAATGACAGTGGAGTAGAGGTCACGCAGGTTGATGATCTTGGTCTTCTTGTCGCGGTTTTCGTGCAACACCGCATTGGCGCAGATGAAGAGGAAGATGCCGATACCCATGATGAGAGGGCCCAGCACCTTCAGCTTGTCCGAATGCAAGTAGCTCGAGAAAAGACGGAAAAGGAAACCTGCTGAGGCCTGAGGGGATGAGGAAGTACGGGGGGACCCACCGGTGGTAGCAGTGGTGGAGGTGTTGGCTCTGGGGGGTGACTCCAGGTGGATCCCTGCTTGCACCCCTTCCTGGCTCTGGGAGCGGTTCGTGGGGGTGCCACCCTGCGGTGCTGGGTGCCGGCCCTTGCCAAAGCTGCTTTCTCTGTACACCTGGCTGGGCTTTGGCCAGTAGCCCACCACAGCCAAGGCAATGCCCACCAGCAGTACCAGGATGCCACAGAGGGCAATGAACCCCGAGAGGGAGCACAGCTTGAGCTTGCCTTTCACCACCACCACATCATTCTTGCGCTTTTTTTTGGCCTTGCGTTTGCGTTTGGGGATTTGGCTCTGGGGTTTCAAGGGGTCCTGTTTCCTGGCCGAGATCCTCAGGAGGCCTCCAGTGGCAATCATGGCTGGCTACCAGCGCACTGCCCCCCACGGCCAATCCAGCTCCTGCAGGGAAAGGGAGAAGAGAAGAGGATGAGGACCAAGGGCAGACCTGCAACACAAGAGATGTCTCTGCTTGCTCTTCCTCCTTCAAAGTCCTGTTAATTAAAACCCTGAACAAGTGGGATGGGGGTTGACACTGACAGGTAGGTCTCCCTTGCCCACACAGCTCCTGTGTGTGAGAAAGAAACAAGCAGACCAACAGCATCAAAGCAGCCACATGTCCCACTATGCTCTTGCCAAACAGCTAATTAATTTCTTTATGCTCCAGGTAAATGACAGCACTAATAGTATCCACTAAAGTAAACAAAAAAAAGACGTTGCTCATTTCAGAAAGAGTTTGCAAAGCCCCAGATCTCAGAGGATGCCAAGCCCCTAATATGTTCTGGGGTTACACTGCACACTGACTGTGGTTAGTGATGTCATCCAGGATTTGAGGGGATGGGAGAAATAAAAGCAGAAAGGCAGTATATTTGATCTATAGATACCATTTGTTTCATTGCACTACTTACATATTACTGGAGTGAGGGTTAAACATATTACTTGTCTTGCTTAAATGAGTGGGAAAGGAATTACTGTGAAATTCACAAGGGAAACATTTGAACATTGGAAAGTGGTGCCCTGTGAAAGTTTCTTCCTAGCCATTTGCACTTGATCTGCAATATTAGAAATGCATCTCCCTCCTGAGGTCCAGAGGCATCCCTAGTTTGGGAACATGTGCGATGTTCCAGGTAACTGTTACGTAACACTGACAAATTCAACCCCTTCCCCCCTTGCCCTCAGAAGGGGGAGATGGTGGCTGCCAGGTAAGAGACGGCAGGTCAAATCCTATTAAAGGAGAAGTGAAACTCCATGAGTCACCCGGGGAAACCCGAAGAGGGAAACTGTCAGGGGACTAAACACTGAGCATTTGTGGCTTTTGTCTTACTGGACCATCAGAAGTCATCTCGCTGTTCCCGTGATCTGAGCTAAACAACACAGTGTGTAGGAGCATTTCTTCACTGTGCAATTCTTTTTGGAACCTATTTCTTCATGCTACCGAGAAGCAGGATCCCCTCCCCCTTTTCTCTTTCTGAGCGTCCTATTATTTTTTCTTTGACGGGGCAAAAGATGACATCACTGAATATAATACGACTCACAAAGTTCAATTAATCGCAGTGAAAGGCAATTAAGTAAGCACCTAAAACCGCCCCCCCGGCTCCTCTTTGCCTGTTCAGCCTTTAAATCTCATCTATCTTCTGTTCTAATGCCAGAATTGCCACATATGCAGTAATACTGTGTCCCATTTACTCTGTTTGTATTTTCCCCAGAAAAAAGATGGGTGTTGTCAGCAAGGACGTTGTTAAATTACTCTCCAAGGTACTGCACGCTCAAAACAAAGAGCAGAGATTTCTCTTTCCTACCGCTGAACTATTTATTAAAAATAGAAAAAAAAGAAAAAGGGAGCGCATTTTGTTGATGCAAAAGTGTAATTATCGGGGCATGCTTTGCTGTAACTGCCGATCCTTTGATCTCATTTTCCGCTGCCCCACTAGCCAGCTGCCCGTCTCCTCTCCACGGCGATAACAGATGGTCATCAGCTCCGAGGAACGCTCCCAGTCCGGCATCGCCGGGCACTTAGTTTCGGCGATGGCGAGAGCAGCGCTCGGCAGGCGAAGGAGGGCACGGCCGGGCCGCCGGCCATCGCCAGCGGCCGCAATGCCATGAAACCACCCGGACGGGAACCGCGGGGCTGGAGCCACATCCCGCACGAACGGACCACAATCCCCCATCCATCTCCAGCAGCCGGACCCGCAAGCACCACGACCTTTCCCGGCAAAGCCCAAACACAGCTGTAACAGTACTAACAGCACCCGGCTTAACTCCTTCCCACCCTGGGTTCGCACGCGGGACTCGCCGCGCTCCGGCTGCCGGGATGCCCGGCACCAGCCCCCGGGGCGCCGCTGGCTCCGGCCGCTCCGGCCGCGCACCTCCCGCCGCCGCGGCAGAGCCCCGAGCCCCGCCGGCGGCCGCCCCGGGCGCGCCTGTCGGGGGTCGCCGGCGCACGGAGCCGCCGCTCAAGACGGGGGTGCCGCGGTCACTTACCGAGGAGGGCCGGGGAGAAGTCCGGGCGGGAAGCGGGCGAGCCGCCGCGGGGAAGAAACTTTCCGGCCCGAGCGGGCATCCCCGCCCCGCCGCCGCTCACGGCCCCGGGCGGACGGGCGGCGGGGCTGGGCCGAGCGCCGGGCGCCCCCTCGGCCCCGCCGCGGCCGGCCGCCTCCTCAGGCAGCTCCGCGGGAGCGCTGTCCCCTCGCCACGCCGCATCTCCCCGCCGCGGGGCCGCCCCCCGCAGCAGCGCGCCCGCCCTCCCGGCGGAGCCGCCTGTGCCTGTGCCGGTGCCGCCGCCGCGGGCGGAGCGCGGCTCCGCGGCTGCCCGCCGGACCCGGCGCCGTTGCCAAGCGACGGCAGCCGTGACACAGGGAAACTGCGGCAGGGCGGCCACCGCCGCCCCCGCCACCTGCGCACCTGCGCCCGCCCGCCGCCGCCGCGCCCCGCACCCCGGCGGCCCCGCCCGCGCAGGCTCCGCCCCGATCGCCACGACAACCCCCGGGCTCCTTTCCGCCAGTACCGTCCTGGCGGCCTCATCCTCAGCCACCTCACCTTTGGGGTTTTTCTCCTCCCAAAGTTTGCCGGAATGCCTGGGGAGAAAGCGAAGAAGCAGGTAAAAAAATGAAGCAAGGGGATGAAGAAGAAAGTGACAGCTTTCCATCAATGGTGTCACCCAGAATCTCTCCGTTTCAGCAGAGAATGGGAAACAGCGTTCTCTTTTGAGCTACTTTCTGAAAAGTGATGAAATTGAAGCTATCACCTCAGTGAGACATAATCTAACATGTCCCGTCACACTGCTGCACTTATTCTTGGGAGGAGATTGCTGCTGATTGCTTTAGTCAAGTCTTGTTAGATGTTCACCATGATCTAGAAAGGTAAATCTCAGGAAGGTTTTTCAGTAAATACAGAAACCTCATCCCGTGGCTTGGGATGAATGTACACAGCAGGGTTTGCTGGGGTGGAGAGACCAAATACCTGGGGTTTTGTACAGTAGCCTTAAAATTCTCTTGAAGCTGGAGTGTTACCTAGCCTGAGCCAAATCAGCTTTCTTCTACCTCTTTGTGACCTCTTGTGTGGAAGACTGTGGCTAAAACAGCCTGGCAGAAAGCAGAGGGCAATAACAAAAAATTTGTCAAATGCTGTTTTTAAAAATAAAGGTTCCAACACAGGTTGGGAAAATTGTAAGAGTGGTTATGAATATTCAGTTAAATTGTACGTATTCCAGCCTCAGCTATTCTGCAATTCTGTGTTCACCCAGACCGTGCTATTTTGCATCTTTCACTCCAACTATCAGTGCCTGGTTTGAGACTAAACAAATTCTAAAGCTGCACATATGCATTTTAATGTCATTTGCAGTTTGTCTCAGCAAAATCATTTGGGACACATTTTTTAGTACATATATAACTTTTGGTTATGCAACAGGCTTGAAATTTAAGATTTATTATTTAAGAACTTCTTTTAAATGTGTGCTTTGAACAGTCTCAATGAACCCAAGTCTTCTGACATTCAGTAATTTGCTTTGTGTTCAGCCCAGGCTATCAGAGGAAACCAAACATATCACATCTGTTTCCACTGGAGACCTGTATCACATCAATAATGCAGCATCACCAGACTCTCCCTGAAAGGCTCCTGTGTAAAAGAGAGAGGAAGAACAAGACTGATTTTTTAAAGGGCAAAGAACTCTTTTCCCTATCTGAGTCATATTTTCTATTTCTGTCAAACCAAACCATTCTATTTAGCTATCTTCTTTATACAACAGCCCTTTTTTTTGCCATATTTTCATTGCTAAAGTTTTGAGTGATTGGGCTATCATCACATTCACAGTTTTCAAATAACTCTCAGCAAAATGTGTTGTAGGTGAGGCCAAATCCTGGAAAACAAGAAATATGTTCTTGGATGAAAAGCTTCTGAAGGTGTTGTTCTGTGGCAGCTATCAATGTAATCTTAATTTGCTCTACGTGTTAAGGACCAGTTGTACGATGGCAGGCTGAATCCCTCACAGCAAACTACTTTGCCAAGCTATGTATCCCTACCTATCCTACAGATTCCTGTCATTGGAAAAAAGCTTTGGGGGCTTTAATGAAACATTTATTTTATTTTTAGTTGATATGGATTTTTATGCTCCCACAGGTCCTCTCCTCTCCTCTCCTCTCCTCTCCTCTCCTCTCCTCTCCTCTCCTCTCCTCTCCTCTCCTCTCCTCTCCTCTCCTCTCCTCTCCTCTCCTCTCCTCTCCTCTCCTCTCCTCTCCTCTCCTCTCCTCTCCTCTCCTCTCCTCTCCTCTCCTCTCCTCTCCTCTCCTCTCCTCTCCTCTCCTCTCCTCTCCTCTCCTCTCCTCTCCTCTCCTCTCCTCTCCTCTCCTCTCCTCTCCTCTCCTCTCCTCTCCTCTCCTCTCCTCCCTCTCCTCCCCTCCCCTCCCCTCCCCTCCCCTCCCCTCCCCTCCCCTTCATTCTAAAAAATCATTAATTTTTAAGCATACACTTGGTTTTGTATAAAGCATAAGATGATAACCTTTATCTGGTCCTTGTCAGGACATGCTTCAGTACATCAGGGCTGCCATCAGTTTTAGTATATCCACTTGAATATGTTCCATCCCAGGCTGGCTGGGCACCCAGGAGATATGTAGCCAAGTCAATATATCTCAGCCCTCAGCAGGCTCAAGGTCCAAAAGCAATTCAAAAGGCAACCTAAAGTACTTGGTGTACTTGTCTGAAATACTGTAACATCTCCTGGTTCCAGACACAAACCTGCAGCTCCCACAGTAGAGACCCTACAAAACAAAATCAGAGAGAATGCCCTTACTTGTTATAAGTGCAACACTAGACCTAGCCTGAAAGTCCATTTTAATTATAGCTTATTTAGCTATTTTTGATTAGCTAATTTATTACAGTAACAAAAACAAAAGCTGATATGCATTTTGTACATATGCTTCACAGTATATTATGCTAAATGCCAAGTCCTGAGCCAAGTTCCTGAGTCTTCATTGCTGGAATTCACAGCTTCATCTTATTTAATAGCTAGGGAAGTTGTAAGAGCATCACTCCAAGCCTGGTCACTGGTCTCAGAGAAGTGAGTGGTCTGGGGTTTTCTTTCTAATTTTAGCCTCATGGACTTTGTTTGTTTGTTTGTTTGTTTCCCATGGCAGTAGAAATTCTGATATGATTAATGGTGGAGACTCTGGTATAATTAATGATGATTTGATAACAAATGCAGAAGAAAACAGCAGCATTGAGAATGAACCATGAGCAATCATCCTCACTGAGAAAATATATGTTTGAATTCCTTACAAACTTACCTCCACCACAGTGAATCTGCACTGTGTATTAGATTCGTCCAGCTTATTTGACATGTGGTACAATCAGAGGCAACTTTTCTTTTAATTGTGTAGCAAATCTGGGAATAGATAATCCACTGAGAGTGAATGGCAATTTGCATGTCTGCTCTTCTTTCAAAATTGATTATAGCAGACATACACATTGCTGGGAACATTTGCCTGGGTGAAGGAATACACAGCCATGAAATCTGGTGATTGAAACGTAAAGGGAATGAATGTTTTCAGATGAACAAGCTTTTTCACAAAAAGGAAAAAAATAATGAAAGGAACTAGTAGTTTATCTTACTCCAGTTCTTACTGCCATTCCCCATTAAAAGATATTTTATTTTTGAGGCATTAGTTACACTAACCACTTTATAAATATACGTATTTTTAATTGACATCTGGTGAAAGACTTGAAACTAGAGGAGACAGAATGTGAATTGCTCTCGGGTCAGTTGTGACATATTGCAGGAAGCCTGTGATAGTCACCCCCTCAGGTTATGAACTGTGCTCAAGGGCAGATGTCACTCACTTTCTTTTAGATGTTCTGTGCTTGACTTCTCAGCTGGTTTAAAAAGGAAGCAGGAGCTATTCAGCCATGTTATTTGCCTTCACTTTTGATTTGTTGATACAAGACAACTGCAAGTAACTGCAAAAAATTGTGTGTGTTATTTGTGGACAAAAATACATAAAGGCTAATCAGGAAAACTTCCCAAAGTATTTGCCTGGAGGGGAATACCAGTGCCATATTTCCTCCAAATAATTGAAATTACTTATTTTTTAAATTTATTTTTTCGTGTTGTTCTCCTTCAGCCTCTCTTGCAACTTGACCCTAGCTTCAATGAGATATCTGTGTACAATTGTTTCATGCTTAGGACCTTCTTATTTTCTGAACATTTTTGTTGTTTAATTGAAAATCCACAGAAACTTATGTGAGTGTGTATTTTGTAAGACAAGTACATAAAATAGCTTTTTTTATCTTCAAGCCTTAGAAGCAGTATTTGGAGTCACTGGGACAGCACTAGTCTATGAGAAATAATGCCAAAGCATACTGGACAGTGGGTTGAAAATTTATTTTGTTATATACTATATTAAAAGTACACTACATGCATGCAAAAACACTTTGTTTGTAGGAAGGGAACATTAGAATGAGCCAATAACCTCTGACTCCTCCTGTCTTTATTTCATCTAGGACAGCAGGTGCTAGAGAGATTTTTAGCTTTGGTAATATAAAATTGTATATGTTCAAAAATAAACTTGATCCCAGCATTTTTGCAATTCTGTGCAAAGGATTTTCATCAAGGAGAAAGATGCTCTTGCCTGTTATCTGCATTGCTCATTGCAAGTCCCAACATCAGAGAGTTCTGGCAATATGAAAACAGCTCAAAGAAGAAGTGGTCTGGGGGGAAAGGTGAGCAGTTTGTCTCCTCCACGTGGGGATAGGACATCCATGAAGAAGAGTTAGTTCATCCAGTCCATGAGCTGGGTTAGTCACCCACAAGGAACCACCATCACACAGACCCTGACTATTTTACAGGTATTCTACAATTTTAATTGTATCAATGGTTCCTCCTGTTTCTTGGGGATGCACCTGCTGCCTCCCAGCATTTCCTCCGGCTGCCGGGGAGCAGGGCTGCCTTTGCATTATACAGAATACACAATGCAAACATCAGCTGGGGAAGTTCCTGACTGGTCTGGTGAGACACTGGAAGAAAGCAAGCAATCATAATCACATTTGGAATTAATATTAAAATGACTTGCAGTAATCTGTGTGAAAGCACAGTCTATCAGTCAGGAGAATGAAACACTGATTGCATCCTTTTTTTTTAAGAGGAGGTTTTTTCTCAGACCAGCACCCCCACATACTTACATACTTTTGCAGTTGTGTAGGTGTTTTGCCCTACATTATTAAAGGATTAACTTAGCATTTAATAAATTGAAACTATCACAGTATCTTTTTTGTATGCTGTCAAGAGAGATTAACCCAAATTTTTGACCTGTTTTTTTGTTTTGTCGTTTCCCTTCCTCCATGACCTGCAAGCAGTTTTGCACTCTGCACTAGACTTCTGAACACCACTGTGGAGAGACAATAAGTTAACATAGAGTGCTCATCCAATAGAAACAGTTGTTAGGGTCTATTTTTACATTCAGTTTGCCCCAATGGATTGTGAATGCCCTTTAAGACTCATTGCTATCAATATCAGAGTGATACAAGATCTGCTCAAAACCCAAGGTCAAATTCAAGGTTTAATGGCACATCTTGGGAACATGAAGGAACTCAAAAAACATATTAGGACCCTGTTGTAGGAATCCTTGTGTTGCCAGGAGAGTCACCTTGTTTCTGCCAGCTCTTCTGCAGCTTCTCTGCAGAGAAGGGTTTTTGGTGTAAAGTCAATAGCACATCTTGAAGCAGTTCTTACACGTGAAAGGTACTGTTACTAATCAGCACAGATGTGAACGGCCTGGGGGTTTCCTGTGTGTGACAGGAGCTAAACTCTTCCCAGCCTAAGGGCAGCACAAAAGTGAGCTGTAGAGTTCTTTGAACTCCTCCATGCTCTGGACCCAAGCATGGTCAGCATGCTGATATATTTTCTCTTCAGACACACTTGTGTTTTGAACTATTCTAATTGTCAAAAGTAGCAAAGAATGTTTTCATAAATAACAGTGAGCTTTGCCCTACAGTTGTAGAATGGTGATTTAACAGTAATCAGTAGGTGTTAAGTCCTTAAAGTAGACAGAAAAAAAAGCTCAGATTAAGAACTAGAGCTTGAATTTTGTAATTTTACAACACTTAGGGACTCAGATTGTAAGCCATTGCTTATTAAATATAATTCATAACATCTTACATGGACAACTTGATTATTAGTCTTTTGGTATACATGAAACATATTGTACCTCTGCTTTTATTTTGAATATTAATGTTGCAACATTCAGTTATGTTAGTCAAATGCCTGGCATGACAATAATTATTTTCAACCAGATTTATAACTCTAAAGGTTTAAAATTTTATAATTCAAATAAAGTACAACTTGGTAATGCTTTTCTGCATTGATACAAGCGAGCTGAATTTACACAATGTAGTAGATCCACAGGAAACACTGTGGTATTGCACAAACCAGGGAATATTCATAGCAGAAAGCCAATAGAAATCTTCTTTTCTTTAATATAGGAAAGATTGAAACATGAAAGAGTGAAACTAAATAAATGAAAAAGAATTAGCAACACCACGTGTGCCTGCTGTTACTTTTGCTTTCATTACAACACAACTCTCTTTCCCTAAATTTAAAGGGAAAAAGCAAGGGTGCCTTTCAATTGTACAGTCTAAAATAATGTTGCTTGTGCTGGTCTTTTTCAACGCTCCCACTGGGGTAGGTTATGACCTAATTAATCTATATATCTGAAGAAAAGACAATTGTCTTGCCATAAAATTTCAGCAGAGATACTGAAAGGAAAATCTGACCTGTAAGTACTGGGGGATTAGGTATGTGAGTAAAGCAACAAGGCTTTGGCCCAGCTGTCAAGCACTAACTGTATTGTTCATGTAGCAAGGTAGGAGCTTTGGGAGCTTCTGTAGGCTTGAGCGTTCCTGAAAAACACAGATATTCCAGGCAGAAGAAAAATGTGTGCCTCATCTTGTGGTGTAGAACATAGCTGATTTTCAGTCTTTTCTGTACATCTAGTTATTTTTAGAGAGTTATTTGGTAGAATTTCTTTTATAGATATTAATAGTGCAGATTAAGTAATTTTGCCCTAAAGCACTCAAAAAGACAGAACCTGAAATAACATTTAGTTTTCCTGAATTTTATTTGTGATTATCTCTGTCTATTGAACATAAGGGTGGGAAGGGCCTTTTCACATCTTTTTTCTCTTGGCTTGTTTGAATATTTTGTTTGTGAAATGAAGCTTGTCATGCATGCAGGTTAAAAAAGCCTCAATAGCTCCATTTACTATGCGTTCTTTTTTTGGTGAATGCTTATTACTCATGCATAGCCAGGAGTATGAGGATCACAGATGCATTAAGAACTGTTTATTTAACTTTTAACTAACTGATCAGAGTGGAAGAAAATATTACACAGGTATTTCCAAGTAACACCTGCAGGTACAAATCAGTACATGGCAAAACAAGTAACATCAGAGCTTCTGATGACGTCTCAACCACAGCCAGAGCACTTACAATCTTCGTTACTTTTGCTTTTCCTAGCGGTCCTCACCACAAAAGACTCTGTTGCTTCCTGTCTCAAATAGAACATATTCCGTCTCAAGTGTGTGAAATTTATCTCACCTAACTTTGGAAGGCTATGACATGCCTACATCACTTCTAGAGTAACGACAGGTCTGGTCTTCTCTTTCAGTGGCATTTTGAGAAGAGTGGATTTCTGCAATTGCTTGTTTCTTCCTAGTGATTATAGAACAACTGAAAGGTTAGGTTTTGATGTTAAATATTTTCATATTTCAGACTTTTCCTTCTGCTTATCTGTAATGTTTGCATTACTTCCTCTGGAGCCTTTTTGCATAACATCATAAGAGTTTGGCTAAGGACTAGATCTCAGGGTCATGTTCAACAGATTTCTCTTCTGCATCTCATAATGCTTTCTACATCCCAATATCTATACCACTCAGTGACTTCATGCATCCCTATTTCACTTATGGATCCTTGAGGGAAATCTGCATCTGTCTCTTAGCTTGGCTATTTTTTCTCTCTGTATTCAGAAATTTAATTTATTTCATTTCGGATTAGAAATTTGATTGATGGGTGTGCTGAAGTGTAGACAAAAATTTTTGAGGGGAAGAATGGATAAGAAAAACACTTCAGGAGAATGGCAGGTTGTTTCATTTCACTGGGCAACAGTTTGAGAACAGCAAGTAACTCCTGTGTGGATCACATTATAAGTGGTGACTTAAATAACAATAAATAGTTGCAGAATATTTCGGTATAGAAAGACATGTCCTTGAAGTTGTATGATGAGCCTTCTAGCACAGATACCAGAATGAGAGGTGCTTTGCTTACAGGGGAAAGTGGTTTGGCTGCCCTCTGAAGCTCTGCTATCCTTATTTACTGTTGCTCGGTAGGCACTATGCCTGAGTTTGGGAAAGACATTCAGGAGTTCATAGATAAGCTTATGTGCAAGATTAAGCATATCCTTACTCAAAAGGCTGTGATCTTGGAAACTTTTCATGGAGAAATTTGAAGCAGTGATTATTCTGAATTAAAAGGAGTACCAAATGCTAGGTGTGGCCTATGGACACTTACTGTAGTTCTGGCATTCCTCCCATTATCCCAGTTACTCATCCATTTGGAGTCCTCCTTCCACCATTAGCCACATGCTGCTGAGTTGTCAGTTAGCTTGCTAACTATAAAACTTTAAAAAGCATAAGGTTCATTTTAGCAATAAAGGTGCAGACAATATTTTTCTTTCTTGATTGGCAGAAGCAACATATTGGGGATTCAAATACATGCAGAGATTATGAAATGTTTACAGTATACTGGCTAACTGAGGAGTAAAAAGAAAACAAAATATCCTAAAATATCAGGCATGACTAGTTGAAGAGCATGTTATAGGACTTCTCAAGCACAAGACAAGCCACATTTTCCTCATCTGAAAGGCAACATAACACAGCGAACATAATCTCTGATTAAATTTCAAGTAATAGATTTAAACCCAAAGACTGGTGAATGGGAGCTTAAATCTTAACTGTTTCATCTTTAGATTTTTGTATTTACATGACTCTATGCCTGCCTTTTCTCAGCCTGAAAGTAGATGATATCAACTTTAGTTAAATGCATCTTGAAAAAGAAAGAATCTGCTATTTTGCTTAAAGGAGAGTGCATCTCTTGGGATGTCATGGTGACAGGATCTACATCTGAGCACCATTACCTGTCTCCCAGAGACAGGTTGGTTCCCAAGGTTCCCACGACTTCATCTTCCCTAGAGGTATCCCATAACACAGAGGGCAATGTTGGCTTGCAGCAAATACAATTATTTGATCTCAGCATGTCAGGAAAACATGCTGTTCCTCATTCTGAATACAGAGAAAAATCCCCGACTCCTTTTCTGTTCCTGCGGTTGATGCTTCTCTGTCTCAAATGTCTCAGAGTGGAGAGGCTTAGTTTTTGGGTTTGGTTTGTGGCTGGTTTTGATGTTTTGTTTTGGTTTTTTTAATTCCATTTTCAATTTTTAAAAAGTTTCTCACTATTAATGTTGGGAAAAGTCTTAGTAAGAATATGAGATGTCAAATGGGATTGAGTTGAAACCTGATCCACTGAGTTTAGTATCATCTTTCTCATAAAAGCAGTAAGACTAAACCTGTGTTGTCTTTTTTCCCCTACCCCTCCAAGTACTAAAAAGGTAAAGAATCAACAATCTGAAAACAAGTGAAATAACAAACATTTTAAATAAGGTGAATTACTTTTTTTGTTAGAATAATCATACTAACTTAAATTTTCCAATAAAAGATCACTTTGAAATTGTCAAAGGAACATGGTTGTCTAAACCTGTTAAATAAATTTGAAAAAAATATATAGATATATAGCTTAATAGAGTTTGGGGGTTTTTTGATAGTTTTTAGATAGATTGCATTAAATGAATAACTATCCCTGCTCATGCAGGTGATGAGGCCCCATATTTACCCTGTCTCACACATCAGCCTGTGAGTGACTAAGGCAAAGATGCAGAGGAATTGTCTGAGCAAACTGAAGGGTCTTGGGGTGAAAGGGATTGATACTCTCATGTGAAGTCTGGGTGGAGTCATACCTAACAGCTCATAAACAGTTGGGTTTTCAATTAATTTAATTGAAATACAGAATAGTGGAGCAAGGCCAATTTGGATAGACTTTCTGATAGATTCTGGAAATGGGAATGTACTAGTTCATTAAACATAGCTATGTTGCAAGCAAATTAAGCTGATTTGGGTTCTTTATCAGTGGAATTAAAGAAAAATGTCTTTCCTGTGTGTTATTTGAGACAAAAAGGATGCAAAAATATTATCTGAGCAAGGAAACACATCAGAAAGCATTAAACTTTGTGGAGACAAGGTACTATAATGAATTTCTATTCTCCAGAGCCTTGTGCATATATTTTCTAGTTAGTGATAAAATAAATGGGATGCTTAGTATTTATGGAAAGGTAATCTGGGGAACCAGTGGAATAGATAAGATATTTCTTCTATCTACTTTTCACTAATTGATGTGAAAAATCAGGGAATGGATTTTGTTCCTAGTCATACATGTGTAAATCATCAGTAGTGCCTCAATGAATGATGAAATTGATGTAACAGAAAGTGGCTTTTTTATTTCAGACAAGTGAAACTCAGAACCTGTATGCTCTTAGTTTACTTATAACATCTGCTTTTGTAATTTATTTTACCTAGAGGACAGCTTAAAATGTTGTATGTGACTCTAAGCACTCTAAACTCCTGCACGGGATGAACAAAATTTAAACATGAACCAAACTGATCTGAGGTTATTCTAAGGGGGCTGTTCACTGAAACAGTGATGAAATGAACCTCTGTGTGGTCTATAATTACCCAAAAGAGTGGAAACTTTGAAGCACAATTTCTAGAAGAAATTAGAAGGTGGAATTTGTGTCTCTCATCGAACCATACCTGGAGACTGCATAAAGCCTTTCCACCCCCTGATGCTGGCAGGCCACCTCCATCTGCAGAAAGCCCAGGGGGATCCACACTGTGATGAGACCCACATGTTGCATGGTCCTGGTAGACTACAATCATCCTAAATCTTCTGCCACTGTAGCCTGGAGGCAAAGTCTATTTTAACATGGGCTGTGTTGCTCTTTAGAGCTGTTGTCAGTGAAGTTGCAGACAGTTTGTGACATGGGAAGTGATGAGTTTCAAGTTTGTTCCTCCACAAACAATTGAATCACTTCAGTGCATCAGCATGAAGAATTTCATATATAGATATAATGAGGATATCACGGAACTGGCAACTTCTAATCCCACTCTCACACTTGTCTAGAGGTGTTGTTGTTAGCTCCCACTCATAGAAACATATCCAGCACTTCATATGTATTTTACATGAAAAGAACTACAGACATGAAGTAGAAGCTGACTGGGATTGCAACCTAAGTTTCAACCTTGACAAGACAAACTACAAAATCTACTCATAAAGCGGGATATAATGCCAATGGAAAGCTGCCGTGAAGGTGTTCTGGGATTTGTCTGGTAAACCACGGCTGGGATTAATCCTAGTAAACTAGGAAAAACTAGATGTAAGGGAAAAATTTGTTTAACCTTTCATGAAAAATGTCAAAATACTTTCTTAAAACACTGTCTCGAAAAATAGAGAGCACGGTCATATTTTTTCTAATACTTTTCTTCTTTAAATCTTAGATTTAAAAAAGGATTGAAGTTTGGAAAGTGGCTAAACCTTCTTTTGATAAAATGCTTACATTTTTTAAAAAAATAATTGTATCTCCAAGACCTCTTCTAGGCTAGCATCTTCTGAAGAAAATGTGACTGCTCTCTATATTGCTGATAAACATAAGAGTCAAGCTTCTTTTGAATCTGTGAACCAAAACGCTCATTCGCAGCCCCCAACTTAAACATAAGCACCCATAACCATTTAAGTCAAGGGGGTTTGTCTGGGTATTGTTCATATTTGTTTCTGTGGGACAAGCAGAAGAAACAGAGTGTGCCTCAAAGTAGCACAAAATGAGCAATCAAAGCCAAGGGACACAGCCTGAATAAACATTGAGACTGTGACCCTGAAATGAATATAAGCCTACAACACAGCCTTAGAGTTAACGTCAGCTGGAAAATGGTCTGGAAAGAAGGCAAAAGTGCTAATTTCCTTCCTTCAAATACCTGTTTCATGCTTTCCAATATAATAGCTAGGGGTCAAAGACGGGTCTGTTTGTTTATTTAAGGAGAGGAATTTTTATTTTGAGGAAAGGAACACTCAAGGTGTGACATAGAGCCTTCAGGCTAGCATAGTACCCTCCTGAATATGCTGTAATAATGTGAGATTTTATTACTGAATTTGGACCATTCACAATTAGGAACTTGATACTTACCTTGTACATATTCTGTGGTTCTTTTTACCAACATAACTGGCGATACTCATTCATCTTCAGAAGGAGACAGAAAGGTAATTATTACGTCAGCTCTGAGATTATCCTTCCAACTTTTGCCTGGCTGTGGCTATTTGCCCTAAACACAACAGAGTAAATAATACATTATATTATTGCAAATGATTGCTGGACCCATTTCATAAAGGCATGGGTGAGTCAAAATTAAGCAGCCTGGAGCTGAGGTAAATATAAATTGATTTTTGAAAAATAATGCATGACATGAAATTTCAGGTCCTGACCTTGAATAAAAGGTTATCTCTCAAGGCAAGGCTTTTTAAATCCAAACAACTTTTACAGACACTGGCATTTTAATAAGATGGAACCTTACTTGTGGAAACTAATAAACATGTGGCAACAATGACCCTGCCATCAATATATCAGATATGACACCAACTGATGTATGTGGGGGACACTGGTAAAATGACAATACACCAGTCTGAAAATCTACTTGCCTTTCAATCCATTTGTATTATTCTGTTTGGCTGTTTCAAGTGATGACAAACTGAGCCTTTTTGCAGCTGAATAGGTATTCTATGGGAATATTCCTTTATAACAAATTATAACTCAAATTTTTTGCTTGGCTGAAAATAAGCAATTAATCATGGTGGTCATTTGTCACAGGCTCTGTAACTTTGGAGAAACAAATCTTCATATTCAGAGACGCCTGGAATTTGCTCATACACTTTAGCTGTTTCCACTTACATTTTTTTGACAATGTTGCTGTCCTTTTTTTCTTTTTTTTTATATGTAGTAAAGAGCAGTGGGAGTCCAATGGCTATGAGGTGAGGCAGGTCATGAACTCTGTGCTTTCAGAATTCACTGTAATAGTGAAAAAAAATCTCAAACCCCACCGCTTTTTTTTTTTTTTTTCCCTCCATGGTGTTACAAAGTGTTTGAAAATGTGATGAGAAAGAGCCGTGGAAGTGGGCACTTGCAGTTAAAAGAAGTGTTTGATTTGCTATAAATAATTGTTCCAACATTTAGCTTTTTTTGAAGATCTCATCCAAATGCTATTCCCAATTTGGTAAATATTTTCAGGAGCTTGTTATTTGCATCCAGAAAGGAATTGAAAACAGGGATGAAAAAGAGGTGTGCATCTTACATGAAGTCTTGACAATAGCTTTCTTTTTCCATCCTGCTCAAATGCTTTTCAGAAGCACACAGGGGAAAGCTACAGTGTCGAGAATAAAGACTTACCTGGTATTCAGATAAAAGGAAGAGGAAACAACAGCATTTGAGTCAGATCTCTCACAATCTAGTTGCACTCACTGCTGCACTCTGTCAGATATACATTTACCTTGGTGTAAATGAGATAAGGCTTAGACCCAAAGCTTGGATGTTTTGGAAACCAGCAGCCGACTAAGTTGCTACAAAGAAACAGATGCTGAAACACTGGGAGCTTAGAGCCTATTCTTTTTGAGCTGACCTCTTTGTCAAAAAGCGAGAATGCTCAAAGGCTGGTCTTCACTTGTTCTCTTGCCCTAGGCTCAGTTTTGTCACGCTGAATAATACCTGAATTGGTAAGTAATGCACTCTCTAAAGTGAGGTCCTTGCCTGCACTTAACAGGGACCCCGCTGAGAGTGAGACTGGACCAGGTGCTCCCAAGAGGCCCCTTACGGCTTCAGTTACACCATAATCCTGTGGATTTTGGCCATTCCTTTCCAGAAGGAAAACATCAGGGTGTGATGTTAATTCTGATGTAAATTGTAGATTTATTTTTGCTACGTGGGTAAAGAACAAACTTGTGCTTGCCTTTTTTTAAATTAGTATTATTAACATGAATTGAGATGTAGAAAGTTTTATCCATTTTTTACAGATATTTTTTATTTATCCATTTTTTGTCAGCTATTTTTTAAAACTTTCAAATTTTCATTTACTTAGACGTGACATTTCTATTGTCAGACAATATGTAACCATACCTAAATTATTATTTTTACTGCTCCAGTACTAAATTTGGCCTAACCCATTTAAGTCATTTTTAGAGACAGATTTGCATTTGAGCTGATTATGTGAATGCCAAGTTTCAGCCTACAATGACTGAAAACAGCTGAATAGTGAAATAGTGAGTGACACTGTTCATAAAGGAAACAGCTCCTGACCCTCAATGACAGCTCTGTGAATATGATGGGACAATCATTCGAGGTTTGTTCACAGTTATTACTACGTAGGTTCTTAATTTGTTGCTATCCTCCATCATCAGAACATGTTCTGTAACTCACATTTTTAGTGTGCTGGATTTTATTTCTGTCTGTTTCCTCTGAGTGATATCTTGTGAAGGGCCACAATATTTATAATATCACTTGCATTTATTTTCATATGGCTACACTCTGCCTTTGGGCATAGCCTTCAGACAGAGATCCTGCAATATGTTGTGCCACAGCAAGGGTAGCCCCAGGAGATGACATGCTTCAGACAGTCCAATAAAGCACAGTTTTCCTTGTTTTTCCCTTTATCTGGCTAGTAAGTTGCTATTAGCTAGAGTAGCAATGAGTTTGGCCAGTCCTTAAATCATTCCCCCTGTGCTGAGTGCATGTGTGTGCATATACACAGCGAGGGTGTGTAGGACAAGCAGCAGTGCCTTAAATATAGATTCATTTTTGGGGTTCTGGAGGTGTGTGTCACCTCTCACTCCTTTTTTTTTTTTTCCTTCTCTTTTCTTACTCTCTCCTGCTCTACACATTCTCATTCATTCCTGTGGAAGGCAGTCTGAGGTCTGGAGGAGGCAGGCTCAAGTTCACATTCACAGTCACCGTGTTCCTCTCTGAGTATCTCACACCATGGCTCTAATTTATAGGGAGCAATGCACGATTTTGTCTCAGGAAGTCTGATGAAAAGCTCCTGGCATATTAGTCCAAAGGGCAAAGTGGGAATGTCACCAATGTGTTTCATGGATTACATAGTCTATACTTTTTTCCGAAGAACACCAACAAGGTAATTTTTAGTCTGAAGCATTTTTAGCCTCTACTTGAAAAAACCAACCAACCAACCAACCAGCAAAATCCAGAAAACAAAAACAGAAATAAAAAAAATAAAAAAAAAAAAAAAAAAGCATTTTAGGAGATACCTCTATTATTTCTCTAAACTGAATCCTGAATTTTAAACCTAGATACTCCATTACCCATTCGTATGTATAACTGGACAGATTGAAAGCATTTAATTTTGAAAGTCTTCACATAGAAAATATACCTATTCATCCCTAACTCTGGGTGTGTATCATTTAGTCTGTTTGTCAGTGGAAGGGAATAAGGAGCTGTAGAGAAGGAAGAGTCTCTGCTCCTTCTACAGTGTGGAGTGCAGATCTGGTACTCAATGTATTAAATACAAAGAGGAGGAGGAAAAACTCTGTAGAAAATAACTAGCTTCACCCAGGAGTTTTGCCTATCCTTTTATGTCCCCTTGGTTTTGGGACTCCCAACAATACACGGATTTATTTTTGAGGAACAACCACCCAAAACACCAGCAACAACCAAACTAAAGAGAATACCAGCAACCAACCTAAAACTTTGAATATCTTTGTATGTGTGATTTTTATTAGTGGCTGCTTTTTTTTTTGGTGTCTAAATTCAGCATCTTTAACTCCATTCTCTGTTTTACTGAGGTCATAGCAATTTTCTTGCAAAGAAAGCTGTCACTTATTGGCATCTGAATTTGAATGGGATGGAACAGTCTTAAGAGTACTTGAACAATTGGTTCTGCTGTAACTTTTACAAAGCTTTTGGTTTAGCCTTGTTAGACATTTTGTGCCTCAGATTTTATACACTGTTTGAAGTGTCTCTTTATACATTATTCATGTCCCCATCAGCACAATATTGAATTTTGGCATCCTTCCAAGGACTGGTAACATTCAGTTCCAAAATGAGACTGAAAAAGAAAGGAGGGGAGAAAAAGATAATATTTCTCATTTTTCACTGAAATTTCTCTGACCACTGACCTACTTTACTTTCTTGAATATCATGACAGGTAAAAGTGGATTGATTAAATAATTTCTACAGATATCTGAGTGAAAGTGAAGTTAAATGGAGGGAATACAATCTTAAAGAGACTGGGCCAAATTTACCACTGGGATTATGCCAGCCAGGGGCAGTATAGAATTTATTGTACTTTTCTTATAGCAGAAACTGAACATCTAAATCTGTGTTAGTCAAAAGGTGCTGTGACCTCTCAAATGCTAAGACTTGGGCAGTGCTGCAAGGATCAGATGGACTTTGAGAAGTCGACATTTTAGTACTGGCACGACCCTTGTAAGCACAGCTCTATTACACTCCTTCAGGAGCTTCTGCCTTAAGCCATGGATGCAGTTAATTCTGGTCTTGATAGAGAGCTGTCTCATCTTTAAGGATAACCCATGAAGGAATGTTGGCACCACTGTCTTTCCTCCATGAGGACAGCATTCGCATGGATCAGACTTTACCAGTAGAAAAGACCTCCTCCTGCAGCTTTGTCAGACATGATGCCACAGAGCATGATATTCCTCTAGCTTGTGCTAGATGTGAAAAAAAAGCCTCTCCACTGATTTGATAATATTTGTGAAAAAGTCAGTGGAAGGTAACAGGTCTTGTTAAAGTAGATACAAATTACCTTCATGCTCTTGTCCTGGTCTGTTTGAATTGCCTGCTATGGAGAAGAGACCTGTGACTTCTCATGATATTTAGCCAAACAACAACATGAAATAATTGCTTGGATTTCATTTGAGTGAGAAACCAACCAAGTGTGCACTCAAACCAAGAAATACCTGTGCAAAACCAAAATTAACAGCCATGCTGATGACTTCTGTGCCAGCATTTAAGATAGCTGATCTGAGAGTTGGATCCTCAATAAGGCATCTGACTGACCCACTACTGCCTTCCAATGCATTGCTCTCCTGTTTGGCTCCTAGAAGCAAGCATTTTTAGAAAAAAATCATCATTTGGTAAAATCGGAACTGGCAACTGCTACATTTATGTCAATAAACTAGAATAACTCCATATTTTTTAGTGACAATTACCACTGCAATGGATTGCAGAAAGAACCAACACAATTATAAATAATTCTTTTTCTTAGTAATGCTGAATTGGGATCAAAAGATAACTATTCTTGTTTCCAGAGTAGGAAATTCTTGGCAATTAAATTTTTAGGTACCTTCTACTGTATGAAAGATGTTGTAGACACTGTAGAACACACAGGATAAAAATCTGTGTTTCATCCTCATTGGGGATTATTTTCTCTATTGCACTGACCAAGAGAGGAGCAGGATACCTTAAATTCAAGTTCTTTACTGTGACCAAGCATGCATGCAGGAGCAACACCTTAGTCACTTGGATGAATAGCTCTGAATATTCCATATGATCATTCTTTCATTCACTGGTAAGCCTATGCACAGGCGCCATGCTGAGCAAGGCTTCTGAATGCTTCACTCTATGTGGTATCCTTGACTTCAATGCTGTTGCCACCATTTTCAGGACATTTTTCTTTTTAGTTTGTCTTTTTAACCTTTGAAATTTGTCTTTTCTTTAGGCTCTTAGGGAAGACTGGGTTGAGAGACGAACAGCCTTCAGCTTATTTTTCCTCATGATAACTACTCAATATTTATGTGCTGAATTGTGATGAGCTGTCCTTTCTATATTGCATATTACTGGGTATTTTAATTCATGAGATGAGATTCAGAGCAGAGAGGTGCTTCTGAATGGTTTTATAGCTCTAAATAAATAAATGAGGCGGACAAGTTTTTGTCTTCTCATCTGCCTCTTCAGCAAGTGCATTTCTTTCTCTACTTTTTCTTCTACTGTTGTTCTTCTGCTGGATCAAGCTACCTGAGTGATAGACACCCCATGAATCAAAAGAAACAACACCACTGTCTTATTGGTATTCTCTCTTTTGAGAGAAGAACAGAACAGAATTGAGAAACTGCTCACCTTTTTCATTTGTTTTCTTCGTGAGTCTGGAACGCAAATAGTTTCACCAGAGTTGTGCAGACGATATTTCTAAGCTGTCCTCAAAATAATTACTAAGAAGTTCTCCCTCTGGATCTTCCCATCATGTGAGTATGAGAAAGCATCTTAAAAATGTGTCACAACAAGAATTTTACCTTTTGATTTTTATCTTCCCCCACTCCCAAGCTGTTGTGTTTTTCACTAACCTCACGTATTTGCTTTTTGCAAAAACCAAGAAAAATTGAAGAAACGTTCAGAAAGTATGAAAAGTTTAAACTTTCCAGTATAAATACAACATGCAATAAAGGCTTTAAATATCAGCCTAATAATAATGAACCTTTCAGCTTCCTTCTGCAAAAACACATAAACCTGAAACAGGATTAAAATCATGCACTATTGATAATGCTGTTGAGTTGAACAATTGAGTTGGTCAAACACTGGCCAAAAATTCTTACTAAATAAGTAAAAATGTCAGTGTAACATTTATTACATGTTTAAAAGCTGGAGTGAAAAAGGTATGATTCCTCTGGCTTTCTTTTATGATTCTCTGCTTTAAACTCCCTTTTTCTTTTCCTTCTCTTTCTTTCATATTTCCATTTTGTCTCTGCAAAGGGCAGGAGAAGAACATGAAAAGTGATTATTTAGTTTTGAATGCCTTAAAAAGTTGGCATTCTTTTCATTATTAAAAAATTAGTCTTGTCAGGATTAATTCTTAAGATATTTCAGAATAGAAGAAAAAGTAGCTGTGACTAAGCCATAGGTCCCTCTGAGCTCCTTGTGTAGTCTTGAGGATGCCATATTGTTTGCCTGATGCCTACAAGCTAGGGGATACCTAGACTGCTGAGAGCCACAGAGGTTGTGTGATATGCAGCATATCCTTGTTTGAAAAGGTCTTCTGGGCTCCTGAGATGAAAAGGGAAGCAGCAGGGAATATTTCTTAAGGTTATGTGCAAGTAAACCTAGGAGAAAAATCTTCTAGCAGACTAGAAAATAAGTAGAAATTAAGGTGTGTTCCCTGAGTTGTTTAACAATGGCTTTGCTTCTCATTTTTTCAACAAATATAGAATGATGGAAAGCTGATTCTATCACAGTGAACTTTGAGCTTTCATGCCAAATGTTCTTTATTCATGTATTTTTGTAAGTAGAAAGTCAAGGAATATTGTGCTTTGGGAGAACTGACTCTGTGCTTCACACTGGTGGAAGCCCTACTGTAGTAGTTACATCTTTCTGTGCCATGGGTTGGCTCCCCTTAACAGGGCATGGTGTAGAGAAAAGCAAATCTTGGGAATTGCCATATGCAAGCTGTTCATTAGAAATTATTGTTCTACTGCAAACACTAAAATCCACCAATGTATGTCTAGCTATCCATGCGTCTTAACTCCTCTGAAAAAAAGTTGGGGCTTTTTTCCAGTATTTTCTACACCTTAGTTATCTACAGAAAGAGGGGCATGATCTAATTTTAAAACTTGTCTTCCAGTGCATTGAGAAACAGGCAATATTTCTTGCTTGTTTTGTTTTTGTTTGTTTGTTTGTTTGTTTTTTGTTTGTTTGTTTTAATAAAACATGTGGAATGGGATGCAGCATGACCAATAAATTGTTTCACCTAAGTAGAGGTGGATCACTGGCTAGGGTTGCCATAGCTGAGACCTTATTGGACAGTTCACTGTTTCATCAAGAACAGAATCTAGAAGAGAATTAAGTATTATCTGATGTCAGTGTGTTAGGAGCATAGAGGTAGAATTCACAGAAAGAGTAATTTGCTGTGGGAAGTAAAAACAAGTACATTTTAAGTATTAAAGATATCTTGTGGAAAACAGCAAACAATAATAGAGAGAAAAGTAATTTTTGAGGTCTTAGGGAAGCAAATGAGTAGTCTGGCTGGGCTGGCAGAGTAATGTAATATGAAGTTCCAGCTATATATGAGTGTTTCTTTCTTTAACAATCCTTAGTTTTATTTAAGAGACCTAGAAGGATATGTTTAATGAGCTCCTGGGTGTATAGTGAAACATTAAGGAGCACATTTCTTCGAGAAGAAACTACTACACTAAAGGTGTAGTATATGTAGGATTAGTCTGCCCCAGTTTTGTGCCAGTCTGTAGTTTTGTTGACATAGTTTGGTGCCTCTGTAGGTCACAAGCTGCTTGGGAGAAAGATTTTTAATGAGTTAAACACTGCCTGGAGCTGAGACACTGCAATTTTAGGGTTTTATATGGCTCTGTCACAGAGAAATCTAAAATATTGCACAAATAAAGAGAAACAGAAAGGCCATTTTCTCTGGCTCATGCCCTGGGAAGAGTTTCTATATGGCTCGTTCTTCCAGTTCCTCTCCATTACCAGCATTTGTTTTCTCAGAAGATGTCCTGTGTTTTACACTTATCTAATGTTTGATAGTCAGTCTAAATGAAATAAGAAAGCAATGTTTTTGTAATAGCATCATTTGGTAGAAGCTGGAAGCAAAACAGAAATGTGGAAAACACAGCTCCTTCAAGACCAAAATGTGTGAAGAAAGTCTGTTAAAAATTGACAGAGAAGTGTTTGAGCAGGAGGGAAAGAAGGATGTTCCTGATTTAGGGATCAGTTCTGAGCAGTATGTGGCCATCTTGAAGAGGTAGAGGTTCAACAAATTTTAGAGAAGGGGAATTAAAGAAATATTTTTACTTGATTTATGTTGCTGCTAAGAACAAATTGAAGTGCAAGGGAACATCTATTTTTTAGCTAGAGAAATGAAGGATGCAGAAGGAATGGCTATGTCAGCCCACTGTTTGCCCAGCCTGGTGTGGAGAAAATGTGAGCTCTGAGTGATAACTGTAGATATCAGTGACTCAGTAACATAAAATAAATAAGCCTGAAAAATACTAAGGAAAAATATATGATTCTCTGGTACTACTGAGGATCCTTTAATTAAGGATCCTTTAATCCAGGCTGGCCAGGGGCCCACATGCTCTACCACAGGGAGAGGAATGAGGCACCCAGGATCCAGGAGCCTTTGCCACTTGCATGACAGGTCTTAACAGAGTAGTCACCAAGAGATGAAATCTGGAGAAACATCCTTAGGGAAACCTAACTCCAGAGACACCATCCTCCGCCCTTTCTATTGCAGGAGTGAAGGGAGATCTCAGTGCAGGCAGGAGCCATCTTCAGGCCCTACTGTGAGACTCTCCATTCATGGATACAAAGGCAGGGCATCCCCACAGTGTTTGGGTTCCCTGTATTTAAACAAATATAGCACTTATTTGGGCAGAGACAGATGAGGATGAATGTCTGGGAAGTGCCAATTTTGAAGCTGTTGACACTTGGGGTTGCCATGGGTATGGCTGCATGTGATGTGGGCTCCTTGCCTTGGATTCTCTGCTTTGCCTGAGCTCAGTAAAGAGAAGGGAGGGGAGGCAGGGCCAGAAAGTGAATCAGATGCCTGAAATTAGCTGCTGTAAAACCTATTCTCATTTAATACCTATCTCAAAGGCCAGACTGCAGTTGAAGAAAGGCAGTAATAGTCAGCATTAAACTCTTGTGTAGTCTGTCTGGGCTTTAAATCTCCAGAAAATACTCCACACTGCTAACACCCTGACTCCTATCTCCACAGAGCAGTAGGTACATAAAGCTCCTGCTACCAAATGTGTACAGCACTGGATACTTAGTCATGAGGGGGAACAAGGCTGACTGCAGAGGTTGGTGCCTGCAGAGAGAAAACATTTACCAGCTGATGCCTCAAACAGCAGCTGCAGCATCCTCAGATTCACCAGCTCACACTCAAGGACCTTGCCTGAATTGATTCAACGTGCAGCAGGAAGGCCACGTGATCCATGAAGGAGCCTACTCTAAGCAGAGAAACATCTGGCCATGGGTATGAAAAAGTCTTTACCCCACTGGGACCACCAAGGATAAAGGTGAGAGCTCTATGGGGTGTGGGAAGGGAACAGAGTCCTTCCAGAGTCAATAATGTCCATAAACCCTTTGAGGGGGAAGGAAAGCAGTGAGAAATGCTGCTTTTGAGAATGGGAGAAGCTGAAGTACAGATCAGTAATAATGCATTGGAAACTGAGGAAAATCAAGGCCTGCTGTCTCGTCATTCAAGAGGTGAGGGACCCAGGCTTGCACTGGGGAGAGGGATCTGTACTGAAATCAGGCAGACAGAGCTGGGATCCCATTACTGGGTTGCTGCAACTTTGGCTTTGCTGTGTGTATCTGGAATGACACTACTAGTTGTCATTGACTTTTGTATGTATACAACTTCAGAATGTCTTTCCAAAACATACTATTTTGGAAAATAAAATGTGCTCTGTTCTCTACAAGATATTTGTGGGTTTAAATATATATGTATCTGTTTGCCTGTATTTGTATGTTGTATGAGTATATATTGATGGGGGAAAAAAGAAATACCTGACATATGAGTAAAATATGATTCTGTGGTCAGGCATTTGTTCTGAATAATGAAGACATTCAGAATAGAAAAGGGCAATACTTATTAGTGACTGAAATGGAGCTTTATAATTTTAAAAGGATCTTTGACACTGTGTTATTTGTCTATTACTTTCCAGAAGGGTATACATGACATATGTTTGAATGCCACAGACAGTTTCTTTAAGGGAAATATTTTCTAGTTGTCAATAGACAGGCAGTGTAGCTGAGAAGAGGATTTCATCACACTTTCTTCAGTCTCTGCTCACCTCCCAGTGGCCCTCTGCTCTGCTGCTCTGGCAGTGTTTAATGTTCAGCTGGAGAGAGAAAAGAGGATTGTCCTTTCAAAATGTACATACTATAGCCCTGACTGAAAGAGAAATGCAGCAGGAAACAATGATTCCAAATTGCTATTTAAAGTGTTGGACTTCTTCGGAAATACAGACAAAACAGAAATAAAACAGAAGCTAAAAGCAGTGATTTTTGTTCAAGCAGAGAAAGGACTCCCTTTTGGCACCTTTTTTAAGGCATTGACTATATCCAAAGAGCAGTTGAAATGGGGTGAGAATAAAATGGTATTTCTGATGTAAACAACTGAGCTTTGGTAGCAATAACTATTCCTTTAGATACTGGTTTCTGCTGTACTGGAATTTGGGAGGTAAAAACAGTTTCTTATTCTTGGTGGTAAATCTGCTGGGCTAAATCTGAAACTAAAAGCTCAAAAATCTCCAGGCAAAGCTTGCCAAGTCTAAAGGATCCTACTAAACGTATGTCATCTGGAGGCTGATGCATGAGCTACTGCTCATATACTGCACAGAATTATGCCAGCCCCTTATGCGAGGCCCTCCTCATAGAACATTGGGATTTTGTGGCTGAGAAGTGGGTCTGGATCTGTGCCACTCTTTGGTGTGGGGAGAATGATTATTGCACACTAGATGGGCAGTACTGGGTATCACATATGATGTGCTTGCTCACTGGGCTTTTTTCTCTTACTGAGACTGTCAGTAATCAGAGACCAGAACTTGCATGGCACAGTTTCTGGACTAATATCACTTGATGCATTTGATAGATCTAAAAATGAATAACCTGCTGTGCTGCTCCCCAGACATTCTTTTACTATACTCCTCGAGTGATAGTAGATATAGATGATACCCCAAACTCCCAAAATTTATTTGGGTTTAGTGCAAATATTTAATGCCTTAAAAATGAGAAGATATAGATCTTATCTATACTTAGAAAAGTGTTTTCGGGGATGCAACATGATGTCCAATTCTAGCAGAGATGTATCCAGGGCTGCCATCTGCCACACTGAGCCTATGCCTTTCTGATTCTGATCCAATGCCAATTAAATCTAGCAGACAGAAAGCAGAGGTAAAGAGTCCAAAACAATCAAGAGAACATGAAGATCACGGAATGAATTTCATGCCTCATTCATACGTCAGTAGGGATCTACCCACTAGCAAAGAGCTTAAAAGAAAGAGCAGAAGGAAACCAGAAAAAAATGTAGTGGCTGCATGACAACAGAAATGTTACCGTACTGGTGTTCCTGAAGCACTTCAGACACCCTTTTTACTTAGAGTGGGCAACAATGACCTTATCTCACAGAACTGGTATGAGCAGTGGTTGGCTTTTAATGGTGATTTATTTAATTTATTAAAGAACCAATATACAAACATATGCTTGTATGTGCAGAAAATATGGACTGTAAAATTAAACTGTTTTCAGAGAAGGCCAAAAAACAGTGATGCAACTGCTCATGCTGAGGTGCTAAGCATCTGATCATCTCAGGAGTCACAGTGCCCTGGATGGAGTTGGATGCAGTCTCTGGCATGTGGGTATCACTAGTAACACTTTCTTCTCCTCCGTAGCACAGAATAATCAACAACAGACCACTTATTTCAGGTTGGAAAGGCAGCTGCAGGTGCTTCTTTGTGAGAGCTAAGGGCAGAACATAAGAACATAAGAAATTTTATATTGCTCACACCATGAACAGGATACTTCCTCTTATAGCTGCAACTGCTCAGGCCACTGTAGGTTATTTTCTGAGGTTTTCTAGTTGTGGTGTTGTGTAGGATTTGTCTGGCATTTACCTATTTATGCAGTACTTGCCTGGCTTCTTTTTACTCCCATATGTGTTTTTTCACAGCCACAATAGCAAGGAGTTCCACAGGTGTACTACCCACTTGGATAAAGAACTAGCTCCTTTTGCTGCTTTTGAACACAGATCTTGCTTGTTTGGCCTTAGTTCTTGTGTTGGAAGAGACAGTAAGTGATTGGTCTCTGCCCACCTTCTTTATGTTGCTAAGGATTTCTTGGACCTTTACTCTAAGCCCCTAAGAAGCTTCTTCCATAATGAACAGTTCCAGACTCTTGCTCTTATCAAAGCTTTTCTTGCTTTTATTTATCCCTGTGGGTCTTCTATGAACCTTATACATCCTTTTGCAGATGAGGTGAGCAGAACTGAACAGAATATTCAAGGTGTTGGCAGAACATGGATTTATATTGCAGCATGATTATTTTTGCTTTGTTCTCGATTCTCTTCCTGATAGTTCTAAACATTTGTTGTTTTCCTCTTTCAACAGCTATAGAACAGTAACCTGATGCTTTTTATGGAGCTATATATCATAACATGAAGGTCTTGTTCCCAAGTGTAATAGTCAGTACAGAGGTCATAATTTTTGTGTGAAGCGAGGATTAGTTTTCCTCATGTGCATCACTTTACATTTATCTACACTGAATTTCACCTACCAATTTACTGTCCAGCTGCTTGGCCCCTTAAGGTAAGAAAAAGTCATCATGGTAGTTCTTGTTTTTAGTGCCTTGGATTTTTGTGAATTATCTGCAAATTTTCTCTTCATTCATCCTCTTCTCAAGGTGATAAAATTTGACTATCTTAAACAGTACAAATTTCAGCACCATTCCATGAAGAATTTGACTAGTGATTGCACTGAGAAATGACCATTAATCCTATTTTCTCTTTTGATTTTTGTATGCATTTGCTGTGCATGCTTATTTTCTTTCTCTTTGATGAAAGAGTTTTAAGAAGCCCCTTGGGAATCCAGTTGTATCGAGTAGGTAATTTTCAGCTACCTGCTTGACCCCTTTCTTGCACCTTAAAGAAGCCATGCTGACTATTCTCAAATGAGGCACCCTCAGTGGATAACATGTCTCTGATGAATCCTTTTCCCCCCTAACATGGCTGATGCTGTGCTTCTCTAAGTGATTCATTTTTGACAGGCAATTATTTTAGCTAGGCTCCCATTTCCCCTTCTCAACAATAGCTCAAGAATGAGCATTCATCAGCTCTTGGAAGCTTGCCACAGCAATCTCATGGGGACTTGTC
Source organism: Corvus cornix cornix (assembly GCF_000738735.6). NCBI lineage: Eukaryota > Metazoa > Chordata > Aves > Passeriformes > Corvidae > Corvus > Corvus cornix. The sequence goes on along the minus strand of NC_046333.1, from coordinate 103,509,954 downwards.
ATGTCAAATCCACCAATACATTTGTTGTGAAGGTCTGTGAGGCATTGTCCAGCTGATTTACCCTGATGAGCATCCACAATGACCATAGTGCTCCATCCGTGTGCGTGCGTGCGTGCACCCTGCAGCAGCAGCCTTTTTGCCCCACAGAATATCAGCTTCCACAGCGGCAAGGCACCCACCTGCATGCATCTTGGCAAATTGTTAACTACTAGCATGATGTCTCAGTATCTGATACTGATGAGGACCTCTTCTGTCAGTTCTCAATTTCTATAGTACTGAGTGTACTTGCAGGGCAAGCCATTGGGGCTGCTGGTGAGATTGTTTCCATATGAGCACAGAAAACATCATGAGATTAGCACAGCTCAGAGCCTGCAGGACACTGTTCCAACTCCATTAAAGAGCAAGCAGCCCTGTGATATTTCTGGGTTTGGATTCTGCCGTTAAACAGGAAAGACTTCTTTCTGTTTGAAGGTACATTGATGTGGTATGTAGAGCTTAAGGCACAAACCACCTGTGCTTCTGCCTGCCTCAAGGGGTATAGTCTCCTCTCTCTCACACCTTCCAAACACCTACCAGATTTAACCTTAGGGTGTTGTTTTCACAATTAGAAGACTGAAACCCAAGAAGAAATATTTACATGTAAAATAAGCTGCCTTATTGTGAATGTTGAGTACTAATCAGACTCCATGTATTTTTATGTACATGTACCACAGCAAGAGAACAGGCACTGGCTTACCCCAGAGAGCTCACACACAGGCTGCCTCTTCCTCAGAGGGACCACCTAGATTTTCTCCAAATCTCTGGATGAAACCAGCTGAGATTTCCCTCCATGCCACGGCTGGGCATGCCCTTAGAGAAAGAAGGCGTACAGGCAAAACTCAAACACCTATAAGCAAAGAGTGCTCATTGAGAAGCAATAGATGCATAAAGAGCATGGATAAAAAGTGAGTGGTAGACTTGCATAAGAAAGGGATAGCCCTAGCTGCTGGTAACCTTGGGGATGGTTACACAAGACCGTGTGTGGAAAAGCATCCAGCTGCTGGACAGTGCCTCTTGACAAATCCTGATCTGTAGCCTCCTTTGAAAAGCTTGTGGGATGCTTCCAGATGACTTCTTACCACTTCTCAGAGTTGCTGCTATGACTGTGGATAGTAGCAGACACTGTTTTTCCCATAACCTACCTAAAGTGAAAGGAAGCCCTGGCTGGATCACTGTGATTGGTCACTGTTCTTTGCAGTGGAAGCTTTGGTTGATGTGGCCTCCCCTGACAGCTGATAGAAATCCCTCTGTGTGATTAAACGGATGGGTCATTTCAAAAAACTGTGAGAAGAGCAAGCAGGACTCTGAGGCAAAAAATCCCCAAACAAGCAAAGAAACAAAATGTACACAGGTGCTGGTGTTCAAACACCCCAGCTAAACCTAAATAAGATCTACCATGTGAACATGGGAGGCTTCCTTTGGGGCAGTCTCTTCCTTTGGTCTGTGTGAAGGGGGGCACAAGGGACACTGTTGAGCTGTTGAGACCTGCATGAGGTATGAGTTTCTGGAAGGCGGGATGCAGGGATATGATATAAAACTCATTCAAAAGGACATCTCTTAGGTAAGAGTCATTTGGACTAGGTGTGGATGTAGATGGTGATCTCCATTGTGTTGTTGCACCTGGACCTCTTGCTTGTAGCTGTTTCAGTTGCTCTCAGGACATCTCAGGGGTAGCTTGAAGGAGTAAGCTGTATGGAGGGACATAGTGGTGGTATGTGAGGAATCTAAAAAAGATAGCTGTAAACTAAAAGACCCAAAAGACAGTCTTTGGGCCTGTCTTGTACTGGATACTTTTGTATAAGGGTTTTTTTGGGGGGCAGTGAGAGAGAAGGAGGTAATTTAAAATTATGTTTGTGCTTGTAGCCATAAGCCTTTGATGTTCTTGGGGTGCTACCTCCTATCTCTAAAATTCTACACTGAAATAAAAAGTTCAAAGAACGTATTCTTCTCCATGCCTACAGTTTGTTCAGTGTAATCTGAATACACCTGTTTTGTGCACATGCTCCTGTCTGAGTCTCAGTCTTTGTAGAGGAATTCCTTGTGGAACAGGGGCATATCATACCCCTGGACAGACTGGCCAACCCAGGGCTGCTGAGGAAAAACCCCTGAACTGGCCCCTGGCTGCAGGCAAGCCTGGAAAACACCTGGCTGCAGGCAGCCCTGAAAGTCCTTGGCAAAGTTATACACTGGCCGGCTCCCCCTTGGATTAGAGGCCGTCTAGAGGGACTGGGTGTGAATCTTTGCAGAAGTAGATAGGAGCTTGTATAGGTAAACAGTAAAGCGGAGAACGATGCTCAAATCGTATCGGTGCACGGGTCGTTACTCTGGCCAGCTCTTCAGCACTCGGTCCCCCAAAAAGTCTTCAGTGAAAAACATCTACATGGTTACGTGTTTGGAGGTGTCAGAGTTTCCATCTGACTTCCAGACTGGGCAGTTCCCGTGTAGCAAAAATGATAACCAGAACAAAGAAAAAGAAGAATTAGGAAACCATGAGGAGATGTGCTTTATTTATTATATATTAAATAAAATATAAAAATTCACACTTTTCTGAGTGCACACGATTCTCATTTTGATTATTTTTAAAGTGCTGAGTTATCCTGTCTTTTACAGTGTGTAAGTGAAAACTCCTCACAGTCCAGATGGAAAAAACATCTGAGTATTGCTCTGTTTTGCTGATAAAAACATTTAAAACATATTTATGAATACTACTTTTACTATCAACAAGCTGAGGATTTTTTTCACAAACATTTGAAATAATTTTCTGGTAGATCACTGCTTTTACAACAATGACTCAAAGCTTAAAATTGTTGAAAGAACACAAGCATTTACATTTGTGGGCTACACTGTTTTTAGCTCATGTTTGTCAGAATCTCTTAAAAGTACAAGATTTTTACTTAGTTGATATACGTGACCCAACCTGAAAGATAAAATCTGACATATTCCTCAGGTTCATAGGATTGCCAAAATATATATACACAAACACATGAACATATGCAGTCAGATTTAAAGCTGAATACATTTCACTGACTATGGGAGCTTGGCCACGTAACTTAACTTAGTTAACATCTATCTTTAAATGACTAGAGACTCCAGCTAAATGCTGCTCCTAATATTTTCTGATACTTTATCTTCCACACCTGCTTGTCAACTCAGACTCTTTTTATTTCCTTTTATCACTTGATTTTCAAATTTGATGTGAAGTCTTCTTTAGCTTTGATTTTTCTGAATATAATACTGGGTGATTTCAAACATCTTTTCTGTAGTAGTCTAGAGATCAACTTCACACCTATTTGTCTTACACCTATTTTAACTTTCTGTCTTTCTTTCCTTCTTTCTTTCCTTCTTTCCTCCTTTTTTCTCTTCTCTCTTTTTCTTTCTCTCTTTCTATCTCTCTTTCCTTTTCTTCCTCTTATATAAGTTTTATTACACTCTTTTAAAAGCATGATCTGCTTTTCTTTCTCCTTTTTACTATCTTGTTTTTGTCGTTATCCAATAGGGTTCTCATATGCCAATAGAGCATCCAATGCTGCTCTTCATATCTATTTACTGCTGATGGCCAAATGCCTAGATAAAGTGATTTAGTAAACGCTGTGCCTGACTCCATTATCACAGGTTTTACTCACGTTCTACCAGTGAGGTTTTCTGTGCAAGCAAACTGTGAAGCTATTTAAAACACTTCCCTCCACCATATTTTTCATTGCCCAGCCTGTGCCAACTCAAAAACTGCAAGGAGAAAGAAGGCACTCTTTCTCCTGCTGTGATTCTTGAATCAGCTTGAATATTTGTCAACACAACATTCTTAGCTTTTAATATGTGCTAATGATATTAATACGCATCCTGGGGAGATTTCTCTTCTACTTAGTGCATTTTTGCTCCTTATCCTGGTGTATTGTCTCTGTGATAAACCAAATAGCTTTAATAAATACTAATAACTATTATCTTTACCATGTATTTAAATCAATATGTAGGATATTTTCCCATTAATCTACTAATAAGTTCTATTTAAATAAGGGGATCTTAACGATTTACAACAAAGGACAATTTTTCATTAATTTCTGTATAAAGGTAAACATGTAGCAATACACTTGGCAAAAAAAGAGCAAAGAACCCTTTGGTAGATACAGAATGTTGCAAAAATTATATTCTAAGTAATAGACATGCATGAGTCACTTTTTAGAGACCAGTCAGGTAATCAAATGCAGTGTGCAAGAGCTAGCTTTCATGGCTAAAAGAGTTTCAAATTAAATTTTACATAATGTTCGATGAGTTCGTACTGAATTATTAAAATGATTATAAACCAAAACCATCATTAGCTTGGGTTTCTTGAACAATATATATTTTAGTTAAGATAGGTCTTGATGTAGGAGATTGTCATGAATAAATACCTTTGCGGTTCTCTTCTGCAAAGTCCCTATCCCTGCCTGTGTTCACATAAATAATTGCTGGAAGATTTATGCATTTAGTATTTAGGTATTTTAAGGCTATTTATTCTTGCAAAGTGGAATATAAATAAAAGCCAGGCAAAATGAAATTTCAACAAATGTAACAAATGTTTTCTCAAGCATCATCTCAGGGCATGAGACTGAAGCAAACCCACGTACTTCACTGTGTGCCAGTCTCTCATGTCTCATGTCTCCCTCCCTCCTCTCTAATTGCCTCTTTACTTCTGAAATTCTTGCCTGACACTGGATTAAGCAAGGATTCTCCAAATACACTCAGGAATTACTGCATCTATGTGCTCTTTGATTCTTGCTGTGAATTTAAAGAAAGTGATTCTGGCTTTGTAAAAAGGGGGTTTCCTCTTTTTGTCTGAATTTTATTTTCCTGTAATATTCCATTGTCAACTTCCTCCTTGTTACATGCCCGGTTGGGCAGGGGCTTGGAACCAGAGGATCTTTAAAGGCCCTTCCAACCCAAACATTCTATGATTCCATGATTCTATACAGCATGACAACAGCACTCACTTAGATGCAGAAGGGGAAAATGTCTAGGAATTAATCTTTTAAAATATTTACACACAGAAATGCAGGTGGTACAATAATGCATTTATAATTCCATTTGAAGAACTTTGGTATTGGTACAGAAATGTCTTGTTTCTTATGAAAAAAGAGGATTTGCTGCCTCTGAAAATGAACAGATATTTAGACTAGAGCAGGCCAGCTAAAACATGTCACACACAGAAACTTCTTTCCTTGGCAATATTGCAAACATTTCTCCAAGTAACTACTTTAGAAATCAGTTCCATTGGAAAGTAACAATGTCAGATAATGACTAGTGTAACGAGATGGGGGAAAAAGGAATTCCCTCACTTAGATTATCTGTTTAATATTTTTTATTTCCATATTGCTTAGGGACAGAATCAAATTAAATTTGCATGCATGAAATTTTTTCTATTCCAACTATATTTGTAAACAATGTAAAAATAGGAGTCAGAGGAGGTACTTAGAATGCTGCAGTACTATTGTTATGTCACTTTCATAGGCCTAGCTAAAAGAAGAAAAATACGGCTTGCCTTTTATTTCTTTATTTCTACCTTCCAGTGTCATAGGGTGCAATTCAATCCTCTAAAGGTAGTGGAAGAGCTTCTGTTTGAATTTGTCCTCTGATAAATTGTATTTTGTTAAATCTACACCAAATTTATATTTACAATTAGAACAGAAAAAAAAATACTGTAAATTTAAGAGTTGTATTTCTAAAAAGGAGAAAATGAATTGTTGTTCCTTAATGAAAATGCTGAATTATGAACACTCTCAATCATGGTAGATGTAAACACACAGGGAGAATTGATGTTTCAAGTGTCTTTCTCCTGGTGTGAAACAACTTTAATCACTTTCAAAGTTTCATTAATTTTAATATATTTTTAATTAGTTCAGTAAACTTGTAAGCGTGATGAAGAGATGGCAATCAAGCTTCTTAATTTTAAGTATTAATATCCACTGTGGTATCAAAGTTGTAGGATTGTAATCAGTTAAAATGTCACTTTTGGGGGACTTTATTGACTGGATATAACTCTGAAAAATTAATGTATTTTGCTCAATCAAAGGAGGCAAGATTATTTAAATCTCAGAAACCAATTACTCTTTTCAACAGTGCACTAGAATTGCATCCCACATATTCTACTTTAGTTGGTGAAGAAAAGAGCCATCAGGGAAGGCAATGCCTCAGATGAAATTATCATATTCTGCAGTGATAAATCAATAAATTTGAGAGGAGGGAGAAATAGAAGTTGAGAGTTGACATATAATGTAAATACATCCCATAATATTGCTGGATTGGGTACTCTAAATGAAGAACTGAAATTTAGGTGCTTTTAGTGCTCCTAGCTGCTCCTAATGCATTTATGACAGAAAGATTTTGCTGCCCTTTAAGGGATGCATGGGAAAAAATAGGAAATCAAGAATTTCATTCCTTAATGACATTTTATAGCTAAAGACTACTGTGATGCTGCATCACAGTTTATTACTGCTGCAGTGTTACTTCTTTAGAGGTTTAAGGACATACCTCTGTTTATTTGGACCTTTCTGAAACATCACACAGGTCTTTTAAGAATACACCTCTAGGTAAGAATACATGTTTCGCTTTATAGTCTACAGTGCTCATGTTTATGGACTACAACATTAGTTATTCTTGAATGATTTTCCTTACAAGTTGACACAAGGGTACAGACCTTTAATTATGTAACAACGGACACCAACCAAACCAAGCCAAACCTAATTTCAAATTTCCTAGTGGATATTCAGACTAGAGTGCTACAGCACTGTAAATATATTTTCATTCTGGATCTGTATATTTGTTAGGGTACATAGCAAATCCCTAATTTCATCAGAGAAACACAATGCTGTAGGAGTGCTCTTTTCAAGCCTAAAAGCTTACATAATAAAAATAGTGGATATCTGCAGCCAAAGTACCTTGGCATCTGAATGTGCTGTATTCCCCCTTCTGCTAGCTTCACAAGGGATGCCAGGCTTTATGCAGTGTTCTTTATTTGTGGCGAATTAGGGAGGTGTTCTGGAGTATTGAGGGTGCTGAATATATTTACCAAATGCCAGGTGACTGCAGTTATCATTTTATAGGTGAACAACTAGAGCTATCTAATTGTACTTTGAGTGTATACATCCACAGCAGTCCAAATTACACCAGCAGTAGTGCTGCTATTTATACAGCTGGTAATAACACTACAGAAAATACCACCCACCTGGGAATAAGAGACTGTAGTGAAAGTCCTTATTTATCTGCCTATCAAAATACTCTAAGGCCGAATTCACAAAAGGATAGCATTTATATGAACAGTGGAAAAACTGTATCTGTGTTCTGTTTACACATGGAAAATGATCTGTGAGGATTTTTTTTAGCTGTGCAAAGGAAAATCACCACAAAAATACAGTGTACTGGGTTGTGAGGAAAGCTACTAAACAAGTATAGATTGAGGGCCTAAGGAATAGGCTTTAGAAGACCAAGGCTAAAATTTGCTTATAGGGATGTCTATCCTTACCCTTTCATGAATACCTTCTCTGACCTGTAATAGAATGATAGATAATAGATAGAATGACCTGTAATAGAATGATAGATAATAGAATACGTTTTAGCATATAACTACAAGTGGAATACACATGTAAACACATGACCTCACTGGCAGTAGCAGTAACCCAGCTCCGTGGAATCCTGCTCAGGTGCCCCACCAGTCATGCTACCAAACACGCCTGTTTCCCAAGGGGCTGAGAACACTGAAAAAGTTGTGCAGGGGGTAGTGGCCTGTGTGTGCTGCCATAAAGTCCCAGCTCGATGGTGTTGAGAACCAGGGGAAGCAGAGGTTTCTGCACAGCGCTCCTGGGATCTCCCAGAGCAAGGGTGAGTGCAGGCAGAAGCCCTCAGGGACCTATCCACTCTCTACACACCAAACATACCCTAGGTCAATCGGGCATTCCCACTGTACCACAATACTTCAACACTGTTCAGTTGGCTAAAGATGAGAAGTGCTGCAGCCATAATGATTTGATGATATCGTTCCACATTGACTTCTAGAAGGGAGAGAGAGAGACAAGGCCAACTGTTACAGCTGGGAAAGGTAGTCAAGCTTACAGTCAAGTGAGCCAAATACATTCAGGTATATAGGTAAGTTTTGGTGAAAGCCAGAATTCAAAAAAGTCCACAGACTTGGCTAGTAGGACTGATGTTTTAAGAAATTCTTCAATTCCTCAAAAATTACGATATTAGCTGCTTGTTGGTATAGTTGTATGACTAATAGGACTTTCCAAACAGTTTGTTTCTATTTGCTTCACTTCTCCACTGAATGAGCTGGTATTTGCTGCAAGTTAGCATCGTCCCCACCATTTCAACTCACACAAGCTTCTTGCGTAGATCCTCCAGAGTCTTCAAGAGTAAATTTCATGTTAACATCTTCATAACTGGAAAGGCTGACGCAGACCAATGGGGCTAACCCGTCAAAGTATATAGTGAATGTTTCTTTTAGCACCTCTTAATACTTTCTAAGTGGGATATTATGATTTTTACATCTTCACTGATAAAATTTATTTTCTCGTAAGTGGTTTAGAATTAAGATGGGAATAGAACTTAAAATGGTAAATGTAGTACTTTCACACTAAATACACGTGATTTTTTGGCCTGAAGCCCAAGAAGAATGAAGACTTTTTCTCCGCTATAAGTTTCAGCATTAGTATTTTTCAAACTCTAAACACTTGCCAAAGTGCTAAAGATTAATTTCTCTCCTTCTATGTGTTTTGAGTTCTACTGCATTTTTATTCACTCTCCTATGGCTTCTAGTGTCTCTAAGTAGTTTAATTCTGGAAGTGGGATTAAGTGAAATAGGCACAGATGGCTAAAGCAGAGGCTTGGTCAGGTGATTTGTCCTTAAAAACAACTGTATTTTGTCTTGGCTATTACAGTTGATGCCTTAGGTTTTAACTTTTATATTTTTCAAATTCTGTACTGCCTAGTGTGTAACTCTGAAGTTCCTTGTAGCCTGTTAACTTCTGCTCTCTTGTGCTAGGTAGACATAACAAAGCCTCTCCAGGCCTGCTCTTCAAGGACACCTAGACTGTCCTAGGCCCAAAAAGTAGAAACCAAAGAGCCTCTAAGGGGGACAAGCTGAGGGGAATTACATCATTAAACTGAAGCTTTGATTGGAGAATTAACCCTGCTATGCAAATGAACCAAACCTATAAAAGTGTGAAGAACTCGCGATCTGTTGTCCATCTTGGGGTCCATCTGGGCAATAGCCTCTGGCCCCAGGGGGTACCTTTGAAGGTCTTTCAAATAAATACCTACCTTTATTCCCTTACTCCTGTCTAGTCTCTGTTTCTAGGAGGCCTCTCAAGGCATCACAGTCACTGGATCTAAACCTTGCCCAAGGAAAATTAAGGGTACTAAATGACCATGTTGTTATAGGCATGTGGGTGTAGTTCATTCATGAATACAAATACAATTCAGGACACCTAAATTTCATTCCAGTTATTATCAGCCAAATGTGGACTTTCATCCACCTCTAACTTGTTACATTTGTCATACCTGGATGACCTACACTGGTGCCTATAGAAAACTTATATGGGGGGGAGACGGTCTAGCTTGAGTAAATGGTGTTACCTCAAGTGTTATGGAACTGAAGTTTGGGAGAGAGTCAGTCATTGACACTCTAAGTTGTTTTAAATTTGAACATTATGTGTTAACTTGCTTAGGGCCAAGTTCTGGATTTAGAAGTGGCTGTTTTGTGATAGGTTTGATAAAGCATTTTAGCAGATACAGGATGAGCCACTGATGCTTGGGAGAGGAATCAAACATGGAAAAGCAACTTATGTAGAAGGATCCTAGGGACAGGACCAGGAGCAGTGTGCAATGTTGTTCCTGGTGCCTTTGCAGGAGTGAGGTCTGGAGGAGAAGGTGCTAATGAGAAACAGTTGGCATGCCAGTCCTGCATCTACCAAATATGTGGCGTGTCCTGTGGTGCCCCTGCACCGTGGCAGTATCAGCAGGCCTGTGGTAGATGTAGGCAGTCTGAACAAGTGTCAGTGTAAGTGCACTGAAGGCTCATTGCACGACAAAGTAGTCAACATCACCTCACTTGCTAGAGACAGAGGGTAGATTTTGATGTCATGCATAACATCCTAGCCTTGGCCTAGGCCTTGACAAACCATGATGTTCAGGTTATAACTGAAATGATTCAAATACTCGACATCATAAAAGTCTACATGCATCAAAGAGAAACCCTGCTGTATTTGCCACAGAACATATATTCTGAAGAGGGCGGTGATTCACAATGGGTTTCCTCAAGTGACCACCATATGTACTGAATATCTCAGTTCTTGTGACAATGTAAATCTCTGAGTTGGATCAGCCATAGATTTTAATTATCAGCATATGCTTCCTTGATGAGTTTCTTGCAAAAGGATTTTGCTAAATGTCATTTTTCCTATGTAAGTACTGATTATATTACATGCTCAGGCCAAAATTGGCACTTGCTTCCCTCACTGACATGGTTTTATGTGTTTTGTATTTCTCCTCTCAATTTGCTTTTGTAGATAGCCATACTTCAGTCAGGTTTATCCCGAATGCTTAAGCTTAATGTGCATTGAAAGGATACCATCACAAGGTACAGGCATGTACAGGAGTTGCATTGGGAACAGTGGTGGTATTTGCACCATTTCAAGTGTATCTTCATTATACTTCTGTACATGGATTTGCAGAAAATAAGTTTAATATTTGCAGCATATTGCATGGTAAAGGCAGGGTTCACAACATGTATTTGCCATCAAGGACAAGATCTCAGCAGGTGACTTCATTAATCCTTCACAGAACAGATGAAGAATTCAAGAATAACTTACAAAGGTTAGATTTTACAGTTTACGTTGCTTGGTCCAAATTGTGATAGAGCAAGAAAGTTGCGCTGTGAGGGGCAGGTCAAGAGAAGTTCAAGAGAAAGCAGGAAAAGAGACCAGTCTACTTTTCCCCAGTTCTCAGAGTGTGATGATTTTTCCTGTCTAAAAGTCTGTGGAAGATTTTTAGGCACTAAGTGTTAATGCAGGTACAGACTCTTCTATGAGCTGGTAACATTGGAACACAGGGCTCTGGCCTAATAGCATTCAGGCACTAAGACACTTCAGAGCAGCAAAAGTGAGTAAATTGAAATCCCCATGATCCATGGTAAATCTAATGGCGGGGGTGTCTGTCAGGTCAGGCAGCCCTGGTGGTGGCTGTTGCTCAGGGTGCTGGCATTACCCTAGAAACACAGGTCCTTGTACCCAATTTTTCACCCTCTTGCCAGCAGCAGGAGAGGCAATTTTACTGCTGAGCACAGAACACTTTTCCTTTACTCTTCTCTCCTTTTTATGTCTAAAGAGCCCTGCACAGAGGACTCTTCTTGGGATGACAGAATCAATGCTGGCAGTGTTTTTAAGAAATTTTAGGAAAAGCTGACTACCCAAACAATCTAGTTTAAAGGCAACTTGGTTGTGTCTGCACAATTTCAAGTAACCGCAATGTAGACACATCTTTTCAGATATACCCATTCTCTTGGCTAAAGCCACATTGGAACATACTACTTGCCATATTATAATACAATTACAGTGGGTAGATCTATACTGGCACTGAAAGAGTACAAAATAAGATTAGAATGTTTTTAGTTTTATGTTTGAATAAAAGCATCAATCTGAAATCCTGCTGTGGAGTTTATATCACAGGCAGAGTACATAAGGATCTGTGAATATTCTTCTACTTTATGCGCTATAAATTCTTTCCTTCTGGCAGATCTCACTGAGTGTCTCTTAAATATTGTGGTGATATTTGCTTTTGTGTAAGTAGCAGCATTCTGTTCAATCCTTTCCTGGAGAAGGCATACAAAAGACAGCCTTTCCTAACCCCTGTCTGCCTTCTTCACCTCCAGGCCTGTCTGCTTCACCATCAGTTTCTCTCCCAGCTGGAAACAAATTCTTATGTTTCTTGCTAATGATTACTAACTTTGCATTTTAAAACTATTGGCTTCCTGCAATGCCCAGAGGATCCTAGTGTAAAGAAGAGTGTTAGTTGAAATATCCTAAGGGTGATGAAATCCATTTCCCTCATTTGGTATTGCCTCCTACTCATTCAATTTTGGCCTTTATTGCAATCAGTAGAAAGAATAAAGTAGACCCCTCTGGACTTCTAAAATTTCCCTTGCAAAGTAACTTCTCTGTAAGAGACAGATCAAAAGACAACTTTGGCACTGAAGTGTAGACTAGAAAAACAAAAAGTCTCAAGACTCTAAGACTGCTGGTGTTGCAAAGCCAAAAGGCAGTACCCAGCTCCAGGAGAAGAATTGACAACATCACTCACCGTCCACTCCTGTACCAAAACCTGGGGTCTACAACAGGCACTGAACCGAGCCAAGAGATCCTGTGGCTACGAAAGGGTTGTGAGAGGCTCTACCCTCATGGTTTGGGCACCTTTGAGAGACTTGGATTCAGGTATTAGCCCTTTACTTCAGGATTAGGTGGTTTTGGACAACTGCTTTCTTTTGAAATGTGTGTGTCTGGCACCCATGGAGTCTGTCAGGGCAGGGTCTGGCAGCCAGCGCCTGTCCCACCAGTGAGGCCAGGAGCAGGGCAGATGCGAGACCTTGGGGCAGCCCCAGCCCCAGGCTTCAGTCACCTCCTTGGAAACATATGGACTCAGTTTGGGGTGTCCCACGGCCAGGCATGGACACTGACCCTGCAGTGGTGTTGCAGGGGCAGGGGCTGACAGCCCTGGGGGGCAGAAATGCAGTCCTGGCCTGTGGCAGGGTGGGGATAACGCAGGAGGGGTGAGCAGGGACAGGCAGGGCTGACGGTCTGTCAGGGCCACGGTGGTGTGATACCTTCCTTTTGTGTGGTGCCAGGCACTGAGAACATTCACTGAAGGAGGAGGTATGGTCCCCAGCCCTTCCCACCCAGAGGGGTTTCCATTCATCCCTCCCTTATTACTGGAGGATGCCCCTGTGTTCCAGCACTTCCACCCATTTTGTCCTCCATGGTGCAAAACCCAGACAACGGTGGCCAACTTTTTACATGGGAACTACTGTATCCAAGTCAGGCTTGTGGAGCCCAGCCTAGTGTTGGACCTGGGAGGTCATCTTGTCAGTACAGGTCTCTGCAATTTGCCCACTATAATTTCAGCACCAGTTACTGTACATGTGTGCATGAATTGCTGTTGCTTCCTGTAAAACGTGAAATTTACACTGTTATATCTCATTACTTTGGAAGAAACTCTATTTGAAAATTTCCGTGTTATTGAACTTTTGTTCACATCTCTAAATATCTGCTTGAGTGTGAATACCAGTATATTAAAACAATGGATGACATTGAAAATCAGGATCTCTTCAGTATGATAAAGGAAGTTGATTTAAATTAAAGAATGTTTTCAAAGTCATTGTTCAAAATTTCCTTATAGAGAAGTATATGAGCCAGTAATATCATAAAAACTCCCCTACTTGCTAGTTCTAAAGGAACTGTGAATGAAATACAGAATTAATAACTCCGGTGAGTTTAGAACAACACCAGCATTGAAAATGATAGAGAACCTCAAAACACTGCAACTTTTAAATAAGTTCCCTCTGAACCTTCATTATGAATGTAAAGAAAACTGAAGGAGGACTTCAAATGGCAGACCACATAATTCATTTAATTTAAACCACTTTGATTGCATGTGAAAATGAAAAACACATGTGTAAGTAAAATTATTTATGTCCTGAGTGATTTATCATTTTTTTACAGGTGGACAGTAAAAGGATAAGGGGGAATTCTGATTAGATATTAACAGAAGTTTTTTCACTGTGACATTCATCAGATATTGTACCATATATCCCACAGACTTCTAATATCTCTATCTTTGGAGCTATTCTTGACTGTAATGAAAAAGTCCCTGATTCCTCTAAATTGGTTCAGGTTTGAGCACTGTGTGGACCAGTTGAAACCCAGAGGACCATTGGAACCTACATCATTCTATGGGGGGGGTAAGACTCAGAGCATTGCATATGCAAACTGGTGAAAATCAGGGTTAGTAGGACAACTTCTCCAGCAAGATTTGGTCTTTGGTATTTCATTGCACAGCATACATTACGTAAAAGAAAATTTGGGTAAAACTAGGCACAACAGTTCCAATTCAAATTGCCCTGGTGACATAAAATTGATTGCTAGTAAAAAAAGGTATTATAGGTCCTGTAGAGCCTATTTTTTAAAAAAAGGCTATTAAGAAATATAGAACTGAAGAGCTACATATTCTGCAAACAACTCTCCCCAGGACCATTGTGTGAACTGTTGCATACAGATGTCATTCCTGGAAAAGGGAGGTAAGGGATTTACTGGACAGAATTAAAAGGACCGAAGATAACATTTAAAAAAAATATGGGCTTTACTTCTCATACTTGAGGAGCTGAGTGAATGAGATGAGTCCATTGGTGTGAGTGGAGGAGGCACAGTACAGGCTCAGGCCTTTGGTGGTGATAGGTTCTGTGCTTTCATAAAGCATCAGCTGTGATTGTTGGAGTGTTTAACAGGGATCTTTAGTCACTTCACACAAGGTGTTTTGGTCTTTAGCCTGTCCTTGAATTCACCTGATTGTGCAAGCAGATCTGATTTGGATGTTGCAAAAATGACAGGAACTTGGAAATGGTGTAAGAAGGAAAAATATATCAGAAAATTACCTAGTGGCAGTCTTCCCTGGCTCATTTGAAATGCTCCCGCCCTCTTCCTTCAGAGTCAGTCTTAAAGTTATTGGCATTACCTGATGGCTGGAAGGGCTGATGCCTCTGTTATTGTTATTATTAACATATTTGATAATCATCCCACTGAGAAGTGGCACAGGGAGGGATTGTTTTTGACAGCAAACCAAAAATCCTGTCCATGAAAGAAAATCTTAATTAAAAACTACAGCAAAAAGGGATTTTGTGGTATATTTTGAATAGCCTCAGGAAATGCTAAACTGTCCAGCATAATTTTTTTGGGTTTTTTAAGCTTCATTTTTGTATTTATGTGGTTCTCCTCCCTGCTTCTACTGGAGGTAAACAATAATACATCTACTTTGCTTGTCTGAGTCCTAGGCAAACACAGGAGAGCTTCACCACACTGAGGATGAATGGAAGGTCTGAGGAAGAGCGGGGCTCTGTCAGAGCTGTCAGGGAGGCAGATGTCTGTGTTTCCTCAAAAGGAAATTCTGGAAAAGAAAACACGGCTGGAGAGTGTATTTCACTTCCATGTGGCCTGTCCCAGCAAAAGATTGCTGTATATTTGGTATTTTCTCCAAAACTATGGAAGATTAGTTTTTTTAATATCAGTAGTAGTGTGCCATATAGGACTCTGCTTGAAATTAACTGATGAATACTCTAATCTCTGTAGAAACAGAATTTTTAAATAAAAGGAAATTATCATAGGAACAAGAAAATGCTTGATGTAATAAGAAGTAATTACATTGGAATTCATGAAAGTAGAAAGAATTATTAGGCAGGAGAGAGACCATGTGAGAATCAGAGAAGGAAGTCAGAAATGAAATAGCAAAACTACAGCAATTATCTTTTAAACAATTTTAAGTGAAGACCATATGTTTTATGAGATGAGGCATATACAAAAGCTGCAGGATAGAGGTTAAAAAAAGGACTGGATAATTTTCATGAAAGTAGCAGTAGTAATCTAGATTTCCTTTTGAATCCCAATCTTTTACCACAGCTGATCAATCAGACCACCATATAGCAGAAAAATATGTCAGAGGTGCATCAGCCCTGCAGAGTTCATAACTTCAGCTGACAGAAACAACATGGATGCATTTATACTTTAATTAGCAGGGGAAAATCACATCAAGTACAGGGAGTTATGCCAATTTACACTAGAAGAGGAATTAATCCTTAATATTTTGGATAATCACACTTGAACGCAAATTTATAAATATTTTTAGCAGTCTGTATTCTAGTTGCATTATTTCATACAGTAAATTAAATAAACTAGTAATGTAATTCAAAGCCTTGTATCCTGTTAACTGGGTCTGACAATAAAAGGCAGCTATTATGCAAATGTAACACACCCTTGATATAATTGCATATTTTAGATGATGAATCTAAATCATATTTTATGTTGGTCGCTCCACTATTTTTTGTTCCTATTAGTAATCAGAAAGGTTTATATTATGAACATGCTTGCCAATTGCTTTACTTATCCTAAAATACTGCATTACATCTCCACAAAAATGTCTCAAGCCTGTGTACATAGAGGTAAAAAGGCAAAATGAATTCCTGGGTTCATAGAGCTGTATGTCTCACTTGAGTGCAATGGTTATGCACCACTAATACAGATTTTTTCAACATTGACCTTTTTAGTATGTAAATAAATCATCTCCCTGCACAGTGCAATCATCAGGGTATAGGGTGATTGATTCAGAAGAAATTCACTTGAAAACTTCAGGTAAATGTTTTTATGAAAAAGTTTGCAGGTATAGCATGGTCTAATATAATGTGTATGATGTGTTTATGAAGCATGCAGTCTCAGTGCTGTAGTCTCTGCCTAACCATCATGTCCATAGCCAAATGGTAATTCACTGTTTCTGTGGTTGCTAGAGCATTTTTATTTGAAAAAAAAAAGCAGCAAAAGCAGATGACTAACAGTCCAAACTAGATGATAAATAAATGCCTCTATATCTTACAGATTTATGGACTGACTGTGTCAGAACTGATGAGGCGTGACCCTTTCAGAAACAAGATATTTCCATGATGAAGGACAGAAATAACACAAACAAAGGAATTCTTTGTAATAATTTATTGCAAAAAAATGTCTCCTAGCATGCAGATCCCTGGATTCCTGCAGTCATGAAGCCTTTATTTCTCCTAGAGAAGGCAGGCCTAAAATTTTATAAATGTGGTTTGCACATCAAGGAAACAGATTCAACTTTGTCTGGTTTATTATTGTGGGGTAGGACAGAAAATGTCCCTTAAGTTTTTTTAATTCCCCTATGAATTCTTGCCTCTTTGACGATTTTGCAAGAGTTGTGGTCAGTGGGCTCCACTGCTGGAGAACATACTTGTGAGGATGATAGGGTGTGCTGAGAACAGGTCCTGCATGCATTTTAGGGGAATAAGGAGAAACCATAACAGAAACATCCAAGTTCCTGATATTTGCTGATCACAAATATCAGCCCTGAAAAGAACAAACACATTGCATATCAAAAGCAGGTCCTGTTTTTCAATAGCTAGAGTACCAAACCTCGTCGGTAGCTGCTCCAGATGGCAGCTCCTAATGCTGCTGACGCCAATCAGTTCTCTTGTTGGAGCCCCTGTTTCTATCAGAAACATCACCTGAAGGTGACACAAAGGTCAGTCCTCTGTGCTGGCAAGGTGGGGCAATTGCTAGACATACAAGATAAAATAATTGCATTCATTCTTCCTGGTAAGGTGAAGGAAAATCCCTGTGACACCAAGTTCCCTGTCTGCTGAGACATCACGGTGTCAGTCTCTGACCTTGCACATGAAAGGCCTTGCATTTCTGGCAGCGGTGATACACTGAAGGTAACACGGCTTATCATGTTTTGCTGCTAACACCTTATTCCTCTTGTCTTGCAGGAATAAAAATGGCAAGGTTGAATTTCATCTTGCAGTACTAAAGAAAATAAAGAGCTATTCATAAAGTGCAGCCACAAATGGATTTGACTGCAAAAGCTTTTAAAATATTTTATTTTAGTTCGTTAATAATTGTATGGTGAGCCCTTCTCTGAAATTAGAAAGACGATATATAATATGCTGCCTTGCTTTTAATTAGAACATTTTATAATACTGCTTGTATGAATGGATAGCTTTGGACAAAATACAGTTGAGTTGTTCTTAATTTGGTCACTGGAGGACTGCCATTTTTTTTCACTTACAACAATAGAAAGAGTAAAAAAAATTATTACAAAAGTGGCTGGCCCAGAATCTCAGCTATCGCTAAGCAGCTCTCAGAACAGCCTGCGAATGACAGTGTGTGGGCATATAAATATAGACTTTTCACTCCTGTGGATGTCTGTGTCAGGATGGTTCTCCGTATTTTTCAACCTCTATTTTTCTTGTAGCAGTTAGTAAATATTTAAGTCCATCAAAATACTGAAAAAAAAAAGTGAAGGCAAGAAAATGGAATTGAACTAAACCCAAAAGAAAATAGTGAAGTTTTTTTTAAAACGTTGGCAAAAGGGCTGTAAAATTTCTGTGCCTATCTAGGACAATAGGTACCTGTAATGAGCTTGCCTGTGCATTTTGTACAGTTTACAAAAGAACACTGTACTAAGCTGAAAGCAGCAAAACAAATACTACCCAGGAAAAGAGCACTGTATGGTATGTGAGGCAAATCCTTTTTACTGTAGCAAGATGCATGGTGAAGTCAGAGAAAAATTATTCCACATGTATTGTGTACTCCCAAAAAGTATAGAACAGCAAGATAATACAGGTTTCTAAATTATAGCCCTCTAAATTAACTCTGTTGAAATGCACTAAATTAGATGAACCCTTCATGACAAATATTATCTCCTATGGCAGAATGCTTCTGAGTAGAATGAAGAATCCTTTCCCTGAAGGAACCAGTTCTGCTCTTCAGTATCAAAAGACACCACGCACATCTAAGGTCAGACCTTGGCAACTTTTGTAGTCACAAAGGACTGCATAGCTTTGGGGACACGGTACGTGACAATGCTAATCTCGGCAAAATAACCAATAAAGTGTTTTCAGCATTTTCTAGCGTGACTGTGCTCTCTGAGACCTGCAGATGTGTTCCTTTAATTTTTTCAGAAGCTGGTTAATCCCATGTCTAATCTCACATACACAGAAGCAGCAAAGCGGCTGAAAAAGAAACTGCATAATGCTGCACTCTGCCAGAGATAAACACCCTAATTCTCTCTGTTATGCTGACTTGATGCCAGTGTTACTTCCTAACTTCAGTGTAATTCCCTCTACCCCCCATATATAAGTGTTTTGGCAGAACAGAGAAGCACGTCCAAGGGGGGATGTTTGCAGGAACTTTGTATATTTGCTGTGTTATTCTTACATCTAAAGTATGTGGTCTGCTTCAAACATGTCCCCCCCAAGAACTTGGTAAGATGGAAATGCCTCAGGTGAGCAGCAAAGAACGTGTTTACAGGTAATGCTGTCATCTCAAGTAACTCCAAGCAAATCATCATAATTGACTAAGCCAGTGCTTCTTTTACTGGGAACTCTATTTCAAATTATTTATTCAGAATCAGAAAGCTTTTCTAATGAACAAAATTGACATTCCACTGAGGCATTACCTGGAAGAATGTGTTGAGTTTACTAGGCATAAGAGAGTTAAGTGCAGCAGTAATCCCAGGACAGTGAATGAGAAAGTTTGATGTTCTGGTTAGCAGCCTTCTCTGAAAAATTTCACTTCACTGGTTCTTCTCAATGTTAGAGTCTGGGTACTGAAATGAAAACTGAAAACAGTCTGGAGCCCTTCTCCCTCCTGTTTTGGAAAAATACTTGGTGAATCATTAAACAGAATATTTCATTCCTTTAGCCTTGAGAAGCTGAATATTTTTAAGAAGCCAAGACTGGGAAATATTGCATATCTAAGAAACTTTATGTTACCTTGTTAGTTTTATGGGTTTATGTGTCATTTCAAAAATGAAAAAAAAAAGAATAAACACTATGGGAGAGTAATCTTAAAAAAAAAAAAATTCCTCAGATATACCTTGGATGTCCTACAGCTGTCCAACATCATTGAGGGAATAATTTTTCTTGGAGCAAGTCACAGTAAGTTCTACCCTTAATTAACCTTCCTACTGCCACACTGCTAGGCTGCCAGCAATATGATCTTCATCCCCTTGTCTCATATTCACTGGACAACATTTATTTCATCTTATCAGGCTGGCATGAACGCAAGGTGCTGACCATGTTACCTTACGCTGTTTTTCACTACAACCAACTCTTACATTTCCCACACCTTTTAGTAATCAAAAAGTAGGAAGAAATATATATCTCTAATGAAATAAGTTTTTTTAAAAATGACTGCAAACTTTCCCCAAATTTTGCAAGCAAAGAGCGAAAATTGAACGTGAGCTCTCTGTGTGTGGTTACATTCATATCAATAAGATACAACAGGAAAATTATTGTAATCTTTGCCCAGATAGCTTCTGACCCTTGAATACACAGAATGTTGTCCACAGCAAAAGAAGTCAATTCAAATGTTAATGTTCCCTACTGAATAGAGCAAAGAAGTAGAAGACTGTTAATAGCTTTTGAGAAAGGATGTGAACAGACAGTGTTCAAAGATAAAAGAAGAACAGTCCCAGGATCTGGAAAAAAACAACCCATTAATCTGTAACAGTGAGTGGGAGGTCTAAAAGTCTAAATGAAGAATCATTGGACCAACTCAGATGCTAATATGTGCACCCTGTCTAATAGCACAGCACAAGTAAAAAAGTATCAAAATTGCTTTATTCAGGTATGTCTGCCACCGGTGCAATTATCTTAACTGAGAGACATATGAATTGCCATGCTAGATCACAATAAATGTTCATGCAATCCCATGCTTCTGGAGGTGACTAGGCTCTGTCTGTCTGGCCATGATCCCCCTTCTAACCCTTCTGGTTTTGGCCTAAAAAGTTTGTTCATGACTGTATGATTAACATCTTTTGGTGGAAACAGAATTTTCTTGAATATGAGCAGTACTGAGAGGAGAAAGCAGGCATGCATAGAAAGAAGTAAATCCCTTTAAGGAACAAATTTGAGGTAGTTAGTAACTTTTATGATTCTTGAAAATGTGATTAAACACACAGTATTAGGTCAATATTGCAACATACATCATGAGTTGTATGACACCTGTGAATGAATCAGAAGTGGCACGCACTGAAATTTGGAGCTAAAAAGCCATTTTGCACGCACAATTTTTAACTGTATCATAAACTCCCCAAAACAAGTTGTTTAACACCAACTTAAGAATTGCCTTGGAAGCTGTGTTCTCTTTTGATTCCTTTTTTTTCTCCTTTGGACTTTTGTATACTTGATCCATGTCTTCAGATCACCTTGAGCCTTGTCATGCGTTGCTCTGTTTATATGCCATAACTCAAAACAGTGTTCTGGGTTACTGAAGTCAGTCGATACAGCTTTTGTAAACTTTCCTTTCAGAGCAAAATGAGTCTTTTGTTTCCAAAACATGGGTTTTTTTCACAGCTGTGTGAACAGAGAACTTAGGAGAAACTTATATCCCATTTCTGACTTTGCTGTAACTGCTGATATCTGTATTGAGTTGTTGTATTGACATACTGGCTAATATTAAAAACCCCATAAAATTGCTAGTTTTCTATTCAGCAGAATGAAGCAACCTGATTAGAACATTCCATCACCAGAGAAGCTAGCAAAATCAATGGTGCTACAGTGTCTCAAAGGTTCAAATCATTAACAAAAATACCTGTATTTGTGTTAACACCGTATGTGAGTAAACTCATATTCCCACAATGAGTTTTGCAGGAGGCCTGAAGACTAGTGGTCTTGCCTGGAAGTCAAGAGCTTTGGATTTCATTATGTCTTATTCTGCATCTTTGAGATTCTCCTGGGTAAATCACTTTTTCTGTGTGCTTTGTTTTCCCATCCACGCAACGACCCTTGCGAAGTGCTGTAAAGCCAGCAGGTTTCCCAGTGCAACACAGCACTGTGTTATCAGAGCAGCAAGGAAAGCTCTCCAACATCAATTGCTGACTTCCTGTAAATGGGATGTGAGGGGTGAAAACATCGACAGCTGGTGAATACCACACACAGCTCTACACACAGCTGTGGCATTCTGTTGAAGCCAGTCACTAGAAGTCTATACCAAGTCTTTATTTCTGGTGTTTGATCTTGTCAACACCTACAAATAAAGACTTGCAGTCCCAAGAGTTTCATCTGAAAAAAAAAAGAAAAAAAAGAGGGAAGTATTTGCTCACAGACTTTAAGTAAATGTCAGACAAGTCAACATGTCAAACATGTCCCTCAGGTGCTCTCAATTGCACTGGGGCAGACAAGCTCATTTGTATCCCAGAAATGAAAATTTGACTGTGTGAAAAAGGGTAGTTAGAGGTGTGGTATCAAGTTAGGATGTTAAAGAGCTGGATGATATTTCAAATTTTTCACTACTTTGACCATAATTTTGGTTATATCATCTCGCTCCATGCCTCAGTTTATTAAATAGGATTTGCAATCCTGATTTGCCTGTAGTTTAAGATCTAGAGGTTAAAAATAAAAGGAGATGAGATCTGCATATTATTGTTATTTTATAAACTCTAAATAATAATAAGGATAGGTATTTCAAGTACATTCCTTCCCCTGTACTATCCAATAAAACAGGGTTAGGTTTGAAATAAGAAAAAAACCTCAAACCCACCTTGTCCATTTTGAAGACAGAGACCCCTGTTTTCTTTGTGAAAACTGAAATGTATAACATGCCTGGCCCATGCTTAAAAAGTTAAAACCTCACAAATATTGGAAAGAAATTGGTAGACTAATCTGGTATACAAATTTCAAATGAAGATCAAATACCTTTTTCTTTTGCAAAAGCAAATGAATATGCCTCCAGATACAGGCTGAGGGGTAAATAGTTGACCTCATTTCACCAAGGGATACATTTCCAAATGTGGTCAACTTTTGCTTTCCTTGAAGAAATGATCTCTGAGGAGATTATATGGCGTGGCAGGATGTAGCTTAGAGAGAGAGATCTTGTTCCCAAATGAAGAAGCACTAAGGAAGCGAGAGTAATTTTAGGAGAATATATTGAGAGTGCATTTTATAGAGTTATCTGATACACAAGTTTCGGATCATTGTCAGAGCTTCCTATGGAGTCTTTCTAGATTTACCCCAGACAGTTGGTAGCTTAAATCCGATTGCTTAGTTTTCTCATTTAAAGCTGCTTTTTTCACTATAGAAACTAAAGCTGTGACAGAAACAAAATTGGCATTCAGCTTGTCAGTAAGTAAAGGCATCTGCAATCCATAAAGGTAGCAGTGCCAATATTGGCATCTGTCTTGTTTCTGGTCTCACAGCTCTGGTGCTGAGAGCAGCGTGTCTAACAGCCCTGATCTCTGACACAAAAATTGCTCCATTCCATGGAAGAAAGGGTTGTGCTGTTACAGTGCCAGTTTTTATTGGCAGGCTACTGGTGTCAAAAGGGACATAAAATGAACAACTAGTATGGATTCCTCTGGAAGGCCGTAGGAAATGTCTGTGACTTGAGGGTCTTGTTAGCTCTGCCATAGCAGAGGCACTGTCTGTGACATTTTCAGCTATAACTGTGCACATCCGCAGATGAATCACAACATTCACTTCTAACAGCTTCTCTTGTTATTAGGCTGTAACAAGAGGAGAGGTGTCATTTTTTGTTTTCTAATTACATAGATCTTCTACAAAAAAGAAACATTCCATACAGTCTAGTAAAATTGAAGTAGTAGTCAAAATTTTGAACAGTATGCTTTTTCTCCTTGATACTCAGTTTCCAATCATCATCTTTTTTTTCTGTCCATAATGGTTTTGCTCTCTGAGATTGGGCACAATATGTATGATTTAAAAATCTCTGGATTGGTATTGATGCATTTTAATTTAATGTTTATAAACCACCTGGCATCATCATCACACTGCTTGGTATGATGGCTTGAATGAAGTCCATGTGCTTGTTTCTTTCCAAAGGGATCCTCATGTGTTTAATGCAGGTGGAAGACAAAGCATGTCTTACACATCAGTGGGGCTTATATATTCTGTGCATCCGAATCAGAAGGCACTGTGCAAGGAACTGCATGTTGAAAGGAAATATTTCAAATAAAACTGGTTGAATAGTCTGTTCTGAAGCTTGTAGTCTTAGGCTATCAAATCTGCTAGATGTTGCAATCTTTGAGCAGCTGTCTCCATTACAAGATTTGTCTCTACTACTCATATGTCCCCCTGAAACGCCTGTAGCCACAACCAAGTAACCGAATACTGCCTAATTTAGTCACATTGTCTGCCTTGTCAACTCTCTTCTGTATTTCTTCTTACACCAGATATTGTCTCCTCTATGACAGCTTGTCTGTGTACAGGCTTTCCACTCATGAAATATCCTTCTGCTTTTTCCCCTCATTTTTTCCTAATCCCTTTTCCTACTAAATTTGCAAACAAAGTTACAAGTTAGTGTGAAGATGCATCAGCTTAAGCTTCAGAGTAGGAGCAACTGGACAAAACTAGGGAGTCTTACATTTCTGAGAATACTTGCAAGATGCAGGTAGCTGTCCTGTGCACAAGCTGTTTGGTGTCAGGGGCTGCATGCACTCTATAGAGATTTGAGTTTTGGGAACACACAAGGACTCTCTTGTGAATTAGTGTTGACAATGATCTCTGTGACATATTGGGCTCCTTCACAGACTGAACTGGCTAAAAATCTTATTTGTCCTTGCAGCAAAAAGCAGAGTCTCTGCAGAGTGAATCATTTGTGTCTGCACAGACACAGTGAGACCACATCACCATAAAGGTGGGAACAAAATGTGGAGGTGGCTGCAAGGCAAGTGCACCATAATCATGACTTAATGCTTAGGGTCCTCTGAAGATTTTTATTTTATCTTTCCTCCAATCAATAACATAGCTGGAGATGTTCCATCAAGTTAGAAACATGAATGGTCAGGTAATTCAACATCTCCCCAGCCTTGAATCTTAGACTGAAGTTCAGCAAAGTCCTGCTAACTTGATACAAGCATGTGGGAATAAAAAGATTGTTGGATGAAAAATTAAAGAAAAAATAAGGGAATTTTTTGAGAGGGGAGATATTTTGTATCTTATATTTGTCTTTCAGTGAAACTTTCTGCAGGACTGAACTGATATTTTTAAGGATTTCTGTTTGAGTTAAATATTTAAAAAAATAGTGGATACCTTTTTCTCTATGATTTAGGTATTTTAAGTAAGTTTGTGATATACTGTACAACAGCTATTGGATTCAGCTATCTACTTAGCTAAAAAAAATTCAATTTCTTCAGGGAAAAAACCCAATGGTATCTACTTAATACACATCTGCTTTAGAAATCAAATTACTCTTGGTATATTTTATATAATATAATAATATAATATAATTATATAATATATATTATATATAACTTTATAATATATAAAAGCAATAATAAAACTCCATGTTATACCATGGCTGTGCAGAGAATTATTTTTCTCGAAGGATCAGTAGTATTATCTACCTATATTGGGTATCTGAAGTAGAAGGTCATCCAGAGAAATAAGGGAAGCTAAACTGCAAATTCAAGTCTCTCATTTTTTAAGAACTTTGGGTATTTCAGATATTTTCATTAGGTCTTGAAGAATCTCAGCAATCAGAAGAAAAAAAAAACCAAAACGAAGAAGTTTGTCTTTTGTTAAAATCTAGAAAAATTACTTTTCTTCTTTTTTTCTACATAATGAATATGCCTCCTGACAAGTTCCTTGAGCTGTACAACCTTCTCACTAATCTTTGGCTCTTACATTTATACAATGCAAGAATGAGTTTTAAGAAATCTGCTAGATAACCAGCATGGACACAGGGTATTCCAGATGCAGCTTTGTGCTGCTGCTGATGGTGAGAACATAGTCTAAACCACAGAAACATATACTGATTACTGATCTCATCATTATGCAGTTCTCATTAGCAGTAGCTGTACAGAGTAAAAGAAATGTACTCTTAGAGTGCAATTTGTCAGAAAACTGACACTGGAAGTGGTTTAAGTATCCTGAAACATTATTTTATATTATTGAAGATTATGAGAAATCCTACTGTTCTCCAACAGGGTACTAAATTCTCCTTCCAGATTACCTGCCTGTATTCTGTTGCTGTTCCTGGTCTTGTTTACAAGCCCTCTAAAGACATTCTTCTGTGCACAGTGCCCTGGTTCAAGTACTGCCATACAAATACTGACACAGACTAAAAATAAATTGAGGACCAACATAAAATTGTTCCTGAATTCTGAGAGACACCCCCCCCCCCCCCAACACTGAATATGTGTAGCTGAATAGAGGGCTTAAACATGCAAACTGGGTGGGTCAGGATCTTCTCTTCAGGGAATTTCATTTTTATGATGGTCCAAGTCAGATGTAGCTTGATCTTGACAGGGTTCTTTTGCTTTTTGAAATCCCTTTGGTAGTCTACATAAAAATCCTAATGCACACTGAATGTCACAGAACAGATGACATTTGCTGAGCATATCAGGAGTAAAGATGAAAGACTGGACAAAGCCAAATTCAGCTGACACTTGAACATGACTGCTGGAGACAGCTCATTTTTCAGTCTGTGTAGTAGAAAGAGGAGCTCACCTGGCAGTGCATCTGAACTGAAATAAATACAGCTCAGACTCATAATGTTTCCTTCACTGAGGCAGGCCACAAGGCACATTGGCAAGGCAATGCAAAACATCCAAGTGCACCTGGCTGTGCTGCAAATTTTCTGTTCAGAACTAGGAGACTGCTGTGGATGGGAGTACTGAAAAACTCAGGTCTCACAAAAGGCCAATGATTGAAAGGGAGTGTTAAAACCCCTCCATTTAGAAAGCTACGTTCACCTTTGAATGTTCTTTCTTCAAAGGAAAAAATGCTAGCATTATCTTTTATGTGTTTTAAATTTCATTTTAAAAATGGTAAAATTCTTTCTTTATCCATTACCTTTAGGTTTTCTCTATAGTTACTGAAAGTGTGAAACCCTCCTCATGGAGACATACTGCAATAATTCACCTTCAATTTTGTTGAATGTCTCATTGTTCTTGGATAATGAAGCAGACAGAAAGATAGAGTGGGAAAATTTCAGATCTACCTTTTCCATAACTTTCAATTTTATTAAACCCATTTCTGCTCTGCATTCCAGGATATCAGTTAACAAAAGAAGTTCTTATGAAAACACTGAAGGTTTTTAGAGCATATTTGGATTTAACTTGAAATAATTCAAGATTTAATTTTTTAATGCCACCAGAGGGGCTTTTTGGGTGTTAGGTAAGACCAGATATGATTGTAGCTTTCATAAAGAGTCTTTATTTCAAAGTTAATTTTCAACTGTTATTTCAAGTTGCAAAGATGCTGTGTGGGGGTCTAAGTGGAGTCCAGCGTAATTCCACAGGCTGATGTGTGTTCCCTGAGCTGTGAAGTGCTCGACAACCTGTGTAATGCAATCTGACAGCCTTCTGCCTACAGCCCTCTGCACCCATTCCTGATTGCACACCTTGACTTTTTTGCATCGGACACCAGTGATCTTGTATTTGTGCTATGATTGCTCTGCAACCAACTACAAAGCCTCTTTTCCTTCATTTTGATGTCACATCTCATCATAGTAGTAGATGTTTATGTCCAGTTGAGGCATCCTTGTGTTCCTTGAGGGGAAGGGAGGTATTTCATCACATCAGTTACAGTCATTACTGCTGCTCCTCAGCATCATCCAGCCTTGTGTCGCCCCTTGCCTTGGGTTAAATGAAAAGTTAAACTTCTTTGTTTTTCCTACAACAGCAAGGATCAGCCTAGGTGGACAATCAGGGTCAATGGAAGAAAACAATCTTTTAAAAAATTCCACTGAACTTCAGTGATGCTGATACGGAATTTTTCCCAAACACATGAAACATTTATACAAATTAAATCAAAGAAAAGCCTAAAAATGCAAATTCTAGGAGTAATCTTAAAGAAGGACTCACAACACTGTTCACATCAGCACACTGCAGTGCACTTTTTCTTCATCACAGCTATTTTGGGAATGAAAAATTTTTACTTGTTTCAGACAGTAGTTCGTTTTCTGTACTGCTTTTTTGATGGGACAGCTGGCAGGGTAAGTTACTACTCAATGTCAGTAAATATGGAAGACCGGCTTCTTTTTATATCTCAAATTCTCACTGCATTACTTTACTAAGTGCTGTGCTCCAGGGCCATTTGTACTTGAGGTGAACTTTGCAGTATTGGTGTTTTTCCAAACTTTAAACATGATTGCAGTTTTTGACTGCTGTGATTTGAAGTTCTTTCTCTGCACAGAAACTTGAAGTTATAAAACCTTGAGTAAAGACTCTTAACATCTTAATAAGAAGGAATGCCACATTCTTTAACAAGTTTTATAGAAGATTTTAAAGAAAGATATGTGCCTTAGAAAACTGAAAAGAAAACCAAACCAAACCAACAACCCTTAAAGAAGTAGCACTACATTTTCTTTGGAAAGGAGTCTCAAGATGAGCACACAACAAAAAATAAGCTGCTTCCAAACATTGGCCTCTCCAGAAGACTGCGCCATGACATATATCCCTTATATATCTGAATGGTTATTGTACAAAAACCTACAAGTATTTTAATGCATAGCAGGATTAGGGAACCAGTAGATATTGTCATTATAGCTTGGATACTGGGATATCGATCTTTGTACTTGGATATCACTGTTTCAGGCTATCCCTGGAAGTAGAAGACCAGGTGTGATTCCTTAAGGACTATGGCCAGGCAAGAGTATGAAAATGTTCCCATACCACGTCTCTGACTTTGTATCACATTCAGAGCTTTAAGGGAGTATTTTCCTTTTCTTTTGGGGAGCACAGTCACAGGCCTCACACTCTTCTTTCCGTATTCTTGAGACAGGACTCAGCATATGGCATCTTCTCTGTAGTAGCTCTCTTTGCTACCTTTGCCCTTTCCATCTTCTGACAGCACATTGGAAATGGAAGCAAAGCCTTTTCTCACTCCTCTTTCATTTTCCTGCAAATTCCTCTGCTCACCATAACTCACAATATTTCTCTGTGCCACCACTGAGAAGAGTGACCACCTCTCTGCTTTCCAACCTGTTTTTATCCACATGCCTGGCTTATAGCTTCTAAGGGTAGTAGGTGAATGGAGGAGTCAGCCCAGTGCAGGGCTGCCCATCATCCTCACTTCTTGTCTGTACCATGAGCCTGGAAATTTTTTGAGGCAGGCTTGTGAACCAGAAGTATTTTGAACATTTTTGTGCTTATTTCACATTTTGAATGGAAGGATGGAGCTGGCTTTTGGGTCGTGAAGTTCATTATCACATTTCAAAAGCCCTGCTGATGGTTATTAATATAATCAGATTTTTTCAAAGTTTTACATATTTAGGAAAGCTTTTTCCAATAAATTCAAACAGAGTATTGGAATCTGCTGAGAATTAGTTCTATCTAGAAATAAAGAAAGAGGGTGAAAGACACAAAGTGTGGACTTTTAAAAAGAAAAAGAAAAATTAGCTTCATGGAAATCGAATGCATTCAGGTCTAGTTTTTCAGATGATTGATTTACAGCCCCACATTCTTTATTCCTTTTTTCTCAAGAACAATAAATATTCTAAACAAGAGATTTATAATAACTTGGTAGGCCATCTGGAAAGTGGTTTGCCCATGTACAAGATTGCCAAACTGCTCGTTTACATAAATGAACCAGTTGAGCAATAGTCTGTCTAGAAAGATCACTTTTGTCTTGTTTTACTACCATCAGATCATCTCAGAAAAAAAAAGTCCCAAAAGTTCTAGAAAGGCAAACAACTGTCAAAGAAATTGGCCAGATAGAGAAAGAAAGAACAATAATTTAAGAGAAAACTAATGCTCTTTAGACAATGAGATTTCTGTTTTAGTGAAGCACATTTAAAGGAAGATATTTTTTATGGAATTTGAGTAGAAAAGAAATATGTAAGAGAAAGTTTGAAGAAAAATGAGCATTTCTATAGTTATAGTTCAAGGTTAATACCACAATACATCAGCATGCCACTGTCATTAAATAGCACTCCAGATCTCTTCCTGGCTCAAATCCCAGCAATTAAAATGATACTAGAATGAAATAGACAGACCACGTGCCAGAATTCTGACTGGCTTTAAAAAGGGAAGAATGGTACCCTTTGGTAAATGACAGTGATTGTAATCTTGTGAAGAGCTAGAAATCAGACAGCCTTATGATGTAGCTGAGACCATCTGAACCCTAAGGAAATACTTAAAAGCAAATTAAAATGCAGCATCTAGTACTTCAGGTCTCAGCAAAGCCCCACTCTCCTGGGCATTTGGCTTACAGGGGAGGAAGGCTTTCTAGCTGTGAAGTATACAGGTTTGTTGGACAAGAAAGTTTGGGCAGAATTCTACATACTTCAGGACTCATTTTGGATGCCCCCAGCCCTCTGATAAATAGAGAAGGAATAAGATAGGAACGAAGTAAAGGGTGTGAACATTTCAAGTGAAAACATGCTGACATTTTCCCCAAGCCCATATAAGATGCGATATCATAAACACTCATGACCATCTTGAATTATAGATGGTGCTTTTACTTTAATATAAACTTCATTTATATAAAGTACAACAACCCCCATCCAGCACCTGCCATCCCCCCAAAATTAGACAGTCCTTCAGTTTTCATAAGTCATAAAGACCCATTAAGCAGCAAAAAAGGAGTCAGCCAAAACCTAGCTGGGGTATAGCATAACAGTTCTGTTGCTGGTTTTAGTTGTATCAGGTCAGGGATACCAAGCAAGCATAATCAATGTATTGTTTTCCTCACAATGTATTTTTCTCATGAGACAGTATCCTTTGAGATAAGAACCTGACAGGTAAAATTACTTAGTATGTCACCATAAATCTTCCCTGTCTTTTTCTTCCATAAGAAGAAAATTATGAAGTTATCCTCAATTATAAAGTGATGAATGCTTGCATAAGACACGGTACATTCACTTCATTTTCCAGGACTAAATTTAAGTCTCTTGGCTTGTAATATTTCACAAAGTCTGACACTTCCTTTTTAGCAAGTAGGTTAAAAATCACACAATAAAGTAATTTTTTATTATAAAGATACGATAATATATTGCTTTTCCATGGAAATTATAAGTGTCTATAGCATCTCTTCACTGACAGTTATAAAATAACACTGGGCATATGCTGATTGATTCATTTCAGATTCAATCATATTTATCTCATTTAGATTAGATGAAAAAGGAACTGATGTTGGTTCAGTCCGTTCCAGAAAATGAAATTCACTACATGTAAAGTGTGTATCTACTTTAAAAAGTGTTTTTATTGTTATTTATAGAGAGATATAATATCACAGTGATTAAATTAATGGTTTCAGAGCAGTGATGAGTAAATTGCTGGTTTCATTATACTACTTAAGTAATGAGTTTCTGAGACTTTTGCAGCTCTTCTCTAAAACCTTGCCCAAATGCATGAAATGCTACCATGCCACGAATCTGATGATTTCTTACTGGAAAAGCCATAAATAAACCAAAGACCTTCTACCCCCCTGGGTGTTCTGGCTCTCTGCAGAGGTGAAAATTCCTCAGGAAGCCATCAGCAGGAGGAAAAAAATAATATCAGGAAGTTCAGCCTGATTACAGAAAAAGAAATCTGAGGTCTTGCTTAAAATTACATGATGCCTTCTGCACACAGAGTTTCCCTTAAAGCACACATCCCATTCTTTGGGATGACTGACATGAACAATGTGTCAAGGACATAGTTATGTTTAATCTTGTCATTCAAATATGATAGATGTTTTTCTGCTAAATAATTTTCAGCCAGGAAAATCTTACCTTTCAGGACTGTCCAAACTATTAAAATGATCAGAGAAAAGCAAGAGGCCACCAAAAAAAAAAAAAAAAAAAGGTGTTTGCAAGAAAATTGTTTGTGAGGTTGCAACATTTTTAACTATTTTCATTGATGGTTTTTTATGCTTCTTGAGATGACCGTTTGCTGTATCTTTATGTACACACAGCTCTGTTAATTGTCACTTGCTCTGCCCTCGGATTATGGAAATTAAATGGCACTTCTCCATCTGTTGTAAATTGCTATTGGTAGATCTTTGGGTGCACCAGTATAACAAGAGCACACCATTATCTCGGTGCAGATTAAGAGTTGTAACATTATATCAGTGCCTCTAATAATTATAATGTATGGAATTGTTTATGTTTTAGTCTTCAGTAGTTTGCTTGTGTAAAACAGGACGTACCTTTCACCATTTGTGTGGTTAAGTCACGGGTGTTGCCCTTGTATAGTAAGTAAGATGACTGTGGATGTTGTCTAAATAACTTCTCAATAGCTTCAGAAGATTTCACTGCCTCAGTTGCTCAGTGAAACCCTGTTACAAAAGCTGCACAGCGATTTCAAAATCTGAGTGAGCCCTACCCTGTGATCACTTTGTCTGTTCCTACTGGGAGAACAGACTTTGAGAAAACCATGTCCTGTGATGGGACCTCATCCAGGGAATGGTCGTAGAGAACATGGAAGTAAGTTTTCACTCAGTGTTAAGAGGTTCTTGAAAACCCCCAGAAAGGGAAAGGGATATGTTTTGTAGTCACTGGATAGAACCCACCATTGGTAAAAGTGTGAAGAACTCCCTTCAAATCTGTCACATAGAAATTACTTATTATTATGCACTGTAAGTAGGTGGTATGTGTAACAGTTATGTCAATGTGTCTAAGAGCAATAGGACAGTCATGAGATGTTTCCAAAGGTTTACAGGAGAATTCCAAGCAGGAAAAAGAAAAATCAAATATCTGTCACCCACAGATCTGAAATTCATATAAGAGAAAATTCCAGGCTTCAAAAAATTTATTAGTTACCTGGTACTCAGCTAGGAGGTGAAAAGACTTTTAAAATTATCATTTTAAATTTAGGACTGCTCTATTGATAGCTTAGAATATATGTTTGAGGAATGCTCTTCAAATTCTTTTCCTTAAGCGCCGACCATAGCCTGTGTATAAAAATACACAAGAGTCTGATTGTCTGCATTTAAATGTGCAGTTAGTACAATTATTAAATCCATTACGTCAATTTGCAATGGACAGAGAACTAATGATTTGTATATGTTTATAATTCTTCATCCAAACAGAGGTTTTTACATGCATTTTGTCTTATGGCTAAAAAGCAAGCCAATGCAGTGAAACAATTTTAATACCCCTGTGCAATTAACAGTTTCTCTGATTATGTTGCTCATGCAACACATTCCTTTGCATACAATTTTGTATTTGAGTCAAGATGTAAAGTAGAGAATACTGGAAAGATCCTTAGCTGGTATAAATCACTGTAACTTTACTGATTTATTACCTTTTTTATGAACTGAAATACTAGACAATTTTTTCTCCCATGTCCGTTGTACAGAGCCGTGATGATATCTTTGCCTGAATTGTTTGTGCAGAAGCTTTCTAGTTTATCTCAAGGTTAGTAGTGAAGGACTGTAACTCTTTTTGTTATTTCCATAGGAACTGAAGATGAGAGGTTTTACTTCAGCCAGAATAATAAAGGTGAATGAGAAAGTGTGACTAAAACCCCATGAAAGTTGACACATTTAATCTGCATTTAAAGAGGAAGGTAGTGTTGCTTTTGACAGTGAAATCATTTAAGCATGTGCTTAACTTAGAAATTAATCAGACCTGAGAATGTGGCAGAGTTTATGTACATGTTTAAGTGCCTCGCTAAATCAGAAACCTCATCCTCACCTCATAGTTTGTCAAATAATGTGATAAATCTAGCTTTTTTTTGGTTCAGAAATCACATAAAGCCAGGTTTGGATTTATGTAACTGTATTTATTATTAATATGCACTTACTGAATTCTTTATGCAGCATTATGCTGTCTAGGTCTGAATTGCCTGCTTTGGATATATATTGTCACAATACTTATGGCAGCTTTTTGATTACCAGAAAAAATTCACAGTGGAATAATGAAGAGCTGAAGACTAACCATTTTACACTTGAATGATTTGGATTTTATGTATATATATATATATATATATACATATATATATATACATACACATGTATATATATATTTACACCTCTGCCTCCCTTTCTTTCTCCTCTGCTCTTGTGCTGCTCATGCTAATCAATGATACACCAAGGTAAGGATTCAGTTTAGAGTCATGCAGACTCAGTCTGTAATCAAATCCATGCTACCCACTGCTGTTTTATTATTAAATGTTATTTCCACCTTCATTTTCATGCATAATGTAGCTAGAAATGTTAACACATTTTTTTTATTTGAATATGAGACGAGAGTTCAGCAAAAGTTCTCTGCACGAAAGAGTACTTGGAATTACTGAACTTTGGCAGAAGTTGAGGGACTCGATAAGCTTTCTGCAAATAAACACGATCTTCCTTTTGGTGGAAACAATGAAGCATGAAAGTACCAGAATCCATTTAGCTATGCTGGCAAGTCTTCTTTCTTAGTAGGGAATATGTTCTGCTATCCTTTTCAAACCTGTGAATAATTTTCTCCTAGACAAAAATTGACAAACCAGGCCCTGTGAGTTCAAATGGATAATGACATGTTGATATGGGACTTGAAACAGACCTAGGGCCCTTCAGATGTTGATATACTCTTTTTTTAAAACATATTTGTATTTTTGCCAATATACTTCAGCTAGTCCTGAAGGATTTCAAGATATGATGAGGAAATATGCCTCAATGATGAGAATGAATTTGGTAGTGAGGAGACATGTGGTCTATAACTTTTCCTGCCATGGGCTTTGGGGCAGGGATTCAGATGCCTAAAAACATTCATCTGCAGCCAGTTTTGAAGTCCTGGCCTCCAGCTGTTGATGCAGAAGAGCACAGGTTTCCTGTGGGTTCTGTGTCATCACTGGCTACCTGGTGGACTTGTTTTGGACACAGTAGTGCTGCTACATACATCCATGAGACATCCCAAATCTCCCCTTCAGTGTGACTTGAGCAATTATTAGGAGTCCTACAGGCAGGTCATTATTCAGTGGACTTGCAAGAGCGGAAAGGTGTCTGACTCCATGGTACTGCTAAGAAATGCTTGAGCAATATTAAATACATCTTTGAGCACCCTAAATACCCAAGTATCCCTTTAAAAATGGAACTTGCTCTGCATGTGGGCATTTATAAAATGCAAGGAAGCAGGGTCTGAAGCAGGGACTCAGGCTAGTATCTCTGCAAGGTGGTGTTGAACACCAGCTTAGACTGGTGGGCACTGGTATGTCCCCAGTGTGCATCACAATGCAGTGGGTACATGTTTTTGACACAGATTACTGGCTGGTGGACAGTCCTCCTCATACAAGGAGATGTCGTGAGAGTTAGATTCTCTAGGAAATAGAGAACAGGAAAAATATTTTCAAAATAGACTTTCAAAATTCTTACTTTCTACTACATCTCGATTAAAGCAGTTCCAGTAAAGGCCTCAGTTGCTTTTGAAATTGTGGTTGTAAAGAATATTTTTTCTTCAACGTTCAGAGGAGAGGGAGATTCCTGGTCTATGCGCGTTAATCTCTATCACTGCAAGAAGCAGCTGAGGAATTATTTTCAAATGTTTTGTAATATTTAAAGTAACTTGTATTGAAAAATGTGGTGTTTTTCTTCCTTCATATAAAGAGCAATGTGTTTTGCCTTTGTGACTTTTATCGTGGTTGCCCTAGATTTCTGTTATAGAAGTGAAAGGAATGATTCATGTTCTCTCCCTTTAATTTAAGCAACATGATATTTGGCCTTAAGTATTCTCTTAAATATGTTAAGAAAGAATATGTTTAGAGTTTGATAAAATTTCATATTATGATAGGCTGAAGCAACAAAACAAAGCCAGAATTACGTAGAGCATGACCTTTCCTTGTATGATGTCTCCTTGTACAAAAATAAGTCTCATCAGACTGTGATTTAGATGCCAAGCCAAAGGATGGTAACTGTAATTAGAGGCTTAAAATGGCAAGATGAAATATCCTTATGTTAAATTTAAAATGAAACCTTAAAAAAATCAGGCAAATGTTTGATTTTTTTTTTTTTTCACTTTATTTATATAGTAGCCAACCAACTTATTTCTTGTTATTTGTCAGTTCTGCAGCATCTTATATTATGGAAATATCCTCATTAGTAGTATTCTGAGTAGAATAATTGGGGTATTATGATTTTTTATTATCTTCTTCAGAACCAGGCAAGCGACTGCTGTGCATTTAAAATGTACAGGGAAAACACACACACAGAGCAAAAAAAAAAAGCACTATAAAACTTATT
This sequence comes from Corvus cornix cornix, assembly GCF_000738735.6. Taxonomy (NCBI): domain Eukaryota; kingdom Metazoa; phylum Chordata; class Aves; order Passeriformes; family Corvidae; genus Corvus; species Corvus cornix. The sequence continues at coordinate 103,474,013 of NC_046333.1, read as the reverse complement.
TATATGATAGGTTTGAAAGTCTGATAAAAATGCATCATCTTATTTGCTGCAAGAAGATTTTGAGGGAAAGTAGAGCAGAGAATACAGTTTCATTAATCCTGTGTTGGTATAAATAGTTTTAATTTCATACCATTATTACATCATCGTACACTTTATTATGCATTGGATCTTGGGTATTTTTTTGGCAGCCGCTCAATTATTGTGTGGTTTGCAATAAAAATGCTGATGCAGCTTTAAAAATTCGAACAATTAAATTCAAATGTATGAGTAGCATTATTTTAACAGTATGAATAGTCATTTCAGGAATAAGCTTAGGCATTTGCCCTGGAGTAAAGCATGACTAATACCTGTAAGCTAGCAGTAGAAAAAAAATAGAGGCAAAAATCTTTTGACCATGACTGGAGAGAATAAAAATCCTGTAATCTCAGTAATAGCCCTCTGAAAGGATACTGCAAACACAGCTTATGATATAGAAAGTTCTGTAACAAGTAAAGTGTTTTGGGAATAAATGGTGAAATACAAAGCAGAAAGGGAAAAGTCTCCTAAAGAACTAAAAACTTTCCAAAGCAGGGATACAAAATCACTTTCCACCTCCCAAAGAGAGGGAGGTGCATTTTCAAGGCGATGCACTGAGACTTAACTGAGCAATACTTGCTGACTTTAAAGAGACATCACATAGCTACATTTCTGAGCACAACTTTGAAAATCTGCCCCATAATGTGATGCAGTAATTATTGAAAAATTCTAACAGAGAATCTGTTTTTTTTTATTTTTCCCTCACATAAAGCACTGAGACAGTTTAGATGCCCATTCATTCTATATTTTTCACATGAAGGTGTTTAAAGTGATTACACTCTCTAAACAGGCCCACCCATCAAATGACACATGCAGTTTTACTAGTTTCCAAGCGTACTCTTTTCATTTCAGTTGCCCTGGAATTTCCATTTCCTCCTCCCCACCTTCCAGTCTGCCTTCTGAACAAAGCACATCCACAGAGAAAATGGGAATAAGAGCATTCTTCCCAGCATAGTGTAGCCATAGATCCATAGATCCTTCACCTGATTTCTCCACCTGCCTCCTTCCTAACCACATAATTGGCATATAGAGGTCAGGGCTAAATCATACACTTTCTGATTTCTCCCTTTCTTGCCTCTTCCTTCTCTTTCCCATCCCTTGTCTTTCAACATTGTTTTAAAATTAAGTATTTTCCTCGTTGCTTGTTATCTGGAGTATCAGGAAAGTAAAATATTACAATTTTACATTATATACAAGATTTTCTCACCTGTGGGGAAGCTATAAATGGAAGAATAAAAGACTTTAAAAGAGAAACTGTCAGGAGACCAAAAAGGACTCATTAACATAACTCTGCTTCCTTTTGAGAAATACACAATAAGTTTAGAGGCAATCAAATACTGCCAATGGAAGCTCTCCCATTATTTTAATCTGTTGAAAAATAATTTTTTTATGCAAAATTATTCTGCTTCTTTTTTTGAGACTGTCACTCTCATGATTATAATTCCCCAAGTCAATGTCTGTTATTTATATCCACACTTTACTCCTGCTGAAAAGGCAGAAGCTTAGATATCTGTTCAGTGTTTTCTGGAGACAGAAAGTGAACTGAAAGAACAAAATCAGGAGCTTTAGTAAGGGGATTTATTCAAAGTAAAATGAACTTTCTGTAGATGCTTCATATCATTTCCCAGGTATGTAAGCAAGGTTTTCTGATCAAGGGTAAAGGCGCCCTTTGTGATTGGGATTTCTATTTCAATTTTAATGAGTACATGTATATTAATTTTGAGTATGATTTTCTTGAAACATTTTTGGTCTAGACTTTTCATTTCACTGTTGGACAGCCAGGGTATGACAGAAAGCCATGTGTAATTCAACCCAGGTATCCTTGTTTAGCAAGTGAAGCTCTGGTGTAAGTCAACATCCTGCTATAAGGAAACCAAAAATCATGCCCAAGTAGGTTGAATCCATCATGTTGTACCTCATATCCATTCTACTTATTCTTCCATTTTCCTTCTTGCTTTTCTCTTTCTTTTGGTACCAGAGGTGGAGTGACAGATAATCACAAGATGAAGTTGTACAGCATCTGCCAGTTTCATGCCATGAAACTTTCTCTGTTGGCCACCTGCCCCAGAATATGTTCTAGTTCACGTGGCTAAGGGCTTCTGCAGAATGCTAGCTGGTGAATCCAGACTATATTGAGTACCTGATACTTCATTCTGCACTTCTGCTAGTTGTTATGACTTCAATAAATGGTAGTTTTAGGAAAAAAACCCAAAAGAACCAAACCCAAAGAGAAAAACTTGAACATAAAGGAAAAAGGACAAATAACAAATCAGTCATTAATGGTTTTCATCAGACAATATATTTATCTTAAGTTTTTATGTAACATCAATAATGCAAAGCTAAAAACCAAATTAATTTTAGGCAAATGTTACAGTAACTCAGAGTAATCTTTATTCTTGTGCAGCAAAGAAGAAAAATGGCCTGCTGTGTTATGTTGACCCTAATTCTAGTTTGGATTAGACATGTGCTCAGCGCTAAATTTCCCAATGCAGCTGAAGTCTAAATACTTAGGTCCCCTTTCTGGTTGGTACTATGCAGACCTTGGAACCAACATAATGTGGCTGACAACTTTTGCCTTTTAGTTTGTGCTGCAGACATTTCTTGTTGTACCTGTGCATTGGGTTTGCATGGCAAGGTTTTAGTTCAGGGTGAGCTACAGAGGTGGCTTCCATAAGAGGATGCTGGAAACTTTCCCTATGTCTGACAGAGCCAGGACAGACCTGCCACTGGCCAAGGCCATCAGTGATGGTGGCAGCACCTCTAAGATAACAGATTTAAGAAGGAGGGGAAAAAAGTGCGACAGAAGAGAGAGGAATGGAAATATGTGAGACGAGTCTGCAGAAAACAAGGTCACTGAAGAAGTAGGTGGAGGTGGTGCTCCAGGTGCTGGAGCATAGATTCCCCTGTAGCTCGTGGTGCAGACCATGGTGAGACAGCTGTGTCCCTGCAGCCCATGGAGATCCAGGGAGGAGCAGAAATACACCTGTACCTTGTGAAGGACCCCATGCTGCAGCATGTGGATGCCTGAAAGAAGGCTGTGACCCTGTGGCAAGCGGGCACTGGAGCAAAGTCCTGGTAAGACCTGTGGCCTTGTGGAGCAAGAAACCCATGTAGGAGCAGGTTTGCTGACAGGACTTGTGACTCCATAGAGGAGGTCACGAGGACCTGTGGTGAAGCAGTCTGTTCCTGAAGGACTGTGTCCTTTGGGAACAATACAGGCTGGAGCAGTTCATGAGGAGCTGTAGCCCATGGGAAGGACTCATATTAGAGAAATTGATGGAGGACTGTCCCCTGAGAGAGAGATCCCATGCTCAGCAAGGGAAGAGCATGAGGAACCCTCTCTCTTGAGGAGGAAGGAGCAGCAGAGAAGACATGGGATGAACTGACCACAGCCCCTAATCCCCATCCCTCTGCACTGCTGGGATGGGGGTAAGGGGTTAGAGTATTTGTGAGCGAAGCTAAGTCCAGGAAGAAGGGATTTGGTAAAGTAGACCCAGTACAGGAAAGATCAACATACAGTATATGCTTAAGGTGTCTTGAGGTGATTGTATGATAATACTGTATTCCTCTATCCTCTCCTTATTGCCCAGAAATGGGTCCCGCAGCTTTAAGCTGGGTAGAGGGGAAGCACTGGGGGGAGCCAGGAAAATTCCTCAGCGTGGTTTGTGCTCAAGGACTCACACACACTCCCCAGTATTGCTCAGCTCTGCTTGCAGTGGGAGAGATTCCTGCTTCTAGCCAGCTTGTGAGCTAAGGCAAAGTTTTCCCACCACTGCATACCGAAACCCTCTGGTAATTTCTTCGTCTTCTTCTGGAACTGTCCAGCCCAGCTGTGACCTGAGAACCGGATCATCGGACCCCATGGAACAGCATGGAAGCTGCAGGGATGCCACATCCCGGCATCGGACCTCAGGAGGGGCCAAGCCAGCTACAGAGGGAACTCTAAATCCATCAGCTTTTTCTGCATCAAGGGCGTTTAATATTTTAACAGTTACTCATTTTTTTCCCTGTGCCCTGCGGGCACTTTGTCTGTTAAATAAAGTTTTTTTCACATTCATCCAAGCAATTCCTTTCGTATCGGTGGGGGAGGGAGTGCCAAAACCTGTCTTCTGGGGAGAAGACATTCATTCCAGAGTGTTTTCCCCTAAACTTGTCTCAAACTGAGACATAAGGACATTAAATGAAAAATATAAATATTAAGCAAATTAAAGCCATAGCTGTGGAAAAGCTCTGGCACTGAGCTGTTACAGTTAAGGCTGAATTACTGTCTCCAATGCAACTCTCAGCAATTGCTCCATCCACTTCTATATATTTAATCTCTTTGGTAGCAGTGTTCTGTGGCTGATTCCTACCCAAGGGCAATTAAAAAACACCCCTAAAATAGTACATCTTTTCCTTAATATAAAGACACAGCTAAACTCAAACTTTTTCCATTATAAGAAGAAAAGAAATAGTGTCTCTTTTCTGAGCAGCTTTATAGACAAAACCAACTATTTACTGTAAGATTCAATACAGCCCAGGAAGTGTAAAAGTTCTTCAGATTCGTTTTCCTGAAGGAAATTCATTTTAATCTGCCCCAGTCATGATCCTACTTTTAACCGTGTCTTAGTGCAGTCAGAACAGATCCAGCAGCAGAAGGCTCATAAATTCCTTTCTTGATCGTAGTCTATTCTAGGATTAAATCACACAGTCTTTATAGAGGTAAGCTCTTGTGCTCAGAAATAATTCTTAAGCACTCCAATAGGTCTGCTACAGGTGATTAAGGCTTATTGAAACAAATGAGCATTGAGCAATTTTTCTTGCAATTGTTATCAATAGTTGAATCCCTTTTTACTTAATACTCATACCACCCTTTTCAGGAGTTCTTCCATTTACATGAGATTTTCTGAACTTTAAATGTCTTCTGCAAGACGCCACGGGATATTTGGAAGAGATGACATTTTTGCTGCATTCAGTGGCAAACCACTAATTAGTTTCAAAGAAACTAGAATTAGAATCATAGATATGTGTTGACACAGAACTCTATTGCACCTAGCAGACCTTGTAGCCTCCATGAAAAACTCTTCAGATTGGTGCACTTGGTTCATCCTCTCTGAAAGAAGAATGCGTCCTTCTGCCAAGCTCACTGATGTACAGAAATGAATATGCCACGCAGCTTTAACACACTGTTATTCATTTTATTGACAGTAAAACTTGAGGCATGCTTTGTGTATTTACATCCTTCTCGAAGTGAATTCCAAGTTCTCAATCTGGAAATTTTTGTTGTTGTTTTGGTGAAAGGGATTGTGTGATTTTCCTGTACTAGTTATCTATTTTCAATACCACAGTCTGATTTCTATTTTCCTACTTTCTTCTCAAAGCTGTTTTATGGAATCTCATCAAATACATTGCTGAAGTCAGGTATACTTTGGTACACTTGTATTATATCCAAAAGTCTTGGGTTTGTGTCTCTGAAGGAGATTAATTTGAGCTGACCAGCTTTAGGTTTGATAAGCACCAATGTACTTAAACTACTTATCTTCTTTAGTGATCAACTCATCCTGGTTTTAAAACCAAGGTTTTCAGTTTCAAATTTGCCAAGTCTTTTTTTATTTTCTATGGGCAAAAATAGATTCAATAGATTCACTTTAAACTTGAAACTATGACATGAAGATTTCAAACCAGCCTTCATAAATCCTATGTACCAATTAATGCTATGTTTCTTTACATGCTCTTGTTTCTAAGGGTTATTACTAGTATCAGTGACTTCTGATTGACAGGACGAAATCAACAATTTATTTTTTAATAATCACATCCTAAATCATTTTGCAGTTCATACAGCTGCTCCCCATGTTAGCTTCTACAGCTGGGTTTTACAGGGAGAAACACAGCAGATCTGTACTGGGCTTTGTTTGAGGAAGAGCTGCTCTCCTCTGCTTAGATGCTGTGTTTCCCTGTGAGCTCGCCCACATACATCAGGTCTAATTTGGTCCATTTTATGCAAGTCAGAAAAAAAAGGGGAAAAAAAAAAAAAGAGATTGGGATGACTGCATACAGTCCTAGCTATCCAGAAGGTAAATCAGCTGGAGATGGAGAGCAGTAACAGTGTGCCAGCTCCTGAGCCCAGCAGAGTCTGACAACAAATCCCCGTGGGACTGAGGGAGTCTGTCACTAGTAATGACATAGAGCTATTGGCAGTAGAGGTAGCTTTAAGGTGCCTCCTACCTTCCTAGTAACAGCAGGTCTGCTGCTGAAAGCACTGAGGATCCTGCACATTAACTATTATGCAAAATTCAGAATGTGAGTTAGCAACTTCAGCAGTCATGTTAATTTAGTTTGCACTTAGGAGATTCTGCATAGTCCCCCATGCACAAGTGTTAAGAGTTTCGGGGTTTTTTGCAAATATTGTTAGGACTGATTAAAGTTTTTGTTTCTGATTATGATTATGATGTGTCATAGCAATTAAATGCAAAGTAAGGATACATAAATCATATGCTACAATAAGCCTGTCTCTAAGACAGACATCATGTCAGTACAGAGATTTGGAGACAGACAAATCAGTTGTCAAATACATTAATTGCAATGCTCTCTGAAAATGACTACCTCCATTACCAAAAATAGGACAATGTAGCCTGTAGCTAAATAAACAGCATATTTATGTGTTTGTAGATAAGCCATTTTAACTCATTTTGGAATCAGCACAGAAAAGACCTGAGCTCTGTCCTACTGCTTATGTCTAACTCCCTAGAAGATCATAAGAAAATAAGCTATTTTTATTCTTTTCTAAATCAATAGATGCTACTTCCTCAAATAAGGTTGAATTTGGTTCACTTAGTTTAAAAAAAATATATTTATTAAACATAACTTGGTATTTAAGTCGCAGTGAAAAAAACAAACTCTGATTTTGACAACTTCAAAGTCCAGCATACAAAACCACCTATGACAGTTCTGAAAAATGGCTCCCGTCAGTCTTTGTTGATTGAATAGACCACAATCCCAAGACCACAGAAGGGCAACTTGCCATGATCTTAGAGTGTAGTGCAAGCCACTGGGGTGACCCCACTCCCACTTGCACTAACTTCAAGGTGTAAATTAAGTCTTGCTCATGAGAACCAGGTGCACAGGGCTTGACCATAAAGACAAGTTGTAAGCACCAGCGTTACTTTGAACACTGCTATGAATAAGTGGCTTGTCCAGCTAAGAAAGTCCATGGAGATTGTGTGCTTCAGAAAACACAACAAAGAAAAAGGATGCACAACTAGAATGAGAGAGGATAGCTATTGCTTATATCCAGGGTGACAGAGCAGAAGCTGGATGTTACTTACTTCTTCCTGCCTCAGCCTAAGACAGGAGATTTCAACCTCAGCTCACCTAATCCAAGGGAAGGTGAGGCAAAGGAGGAAATGGGAACCAAAATATCAGAAGGAATATGAAATACCAAAAAAAATTAATAAATACAGATAAATACGTGAATGCTGTAGTTGCCTAGTGCAAATACACAAGTGTGCTAACTGCAATGCATAGATTTCTTTAATGATTTTATAGAAAAACATTTTATTTTTCCATAAATTTCTCAATGAAATAAAAAAACATAAACAAACCTAGACTGTGAAAAACCAATTGCTAAAATATTAGTAGATCTTCAGTTTAGTGAGAAGATCTGAAGTGATTCATCTTCCTTCTTTGCCTGGTTTCCACTCAGCAGTCTTCCTTCTTCAACCAGCTGGGTGAAACTCTATGGATCAGCTCCTCCTTCTCCTAAACCTCCTTTCCAACAGTCTGTACCAGTGGAATCACATTCTTTTGATGGTGCTCTTTTAATAACCTTCTTAAAAGAATTAACAAGAACAGTACTAGAATAAGGGTGATTACCTGATTCAGTTTCTGCAAAACCATACCAAAAATACGAGGGGAGTTTCCACATGCAATTGTGTCACAGCACATGCAAGTGGCTCACTTTCCCTCTATTCCTCTCTGCAGTAAATCCAAGGAGGCAGGAGATAAACCCTTCCCTGCAGTTGCATGGTAACTGGCTGTAGATGTGCTATGACGTGAGAGCCTCTAACACCTTAATCTTGCTAAGACCTGAGATACTGCTGCAGACCTGAAGATAATACTGCTGTTTGGAAAGGGTGAATCAGCCTCCCAGTGTAAATGCTTACCATTTGATGAAAGCTTACACATCTCTAAGCATGTTCAACTCCAGGATTGAATCCAGTGATGAAAAAGTAGGCTTCCCATGTAATTACTGCTTTGCAGTGTGATGTATCCTGCCTTCTGCTGCATGTCTAAAGCAGAGTATTCTTTCTGAAAAATATAATTTTAACTGCTGTTATGATTTTTTGGCATATTCACAGGACTTTCTGTGAATGATATGACATCAGTAATGTTATTTATGCAAGTTGCCCATCTAAACTCAAAATACCCTGGCATCCATTCCTACACCAAAGCTCCAAATCAATATGTGAACAGGCTGAGTGCCATCTGAAAACATAGACATGACTGTAGGCAGCCAACACATCCTTTTTTATGATCATATGGGTGCTTGGGGCAGGAGTGCCAGCAGACAGTCTAGCAGTGTGCTGCTTAGACTCAGAAAGACATCCTTTTTCTTTTTGAATTTAAACTTTTCTCTTTTTTTTCTCCACTTTAAATTATACTTGACTATTCTTAAGTATTTTTTAAAATATCAATGCGCTGAAAAGCACATCTTATTTGTTGTTATAATGCACAGATTTTTCCTAGAAGAAAATATGATCCAAGAGAGAAGTTCTTATGGTAAATATTTTTGCTTCTTGGCCAACATTTTCAAATGTAAAAAAGTTTTAAGCAGTTTTTAAATAGTCCTGAAGAAAATGTCAGTGGGTTCTGTTATGTGTGATATGACACAGGAAATACTGTATTAATTCTAACTTGGAGTCATATCACATCAGGGACACATTCAAGCCTTGTTACAGATAGATGTGGAATCACTTACTCCATACAGGCCAAACCTATTTCTGGTCTCTTCTGAGCTGGAGATGATTAGAAAGGATTAGGTCTTGACACAGTAGTCTGACCTCCTTCTTGCAGGGTATTACAGTAACTCTTTGTACCAAAGTAAAATTCTCAATTGCTCTTTGAATCTCTTTCATCTCTAGGACAAAATGACTTTTTGTGTAATGAGTTCCTTGGTTTGGCGGCACCCATGCTGGGTGATAAACTATTTTCCCTTGGTTTTAAATTTTGAATATTCTAGTTCTTGCGCATTAGGAAATAAAGACTTATCTGATTTAAAATATTCTGAAAGCTGTTTCAGTTCTACCCAGTTATTCTTATCACTCTTCTCTGAATCTTATTTGCTTCTTTATTATGCATACTTTATACATTATTCCAGACAGGAATAACAGAAAACCTACATTTCTATTGCATCTAATATAATTATATTCTTCATGCTATTGATAGATCTGTTCCTTATGTATGCCTAGCATAATATTTGTTTTGTACCTGGAATTGCACAGTGGATAGAAGTCTCCATTTTATTGACTACAATGACCTACAAGATCATTGATGTTAATGTAAAATCCTATAAACTGCATGAATGTTTAATTCCTCTCCCTCTCATCCCTCAGACACTTAACATTACTTTTGTATACTGGCACTAAAATGCACTTTTTCATTGCTGCAACATGTCTGAGTCTTTCTCTCTCTGTTATCCGATGACTACCATCCCTAGCAGCATGAGACGCCTGGGGAGTCAAAAGAAGCTGTGGTATTTGAGTCTCTTTTACACCAGGTGATATGCTTCATCTGTAGGAAGGTGTTCAAACTGCCAGAACATAGAGGAGAGGCACAATGTTTCTTCTCAAAACAATGTTAACTTCAGTCTATCATCTCACACAGGCATTCTGCTATATTGGTTTTTATTCTTGTATCAGCCAGGTACAGGTATAAAAATTTCTCATGCACTTGAATGAATAAGAGGAATTGTAAAAATATAGAAAAAAACCCCATTTACAATCTGTTAGTACTTCGGAGCAGCAACTGTGATTAGATACTCCAAATTTTGGATAACAAATAAGCCATTTTAGTTCATCTGTTTCAGAACTCTGAATATATTAACTCCAGGACTGGTAGTTTATTGCTGCTACTTGAGATATGTACAAAAATTATTCTTTTGACACTTGTTCTTGTTTCTCATTATTTTTCTTTAAAAAAGAATTAAAAAGGAAAGGACAAGAAAACCATTGTTCCTCAGCAGTATGCCCAATTGCTGCTCGATTGATTATTCCATTGGGCCAGTCTCTTCTTTCACAAACTTTCTATTTCTGTTATACCACAAAATGTGAAACAGTCTATGGAATGCTATTTAGAGTTTTTGGGACTAGAATCTAAAATACTTATATTTGGAACAAAATTCTAAGTTTAAGAAATTCCAGGACCTACCTATAAATATCTTGAGTATTGAAATTTAGCTTTCTCACAATATAAAAACCAGTATTAATATATACATATGAATATACATATTTCTGGAAGTTTAAGGGTCTAAGGTCTAGTTTTGTCATTCAGCTTTGATAATGTTGGTGTCAAGAGAAGAATATATTTTAATTCATTAACCCAACTCATTATTATCTGCAATATTTATAAAAATTACATAAATTAGAAAATGTTACTGTAACACCTAAAGATAATTTGCTAGATATGATTTGGTCACTTACTTTTGTTCCTAGAGCTTGGGCACATGACTAAACAACTTGGTGTTACAGATGACTGTACATGAAATCTGTCAGTCTCGTGTACACTTAAAGTCTTCTGCGGGAAGTTAAATGTGAATTAAAAAGCTTTTCTTTAACCCGTTCTTCTGTCATAGGTTTACAACTGAGAAAAAGTAACTCTGTTGTTACAAGGTAAATTCTGCTTCTTTTTATGCAGATGTGAATGTAGAAAAATTCCCTGTGAAATTCTTAAAGGAATTACTGTATAATTATTTTCTTTTTAATACACAAAAATTACCTTTTGATTCTCATTGAAGATTTTGTATCAACATGAACATGAACTAATACCTCAGACTAAATAATTCTGTTTGGAAAGTCCAGACTGTCATCTTTTGATTTCTAGTAAAGTCTTTGATGAACACAAACCCCTTTGCTGGAATTTTCCAGCTCTTTGTGGACCTAAAGCCCCAAAAATGTTTTGGGAAGCCCAGGGGTGCACATGATATAGGAAAGGATATTATTAAAAGAATAAGGGGTATCTTGGTGTTAAATTCTGCAATGAAACGAAAAGATTAAATGATCCCCACTTTTAACCATGCACAGTATAGCTGGAGAGGGAGAAGGTAAGTGGCAGACTCAAATCTACTTCTGTCCTGTTTGGGATGTCTGAGTTGTCACTCAGGACTGATATTGTACATCCTTAATTCACTGAGCAAGATGGCATGCTGGAGTAAAAGCAGTTTCTCCTGCATATACCAGCAGTCCCACCTTTACTAGTACTCCACCTTGCGTTTTCATAAAGCATCTTAACTGCCAGCAAACAAACTCTCTGCAAGAACTGAGGAACAGAGGGAAACAAACACTTTCTGTCACTTCAATGTATTCCAGGTCCTTCCTTCCCCATGGCCATCCCCAGCCTCAACCAGGCTGCAGTAAATATCCTTGAGCTGACGTCGTGACTGTTTATATGAGATCCAGAACTGATGGCTTCAGGGAAGGGTTTAATGCCTGGAAATAGCTTGCAGCTTAGGCCTCAGCTGGTGGAACTAAATGCTGAAGTGCTGTGAAGGGTGACTTATTCCCATTCAGCCAGCTATTTGGTGTCTCCAAGGTCTCTGACAGATGAGCAAATCTTGTTGCAGTAGTTTAAGATATTATCATCCCCAGCTGTCAGCTTGGCTGTTCTGCTGGAGGTTACCACCTCCATAACAGCATTTCTATCTGCAAAGAATCAGTCCTTCTAATTTTTAGCCTCGCACTTTGCTCAAACTCAGTTTCAGTGGAAAATTAAACTAAAATATGGTATTTCTTACCAAGGGGTCAGAAGTGCAAGCAGCTACAGCCTTCTCCAAAGCAAGAACTCTTCTAACTTAGCCATAATGACTTGAGATCAAAGGAGTCTCAAAATCTAGTTTTGTCATTTTCAAATACTCTTTCTATCAAAATCAAGACATTGTAATTATTAAAAAATTATCCCATGTACCTTCCTTCATCCCAACCTGAAAGATAAAGCCAATAGTATTAAGGAGAATTCAAATTGTGTGCAATATCCTATTGAAATCAGTTCTGTCAGCACAAGTGTCCTTTTAGGACACTCATTTTAGAGCAGGGAAAGAAGTGCAACAAGAAGTGGATGTTTGTAACACCAGTACATCTTCTTCTGGGCCTAGGAAATTAATTTTATAAAATTAAAGTAGTAGAAGTAATCCTTTCTGGTGATCACCATAACTTTAATCTTCTACTGTTGATTACTCATCAAAACTTCTGGCCTGTCCTCAGCAGCTTACAGCCCTTATTTTGGGCAGTACCATACAGGGGTCTTCACTGAGGGCAATGTCTGACTGTGTGATAGGTGGTTGGAACTGCTTGATATCTAAGGTCCCTTCCCACCCAACCACTCTATAATTCTGTGATTGCACAGCCTCAGGCTGTGGGTATAAAGTTGGCGTCTAAAACAGCTGAAACACATCATTCAGTACAAAAGAAGATTTTCAGGAGAGAAGGACACATGCACGGCCCCAGTGGGTCCTCCAAGACTGAACTATTGGTACCCAAAAAAGCGTAAAATCGTGGACCCACAGGCACAGATAGGAGGGTACTCTCCCAGTGGTATCACTTAGAAATTTCTGAACTGAATAAATTTCTGGACCAAGACAATATATATGGATTCATTTAACTGCTTTTTGAGTCCATGTAGATTTTTGTCCTCCGCTATCTTCCATTGCAATGAGTACTCCACTTGAACACTGTGCTGTTTGAAGAATGGATTTTCCTTTGCTTTGACCCTTCCACCTGCTAATTCCTTGTGATGGCTCTCAGGTTTGTATCATAAGAAGCAATGTCATTCCTTGTTTTTGTGTTCTCCAATCTGCTCATGATACTATAGACCGTCAAGATACTGTCAAGACTGAAGAATCCCACTCTATACAATCTCTCTCCACATAGCTGTCTTGCCTTGTAACTCTTCTCCTCTTGACTTTTTTGGTTGCATAACATCCTTTCCTGGGATAGGACAGGGAGAGGGGAATACAAAACCAATTCAACATGAGAGTACATCACCAGTTCACAATGTCATATTCACATTTTCTGTTCTCTCTTTTCGTCTCTTGCTGTTTTATCCAACATTGATAGTTTGGGGTTTTCTTGTTGTGAGGGGTTTTTTTTTGTCATTACTGATCTGAAACTTTGAACTGATAAAGTTAATCTAAAGGTTCTTCTCTGAGCTCAGCAACCAATCTAGAGACTGCCAGTTAAGTATGGTTAGAAATAATTTTCCACATGTACAGTGCTTTAACTTTATAGTAAATAAATATCACCCACACTACATTGCTCAGCTACCTAATAACCTAGCAACTGTTAGGATTTCTTCGCAGTTGCATTTTTACTGTGTTGAATAATTTGATATCAACAACAAAACTTGTGTATTTTCTATTAAGTCCCTCTTCTGAAATCCTTCCAGCTACAGGCTGTGCAGTAGCAGCCGTTTCCCGAGTGACTATTTTTTCAGAAAATGGGGAGATGTAGAGTGAATGAGCTGGGAGTTTGTCAAGAGGAAGAAAAAATCTCAGGTGTCGTGGTACATGTACATTTAGGGAAGACCATTTGATTGACTTTGCCTGACACCTGATGGTTTTCTTTTAAGGTAACAGCTGAGGTTACTTATAGTAAATACATGTATAATTTTATGTAACAGTGAAGCTAGTTGTGTTTTTACAGTTTGCTGGTAAAAATCTCCTTGCAGACTGATGATTTAAGAATTTCTCTGTTTCTGTTTGTTAGCCTGCTGACTCTTGAAGCTCACTCTTGAAGCTGCTGGCTCTTGAAGCACTGCAGTTGCACTAATACTTGAAGGAAAACTGTCGATGCTTGGAGACATAAGGCTGGGTTTCCCCTTCCCCCACATGTGAAGAAAACAATCTGATGAAAAGAATAAACTCTTTTTTTGTCTGAGCAATCTGATCACTACTCTACTCCATGCTGGAAAGGTCAAGGGAGTATTTGTGAATTCCTGTGCTATCATTTAAAGTAAATATTGTAGCTCATGAAGTTACATTCAAACTAATTTCCATGCAGCATAGAATTTATTAAAAAGTAGCATATTCAGAATCCATTTAAAGATTTCTCTTTCATCTTACGTACCGTATTTATTCATGGAGGTAAGTAGTGTTTAGATTATAGGAATTTTTCAGCCTGTGGCTATTTCACTTGGCACTCAATAGGTTCGTTTCCAGCACTTCAGTGTATCTGATAATGAATCTACCCTTGCAATCAGAATTGCAGGACCCTATATTTTCTTCCTGTTTCCATTATTTAAGGATGAAGGATTTTCTAAAATTGCCAAAGGAAACCAAAGGCAGCATGTGTCATATGCTTCCCTTTTGCTTAACACATAATGCCACTGACCAAGCTCAAATACTTGATACAATACTTGGAAAGGGAGTTAGGTCCAAAAGCTGTCTTTAGCTGAGGGGACAGACCTTTCTCTGGGTCTGCACCAACACACTGCTTCAGGCAGAGGCGTGGCCACAGCAGCTGGTGTGTAAGTGGCTGTTCACACTATTTGTCAGCTCACTTCTCACAGTTTGCCAGCTCCCATCTGGCACAGTTTTGGCCTGGGTCAACTGGAGTGCTCCAGGCAACATCTGGGCACACCTGGGCACACCTGGGGCATAACAGAGGGAAAGGAATAGTCTCCATAGCCCACCTGGATGAGGGAATGTCAGAAATACATCTGAACACATGCTGTGCTGCACCAGCTGTGACTCACCAGTACAGTGCTCGATTCTCCTGGTTACTGAAACTCCCCAGAGATTACTCCCCACTACTTCAGTCTCAGCTGGAGTTCAAGATGTCCCTTATGCACCTGTGAATATTTGCAAACAGCCTTTTGTTTCCACACTCACCCTTTTAAGAGGTGAGAAAAGTCTCTTGAAATGCAATGCATAACCTTTAATGAAAGATGTTCTACATTGTTACTGGTCCTGCTTTTCAGAAGCTTGTTAATGCAAATATCACATTTTGTATGCTGCAAGATTTACTGCAGTCGTAGAAGTATAGAAATACCAGAGAAGTGCCATCTGTGATGTTGAGAATCGAAACATACAGTGTTTATTCAGCTATGAAGAGTTTATTTTGCAAATACACATCTGAATATTTGTAGAATAAACTATGTGCAAAGTGTTTCATTTTGCCAGAATTATGTTGCATATCTAATGCCTTCCCCTTCACGTTCCTGTTTTTCTCATTCTTAAAGACACAGAATGGGACAGTCTGACTTCCCAGCGGAGGCCACTTCTCTTCTTAAAAGATTTCCAGGACTGTGGACTCCTTCTGACATTCTTTCTTGCTTAGAGGCTCTCTGATCCATATGTGCTTCCCAGCCTAGAAGACCTCAAGGATTTCCAAGATCATTTTTGTGCCATTTCTCTTCTCCTTGAAGGTAGACCTCTAATAAACTGGGGTAACAACATATTCTAGAATACAATCTGACGTTAGAGAAGCATTTGCAAATATTTTTCCCCTTATTAATTTCTAGGAATTTTGAGTTGTTGCTTTTTTTGGGGGGGGAGGGAGGGGCCACGGGGAGGGAAGGAGAATAGCTTATCTCTGTCCCCACTACAAGTCAGAGGAAGCAGAAATCCAGTGTGATACAGACAGTTCAACAGCTTGATGATTTTGGCTTAGAGATTAAAAGTAACAATTGCGGGTGTCTATTGTTAGATATCCAAATAAAAAACCTGCAAAACTGCCAAGCAACCTTTATTATTTTACTGGGTTTATAGATTCCCACCATTGAGACATCAGAATATTTCTGTTTAGGGAAATAATTTACATTAGATCATTCTGAACCTTGGTATGAAGGGTCTTTGCTTTGGTATTTCATAAGAATGAAAAAGTAGACAAAAATTTAGATAGTCTTACATGAATAAGCATAATATCGAGATATAGTATGAAGAACAACAAGGTTTTGAACTTTAGACTACAAATTTCGTTTTTTTCTACATCTCTAAAACGTCGTCATTTTGACCTGAACAACGATTCTCTCCAGGGATTAAGTAGTTTTTATACAAGGATTTTGTGCAAAAATCATCTTCTAAATAAACAGAATTTCAATGTACACCTGTCTTGCTGTTTCTAGCTTGGTAAGTGTGAGGTTGTAATGATGTGAAATTGGTGGTATTGTGTAATTCCCAAAAATGGTTGCTTCAGAGAATCTTTTTTTTATGTGGAATAATTTCCAGTAGGTTTGTCACTGTCAGTTCCAGTAACCCAGGACAGTCTTGTCTGTAGCCCCAAACTACTCATTTTTCAGCTTACTGTTCTAGAATGTGTCACCCTTGCCTCTATTTGTTAATTAATTATATGCTAATTAAGTGCCTTTCTTTTATTCTTTTGGAAACAGCACCTTCTCATAATTTCCAATTTACTTATCTCCAAGTATATTGCATAAGTGCTGGGAAATATGCTGCAGGATCATTTAAAAAGAAAGCAAACAAAATAGATCAGCCAAAATAAAAAATCTGGATGCAAAAAAGAAATTTAAGCATTACAACTGGGGAAAAAGGCAAGGCCTGTGGTAGCCAAGATGCAAGTATTTGTCTTCTGCTTTGCTATCAAGTTTTTTAGCTCCATGGGTAGTGCCTATTTTTTCTTTAACCCATCTTTATGGTTTTTAACTCTTTAACCCATTTTGTGACCTTCAAAGATGCTGTAGTTTTCGGTTTTTTCTACTCACAATAGGAAAATGATAATTTAGTAATTCTTATGGCTCACTGACTATTACAAGGAAAAAGGCAATGATTCATGTGCTGAAGAGGTTTGGGGGGTGGCTTCTTTTTCTTTATTTGCTCAGAGTGAGGGAAATTAATCATTAACATAAATATATTTTTATTTAACCCCAATTTGAGTTTAATATTCATACTTTATTGATTTATTTTGCATCTAAAGCAAAATGAAACAGAGCAAAACAAAAAAATACTTTTTCTTCTTTGTGCGAGGCCTTTTAAAGGTACAATTTGCAATGAGAAAATAGTGTCACCAAAGTTTTCTTACAGCTAACATCAGCTCAGATTCTTGGTATGTTCTTGAGGAATTCACTAAGATATTTGCTGCTTGTGCAATATTCCCAAATAAAATTTCAGACCGTATAAGGGGAAATGTTTGAGAGATGTCTTTGTTAATTTTCATTGTGGAGATTTGCAATCAAAGTTGGGCATTAATTTGATACACAGAGTTCATATGAATCAGTTATTTCAAAAACTGTAGCTTTATACTGATGAGATAAAATTCATTCTATAAAAGTCAGATATAAGCATCTCACCTGCTGAGAACAAAACATTAATCCTTCTTATTTCTTTTCTTGCAATTTAAATCAGGAGGCAATAGGTTTCCACTTTTCAGATTTTGTTCAAGGAAAAAAATATGGAAAGAAATTTGATTTTTTTCTCAGAATGAAGGATATAGACTACCCTACATGCTCAGAAATCAGTCAAGTTCTCCTGTTAGAATTGCATATTTTTTTAGGCAGCCCTTGATAATATTGCTTGGACAGGGTAAAATGAGGTATGGCAGAACAAAGACCAGCACAGATAATGCAGCACCTGTTCCGTTCAATCTTTTTTAACTTTTTAAATGAGAATTATGAGGATACTAATCCTCTGTCATGTAACAGCTGGGTCATATGGAGGGTAAAATCAGTTAAAGTACATCCTTAAGCTCACTTGAACAGTGTACACTGAGGCCCACAGAATTCAGCTCAGAAAATGGGATACTATTGTAGAGTACAATACAGAGAGAAAATAATGAAGGTGCTTAAGGATGATGTTCTGCTAGGAAAGAACATTAGTTTGACATGCTGATTTAGCTTAATTTAGTGCTCCAAGGAACAAAGAAATTGCCTTGTCTTTGTTACATTGCCTAGATGATCTGGACAAACTGAATAAAAATCACTTGGGTATCAACAGGGCAATGTGAGGGGAAAACAGACATCTAAATTAATATGACCGAATGAAAGTATTTCTACCTGAGCCAATTAGCTCCTTGAGAAGCTAGGCTTTTTCTCACCTGTCTTGCAGTTGAGGTGATAGTCTAAGGATATTTATTTCATTTAACTTTAGTCACTTTAGTAAACAGAAATTACAGGAAAATAGCTTATTCCATCTTTAAAACAGGTAAAAGGTGGATATTTCTCCTCTTACAAGAGAAAACAAGATTTCCAAGCCAGCTAAGGGATTATTCATTAATTGCATGTTCATTTGACCACATCGAGTTCCCACACTGGATCTCCAGTGACCCTGAGAGGCCTGGGTTAGCAGGCAGCTTGAATTGTGTTTGGCAGTGGCTGCAGCAGCTAATGCAGAACCAGATCCCAACTCGTGCTCGTGGCTTTTCCACAGCAGCTTTGGTGACTGTTCCTGACCTTACAGCCAAAGAGAACATGCCTCACCCAGAGAGCAGGAAGAGATTTAAAGGAATGACTCCCATTTTTTAGGCATCCATAACATTAGCCTGCTACAGTGGGGTTTACTGTAACATGCATATATCAAACCAGGAGTCCCGTGGAAAGGAAATATATATGGCCAGATTCTTGGTAGACATTTCAGAGATGCTTATTTCTCCAGCCGCATATAAAAGGAGAATGAAAACAACTGGATAAACATAACAAGAACAGTTTCAAGACAAAACAAGCCACCCTCCTGAGTCTTTGAATGTCCAATCAGATTCTGTGGAACATCTTAGGGCTGACAGAAGGGAGACAGAACTCTCCGGGCATGCTTTGTGGGGAAACTGAGGCAGGAGAGGGTTTAATTTCTTTCCTCCCCCTTTTCGTCCCCCCCTTGGCATCGGAGAGGAATTGTAGGGAAAGGGAATTGTATAGGGAAGCCATGGGGTGAAAAACGGATTAGGAATAAACTGGGGATGGGGTAAACTTAGGAAAGGGTTCATCTTGGGTATAGGGTAAAAGGGGAAAGTAGGTTGTGGGCAGGGAAGCTGCTGGGATGGATATTGTTTATAATTTTGTGCATAATTGCTGCCTTTGACAGGAATACCTCCAGGCCCAGTAACATTCGCTGCTTGAAAACCCTTCTTTCCTTGCACTATATCAAATTGTACAACTTCCCCATCTCCTACACTTTGCAGGTAATTTTTAGGGTTATTCCTTTTAATGGCAGTTGTATGGATGAATAAATCTTCCCCTGTATCATCTCGTGTTATAAATCCATAGTTGTTTTTTACATTGTACCATTTCACAGTTCCTGTGACTTTCGTGGCTACGACTCTTCCTATCACGTGCTTGCGTGTTCGTCGTGGCTGCTGGTCCCGTGTGGCCGCCGCCTCGCCGACTCCGATGTCTCGGCCGGGCCCCCGCGTTGCGGCTGCTCCGCGCTCTCCGAGCGGCGCTGCTCCGGCGCGTGTCTGGGCTCTGTGCGGCCCCGCGTTGCCATCGCCGCCAGCCCCGTGCCCTGTGAGCGGTTCTGCTCCGCCAACTCCACGCTGCTTTGAGAGCGGCCCCGTTTCGGCTCAGTGCTGCGCTGCGCGGCTTCTCGTGTCGCTGTGGAAACCGCCGCTTCTCCCTCCGCAGGGCTCTCCGAGCCGTGTGCTCAGAGCGGCCTGCCACGCCGATGCCCCGGTTCCTGGCTGCTCGTGGCCCACGGCACCCGCGGCACCTGCGGCATCGCTCCCTCACTCGCGGCCGTGTGGCCGGGGACCCCGAGACAGGGATGGGGTCCGCGATAAGGCGCGCGCTCCCGAGGGGGCCGGGCGCATCCAGCACAGGCACCTCTGCCAGCATGGCTGCAGTCATGTGCTCCCAGGATGGCGGCCGCACGGCCTCGGCCACAGGATAAGTATGATCCTCTGCTTTAGGGGTAATGGGACCATACAAATGCTCCTCAAGAGCTTCACTGATTACAAGGGATGCACGGAGAGCTTCTATCACTAGTCCATGTTCTGTTTGATCCCTTACCTTATCCCAGATCTCGTCCCAAAAATACCCATGACTAGTTCCAGGAGGTTCAATATCAAAAAGTAAGTCTCGAGAAATATAGAAGAAACTTTTGAAAAGCCAGTTAAAAAAATGTTCTAGATCTCCCGGTTCCAATACTTTTTTGTTTTGTTGTTCAAAGATTCCTTTAACTTCTAGATACATTTTTTTCTGTGGCTCAGAGAGCCCCATTTCCCACAATTCTTCCATAGTCCAGAGAGAATATCCAAACCAAGATGAGAAGAGAGAGATCTAGAGTGGTTTTTACTCACGAATTTTCTGTCCTTAGGGATCGGTGTCCTGCCCGCATTCTCCCCACCATTTGCTACAGTGGGGATACTGTAACACGCATATATCAAACCAGGAGTCCCGTGGAAAGGAAATATATATGGCCAGATGCTTGCTAGCTGTTTCAGAGAGATGTTTATTTCTCCAGCCGCATGGCCGGGGCTCTGCCGAGGAACTGTTCCAGTCCCCGGCCCAAGGGTCCTTCTGCCCGCGCAGGGAACACAAACCAACCAATGGGAACGAGGCTGAGCAGGGACAGGGAAGCCCCGTGTCTGTGCCCTCAGGGCCCCTCTCCCAGGGCTACACGGCAGGGGAGGGACCCCAACATTAGCCTTTTATATTATATATTAACCAGATTTGCTTCGTCTTACTTGTTGAACCTGTGCTGCGCTGCAGCCCCAAAGCACAGGCACAGACACAGATTAAAGGCGAAACATTGACTCTGTGGCACAGAGATTGGAGTATTCAGACAAGGATCCTGCAACTTGAGCAAAGGCCTCTGTTTCTGGGGTTGTATATGAAATTTGCATGAAAAAGTTATTGAATAAAATCATGAGTCATGCAGTGAAAGGCATGTCTGGGAAGCAGAAAATATGTGTGAGGATCCCAAACAGTCAAGTGACTAAAACCCATCTGGTCTGAGTGCCCATCCTGTCTGAGTGCTTTAACCAATGTATGGGTAAAGGGCAACCCTCCTCTGGTCGTATATAAAATGACTCTGAGGCATTCCTTTGTACCAAAAATGCAAGAGGGGTGTCTGAGTGAATTAATTTCTAGTTAAAAATCTACTCATGCATAGAATCTAAGGTGTATGTATAGGCAACTAAGCCATATGTCTAAGACAGACAATTAATTTTAAGTACACTCCCCTTTATGGCATGTTCTACCAAACAAACTACTTGTTTTTCAGGCAGTTGTCAGTCCCAGGCAGTCTCTGGGGCCTGAATTTTTGCATTTCTTATGAAATGAACTGAGGCATCTAAATAAAATTCTGTTGGGTTTTTTTTCCCCATCTGGTCCCTTTCCTTCTGTTTCATTAATTTATAAAATTTCCTTCTCTTCTTGTCAGGTGCTTTGTTCTGTGAGAGACTTGCAGTAGAGAATTAATGTCACAGAATGTGTGAAGAATTAATGTTGATCTGCTACTACAATGGTATTTTCAACATAAACTCTGTGACAGTACTGTATAATGCAAGACAGGAGTCTGAAATAACTGTGAAATCGCCTAGCAATTTAAGGGTCACATTAGCTGCAAAGAAATATGCTTATGCAAAGCAGTGGTACTGGATACAGTGAAATATTGCTAAATAGGAGAGAACATCTCTAAAGAAGCTGAACAGAATTCGTGACCTGCATCAAATAAAAATCTCTTTAATGAAAAGTATACGAACTCTGTACACAGTAGCCTTGAACAGAGAGTGAAGTTTTTTGGCAGATACTCATCTGATCATAAGTCATCCTAATCGAGCTCACAAGGTCACTGTCTAAAAGAATTAATGTACTCCTGTCATGATTTAGGAGAAAATTGAGTAAGAAGTGCAAAGATGACTTTACATCTCTGTTTGGTATAGGTGTGACTGAACCCCCCTATGGTATATGATACAGCTGTCATCAGTTCACGTCTGGTGTCTCCAGGTCAGGATGCATGATAATAGGTCTGAGTGGGTGCAGAGCAGGCTGTAATTAGAAACCTGGAAATGTGCTGCACAGTAAAATGCTTGAGAAGTTGCCACAGAGAAGGTTAATGGGGTTCTTGACCAAAGCTGATGAGTATTGAAGCAGAGGAGTGGAACTTATACATGCACCTGAGCCTAGGAGACAAATGCAACTAGTTCCATTGGCTCAGACCACAGTTTTCAAGTTGGATTTCAAAAATATTTTGGGGACAAGGATGGGTAGATCCCTGACAAGCCAAAAAGCCAATGTGAGGAGAAGGAGGTATCTAAAACTAGTAAGAGTCCACTGGCGGAGAAGTGGGCTCTTACTAGAAAGGTTTAAATTCCTTAGATTTCTGCCTCTTTCCCTACATTAAGCACCACCTTATCCTACATTAAGCCAAGACAATGCTTCTACGGATGTGAAGAGGATGTACTTTGAGAAATCTGACTGCAAAGGCTGACAAGAGAGAGAGCACAGATGTCTTTTGGCCTTCTAACTTATGTACTGCCTTCCTCACACTGGCTTGTGTAGTACTTGAATTTTTGTTTGTATAGTGATTTTTCAATCTATTACTAAAAATACAACACTCAAGAGAATAAAATGGAACTTATTTTTGAGAGCTCTGTTCCATAACTTTGGGATCCACTGAGTTATACATTTAATTATCACTGCAAAAGGGTGTTTTACAAACATATTCATTTCTGACTGTAAAGCAGGAACTGATGAAACAACCTGCTTCCCACCCAAAAGTTAATTTCTCCTCAAGTTACATTGCAACATTGAGCAGTTTCTTAGCTGGCCTCTACAAGATCTCACAAATCATGACAGATTTTTTCAAATCAAAACCTGTACCAAGAGCCTAAATCAGTATTTCCAGCATGGCAATACATAACTTTAATTTCAAAAGTACTCGGTGCTTAGAAACTCCCAGTGGCCTCTGTGTAAGCTCTCACTACTTTGCTGAGTGTTTTAGAATAAGGTTGCTTTTCAGATTCAATGATATTGGAGAAGCCCAATTAGTATCGTCAAGTCCTAAATATTTTGGATCAGTTCTTATTCATTGTATCTCACTCATAGAGTGATAACTCCCCGGAAGTTTTTGGCCAATAGTTTTGTTAGTTTCGGGGGTTTTTATTATGCCACAATAAAATATTAGGCTCTAATTTTAAAGAAGTCTTAATGTTGCAAAATGATAGAGAAGCCAAAAGAATAATTGACTGTGAAAGTAGCTACAAAGTAGGTCATATGGCCAAAAGCAAATCTTCTGTTCTGCTATCATATTCTTACAGAAGTGACAGTAATATTAAGGGTATTTAAGAAATTACAAAAACCAGAAAATTTTAAGTTAAATGATGACTTGCAGAAGTGCTGAGTACCCACAAATCTGACTCAAGTCATAGGAGCTGCAAGCACTTAACACTGCTGAAAATCAAGGAAAATATTATTGCTTGCTTTTAGCTTCTGCTGATACGTCTTTATAATGCAAGGATTTCTGACGATGAGAGCTTGTGATTTCTGGTGACACAGCACTGTATGTAGTCCCCAGGCTTTGCAAAGAAGGCCACCAGTAACTTCTGCTGAGACTGGTGTGAAGGTCTTGTTCCATGCTCACATCCCAGAGCTCTGCAGAAATCTTGGCATCCTGTTCATGGGATTGCACAGGTCTGGGCTAAGCAGAGGTTATGAAAACCTTGAACTGAATGAAATGCCTCCTGAAAGGGCTTCCCACTGTGCAAGGGGGATAGACAAATACTTAACTGAAATGACTTAATATGCCTTGCATAAACCTCTTGCTGATTATGAGCGACCAAAAGAGTAAAAGAAAGCAAGTAGTGCTCCGTCTGTCTTTTCCTTCTTGACCCTGTTCCTCTGAGCTTCTGTCTATTAAAAACATTGTAATATTGCTGCTACCATCTGTTCACTTGGTGAAATTGGCAGCTGTGAATCTAAGACAATTCAGCTGTAAAAAGAGAATTATTTATTATTTATTTCCCAAGAGTAATAGGAAGTTTGACATAATTTTAATGATACCTGAAAGAATAGGCAATAACATAGGAGTGAGGAAAGAGGACTGCTTTGTATGGAACAGCCTCATATCCAGAGATGAGGATCTTCCAGTTTTTATATATTGAAAATTCCTATAATAGGGTAGACATGTGGAAAAGCTTGAATGCTTTTAAGTCACTCTGAAAACAATTAAACCTGGTCCTAATTATTTTCTTGTGTGGGTATTTTTTTATTTTTCCCCCTAAACAACCATGAGAAAGGCATCTGCTTTTCCATTCTCACACCCTTCCACTGCAATAATAAAATAGGATCAGCATTGTTGACGAGGCCGTGTCATACATTAATTTGGTTTTTTAAAAACTTTTGTGCATGAGCTATACAAAATAACAAGTGCTAGATTGTTGCGGACTAGAAAGTGAAATATCTCACAGGAACAGTTGAACACTTTTCAAAATATTGTTGTTTTGAATGGGAGGTTAATTGGAGAGAAGTTATTTTTTCTCATTGCAGGCAGAAAAAAATGTGGAGAAAACTCATTTTACCTGCCACCCTGGGAACTCAGGAATCAGTCATTACTGTCTCAGAGGAACACATTTAATTCTTAATCAGCACAGTCAAGGACTGCCATGAACCAGCAAGAGATGTAGGATTACATTTAGTTGAACTTTGATATGACTTGACAAATATGTGGAAATTCACAGTGTGTTCACAGTACCAGGTTGACTGTTTATAACCCTTTGATATTTCTTCTCTGAAAGCAGTGACAGAGAACAGCTAAGCACATCTGAACAGTACAAAGCAGTCATATAAATGCACTGTATTATTACTTTTCCTCTATGTAGAAGACATTGGAACTTCTTTATTAACTACAGAAAAATATAGAGCCTTATTTATGTCCCGATCCCAGGAGGAGCAGGAGCATCTGTAATTGTTAGAGTGCCTTCTGTGCTAGAAGATGACTTCAGCAGAGGCTTTAAATGCTCAGCACTCTCAGTTTCAAGCCATTAGCATTCATCTCCCTCGAGGGAATATGGAATTATTACTCATACATGAAATGAGATGCTGCTGAGGTTAGCAGCCCTCATAGCTCTTTCCAGCTTAATGTCAAAATGAGCAAGTGTCACCAATATGTGTTTTCAACCGAGATTAAGAGAGGGCTTGAAGAGGGCTGTGCAAGGCAAGGTGGCAACTGTCCTGGATGGCAGCCTTCTGCTCGTGGGCTGCTGATGTTGCCCTACCTGCAAATGGCTCCTCTCCTGGATTATGTTCCTACTTAATCTGACTAGACAGGATGAGAGGGTGCAAAGGCAACCACGGAAACTCGTGTGAAAGGGAACTAACTCCTTGTTCAGCCTGTATCTGGGATGCGACATTAGATTTCAAATGGTGGCTGTCAAATTCACATGGTCTTGTTCAGGGTCAATGTTCAAGGTTTCAGGGGCACCATGGGGTTGTGGGTTTAGATTGTTGGGGCCTACTGAACATATTTTTATAGGAGATAGGTCCCATATTTAGAGAAGAATTAAAACCAAACTGGGTTAGGCTGTCATCTGACAGTAATAAAGTGGGATACTACAGCAAATGAGAGAAATGGTTTAACTGATAATTTAGGGGAGTGACTTTCAAAAGGGTATTTGGACATAGCAAGCTAAGGGTGCTTTTGCTGTGCTATTCCAAAGCTTGTCCTGCCATACCTTCCCTACTCTTAATACTGGTTCATGCCAGAATTAAGGCTAAGTATTTCTATCCATATTATAAGCACAGTTTAATCTCATAAGCGGTAACACAATGTCAAAGAAACTGTGCCCAGACAGAAGCCACAGTGAAATAATGGAGACTGCCACTTGTCTCAGTAAGAAATGCCATTCTCAGCACAGAAATTATTCTTGACTGTATATTCCTGCCATTATAATAAAAAAGGGAGGAATTTTAATTAAATGGCACATACTGTTCAAGTTTCCAGCTTCTGAGCTTGGCCAAACCTGCACCCCAGAGCCTGCATGTGGTGTTTCCCCAGAGCTCCTTCTCTCTCCATCACGTCACAGCAACAGCACAGTACAGTCCAAAAAGTACAGGTACTTTTCCTTTGCTCAGTCTGTAGAAGGAAGGCAGCTTGCACTGCTGTGCTGAGATACGTGGGGTGTTATTTGAGAATTATTTTTCCTTTTATTTTTTAGGCAAATAATTTCATCAATATTGCAATGTATTTAACAAACATTTTAAGACTATAAAATCCAAACTAGCTAAAAGAAGCATTTTCTTATTTTCTCTGCTTTACCTCCCCAGTACATCATCTACAGGACAAGTAGATCTTTGCCACTGTCAGTAAACCAGCATTGAAAGAATATGATTCCTGAGGACTGTAATGAAATTTGCATCAAGAGAAGGCTGAATTACTGAAGGATAAAGAAATACAATTACATTTTTTCTCTACAACATGTGGTCAGGCCACTGAGCTCACTTGTATTTCATTCCTGGAAGAAAATTGATATGTTGAGAATATTGTATTTAGTGTTTATCAAAAAAAATCACACAGTCTGGAATTCATATTCACATAAGATCATGGTGGGCTTTGTATTTTTCTATAGAAAATTATCTCATGCCATTTCCGTGGTTGTCTAATCTGAAATCATACAAGCCATGTTCAAAGAACTGTGGGAAAGTGAAGCGACTGGATGGCAGTGCAGTATAGAGGTGAAGCGGTGAAAGAAACAGTAATCATATAAATAATAGATGAAATTGCTTTAAGCACAAGAGAAGAGTGATGCAGTATGTGCCCCTCAAGGCCAGTGTAACTATGGCAACAATGATGCATGTACTGTCATCATTGCAGATCAGCCATACAAATACCTGAGATGGACCATACATGGTCTGTACTTGTACTGTAGTCACTCTCTAGTTGTTTTTTCATTGCTGAGCACTCTTCATGTTTTGTCTTTACATTTTTAGAATGTTTACAACAACTCAAAGAGAAGTACCATCTCAGTTAATAAGTCAAGACCATTTTCCATGAGAGAGGGCGAATATGGATGTGTATGTGTGTGTTCATATGTGTGCTTGGGGATTGGACATGGACACCAGCCCTGGGACCCTCTAACCTCCCTGCTTTCAAGGCTCAGGTTTATGAGACATACCTCTTTTGGAAAGAGCTGCTTTAGGCAATATTCTAGTTTGGTGCATGTGTTTCACATCACTTAGACTACAGCCTAGAGAAGGAGGATTGTTTTGTATATTCTCCAACTGCCTTGTACTAGCTTTGGCTGCAATTAGGGATGATTATATGAGATATTACGTATCTCAGGACATGTAATTTCCAGCTGGCTCAGAACAGACTGACCTGTTCACACTGTGGATAGATAAAGCTCTTTAAACCCTCAGTGTGCAAGCCAGGAACCACAGAGGCATGAGGCCCAGAAGAACTCGTACCATGTGTTAATTCTCTGCATCTCATAATCAAAACTTCTTTTATCTATCTATTCCTTCTTCTCGGTTTACAAGAACTTGCTTGTTTTAGCTATTTAACAGTGTAGTTATGTCCCTGTGGATGCTAAAAAGCAGGAGCAGAGGAATTTTCCAGATGCTGAAGCATTTGTGAAGTTTTCCTTTCTCATGCTTTAGATGAGAAACAGTGAGACACTATTCTGTTAACTAACTCTCTATCTGACACCTGCAAGGTCTTGTTTTGGTTCACTGAAGAAAATATTTTGAATTGGGTGGTTATACCGCTCAGCCACTCACTTTGGTGGGTGGCTAGCCAAGGGGCCAATCATGTAATTTCTCTTTTGTGATCCATGCTATAAAAAGGTGGGATTTTGGCATTAAAGGGTCATCTTCAACCATATCTTCTCTGACCTGAATGCATGTCGTTTTTCGCTGTCCCTGCGTGCAAGAGCAACATGTCCCCATCCTGCTGATACTGCTATTGCTGCCAGAATGTAAATTATGTTCACTTTATAAATGCCAGTATTTTCAGTCTTCTTTGAACATGGATAAATAGATAGCAATCCTTAAAGGTCAATTCATATTCAGAATTGCTTAACTTAATTACAGGAATGGATTTTGAAATGGCATTGTTCATCACCCTGTGACACACTGTGTCACACTCCATCATTTACATTGCAGGCAATGATTTCTTGTGCCTTTTCGATCTACCTGTACTTTATAAATGAGAAGTTCCTTTTGTGGTTCACAGAACATCTGAAAAGGGTATATTACATATATTCAGTCTGTCTCCTGAATTGTAAAAAACAGAATTTTTCATTCTTTTGAAAGCTTATATTGCTATTTGCAGCACTGTCACTGTCTGAAAATACAGTTTAAAACAGAAACGTATCTGTATGAAGAGAGGCAAATAAAGACAAAAATACACAAATGTGGCATATATCTGTGGGATTTGTTTTGAGAATATCTGTATTCCCTAAACCTATAGTCATCCAGAATTGTTTAGGGCCACCTGCAAGTCTGGAAAAATTGGAAAAAACTGGAGGAGAGTTGCTTTGTGATAAACTCCATAAATGTCCCCAGTGAAATCCTAGATAAGAATCTGCTGCCTTGGAAGGATGTATTGATCACTCCTGTCCTCTGAACTGCTGCTGTATTTTCTGGCTTGGGAGATTGTACCCTTGTGGTTTCTTAGCCGTAGGTGATGCACTAGGTCTGCCCTCTGCCACTACTCAGTGGTAAAGTGCCTTTACACAGCAGGTGAAGAGATCCACAGGTACTGCTGAGTCCAACAGATGAAATGACAGGGTTTGGTATTATTATAACCATTATACCACTTGAGTCTCCAGTTAGCTGTTTTATGTTCATGGATTCCGATGTCCCAAGTGGATGACAGTATTTAGTCATAAAATGTTCACATAAATAATTCAGCTGCATTTGGCATGGTTCACACTGTAGCTACATGAAGTCAGTTGCAGTCTTTTTCATGTGTGGTAAAATGCATCCCAAGACTGAGAGAACCTCAAGCCTCATTTTCCCAAAAATGTGAATTCAATTTAATGAGCCTGGCTTTGTCTAAAAGAAAATATAAGTATGTTTTCAGCACTTGAAATTTTACAAACCATTTCTTGCTACACTGCATAAACCAAGTCGATGACCCAGAACTGAATATTAGCATTTAATTGGCTATTTTTCCTCTAACATTTGCTGTTATGAACTTCTTTTTTTTCCTCCCCTTTTCAAAGCCCTAGGTACTGAAATGTGTGGGAGAGGTTTGAGATAAGAAGTTTCTCATGCGATTGATCAGCACAATTTCCTGAGCCTCAGAAGTGCCTGAGTGTCACAAGGCAGCAGCAGCCTAGCAACTACTCACTCTGGACTAGCAGTGTATTGAGTTGCTCCTCTACACTCCACATAATTAGAAAATCTTTCCTCTGGATGTCTTTAATGAGAACAATGACACCTTATAAGCTTTACCTGAGTAAGAGGCATTTCAAAAGAAACACTTGATGACACATAGCTCTCATTTGTACATTCTACTCTCTGCTTTCACTGAATACCCAGCTGGGTGTTTGTTCCCTGGTCCACTACATACTGCTTGAGATAAGCATCCCTCACAACTGTTTTGGTGGGGTTTTAATTGATGGATAAAATCAACACATGATTTATTATTACACAACCATTTAACAGAGAATATCATAAGCAAAAATAAACTAAAAGACAGAAAAGAATGTACTTGTCACAATGGCTGTTGCTACAAACATCTATTTTTAAGCAGCTCTCATTTCTCAGTTATTCATTGTGTATAGAGACAAATTATACTGAAACATGTTATTGTAAGAGTAGTTACTCCTTTTTTGCGAGTGACATTTTATACATTGTATAGGATAATGTGATCCTTTTGATACAAAAGACAGAGCAGGACAGGAAAGAAAATTAAAGGTACCACAAACATTTATAGAAAAATTGTTTGAACAGGAAAATTGGAATTCAGAGCAAATGTCCAATGCTGTTTTTTGTCTCAGTATTTCAGTCCCATACTCATTATTCCATCTATTTCCATGAGAATGAAAAAACACACTGTGAAGGGAGACCTGTTGCATGAAGGCAAGCTGAATTTCTTTGCATTTCTATCAGTGGACAATTATGGATGCTTATGAAAGCAGCAGTATAATGTTGTGCTTGGAAAACCACTTTAGAGATCCGACGAGTGGATGGAAGTTGATATGACAGAGCTTCATTTCTGCTCCAACCCTCTCTGTGAAAACCTAATATAAACTAAACCAAATGATAAATACAGAATGTCTTCCTTAATATCAAATATTGATTAAATCATAAGAATAGAGACCTTGGCAGTCTATTTAATACTGCTGACTGTATTCACTGAAAGCACTATGTGTAACTAGGTTTGGATACCATACAATATAGATCCAGATATTATCTTCCTTTGATGTGTTTATAGATGACTAAACTCTCAGGGAGGTCGTTTTAGGCATATTCCTTAAACCTCCCAGTCTTTAAATGATGTTAGGAAGACATTTTCAAGTACAAACGTATTCATACAATGTTTATGGTTGCTGGTAAAATTGTTATGGATATACAATTTTTACATGCTATATTGACATGTTGCCATTCTGCTTTCTCTGTTTATAGTTTCCCAAGATTATACTTTAGGGGAATAACAGGATGGTAAAGGTATCCTGAAGCGGCAAAAGCTTCTACACAAGTTGTAATGCTAAGCCTAGAATCATTTTTGTTTTAAACAAAATGGGAAGGGAAGATCAATCTGTCTTGTAATCATAATGAGTAATAATTTTTCAGATTTTTGCTGCAGTTGAAAACCAGCTTTGTTAGTTCAATGAAATGGTAGTCAGGATTATGAAGTAATCCTTTTTGATGAAAATGAGGAATATGAAATAGCATAATCATTTCATTTTAACAGTTAGACATAACAGCTTCCAAATGCATGCTGTTGAGAAACAAAGGAGAAAAGGGGCACTCTCAGCTTGTCCACTTTATGAACACAGGTCAGAGACAGCTACAGCCTCAGTGGAGTAGTTCTTTGCAGTGCTTAATGAACTGAGAAATTAGTTTTCGTACTTTGGAGTACTCAACTTTAAAGAACACCTGAACATCCCTGAAAATTTTTAATGCATCTGCATCAATCAATGTTGCAGTGAAATATTTATATTTGAAGCAAAACATTTATGAAAAAAGATTAATGTTAATCTGAACTGTATTTTAAATGCCACTACCTGTAAGGCAGTATTGCAGAGGGGGAAGTCTCCTTCAGCAGTGTGGTTTTAGAGAACAGATACAGGACAATGCCAAGAGCATAGTATGAATATCTACAATACTTACATTAGATCATAATTTCTAGCATATTAGAAGACTGCCTCATGATATGTTTAAATCTGAAGGCAACCAGACTGCTCTCACTGGCAGGCCTCCTCAGAGATCTGCTGTCCTACAGCACTGGCTGACACCATGCTAATTCAATGTCCCCTCTTCCCTAGCCCTTAGTGATCTCCTGCATCTTGGTTTGAGGGTTTTTTTGGAGGTGTGTGCTTGTGGGATGCTCATTCTCTTCTTTATATTGTTTTGCCTCAGATTAATTTCCCTGGATTTCATCAGATTAATCTCAACTAGCTGTGAGTTTGTATAGATGGAAAAGAAAGCTATGGGCGAGCTGGTCCCCAAGACTCCTTTCTGAGTCAATAGTGAAAAACAGGATAGCTTAGTGTTTGAATATGTCTACCTGGCCTGGTTTTGATGTCTGCATTAGGATGGGATGCATCATATCCCAGAAGTATTTCTTTCCTTTGAATCCAGGGAGAAGCTGTATGACTATAATGAGCTATAATTCATACACAGATGTCTACATTATTTGATCAGAAGAACTGCACTCTTTGAGTGCTTTGGTCAGAATAATAACAACAACAACAACAAAAAAGTCATACTGCATATCCCATGTAGCATTAAAACTCCAGATTTGGTGGGAAGTTTGGAAACACAATCACACTTCTGAGGTCAGTTAATTTTTAGGGCTTCATCTTAAACCAGCTAAGTCAACAGTACATTTTTATGGCATAATGAGGTCTTACATGCACCCTGGGATTAAAATCTCTTGAGTTAATGAGGTATTTGGTGGATATGAAAGAAGTTTCTTTAAAGATCTCTAGGTAAAATGATTTAAGCCTCTTATATGGTCAAGGATTTAATGCCAACTTGCCAATCAATAGCACTTCTGCCCCTATCCAGAGTACAAGCTGAAGTAGAGTTCACTCACTCCACTTGGTTGCATTACAAGAACCAGAAATTCCTGTTGTGAACAGCACCTCGTTCTGGTGGTAACTTAATAGGGCACCTTTTGCCACTTCTACGTATTTTGAATTATGAAAAAATAGCAGAGTGCCAAAATTAAGCAAGAAAATATATGCCCAGAAGGAAAAGAAGCCATATCTGCTGCCATTTTATCTGTTTCAGTTGGCTGGCAAAGCAAACTCAGTGCCTGAATCTCTTTGCAAGGTTTTGACCACGCCCTGTTGTTGCACTAAAGGCATGAGCAGCCTCTCCTTTGTTGTGTACTCATACTGAGGGGAGCACTGAGGCAGACCAGTCGTGGGTGGGGGAAACTGCTGTGGGCACTGTACATGCACACCTCTGGGAGAGGTAGGTGGAGGGGCAGCTCCCTGGAAACTGCACAGCCCTTTTCCTCTTCTCTTACAAGTAATTTTGTGTTCACTGACACCTCCCTTTTAGGGTTACGTTGAAAGTCAAACCTGAATGCACAGGTCAGTTAAGACTCAGATCAGGCAAAACACTCAAGCGCACCAGTCCTGTTATATTTACATGTGGCATTTTTATCACTGTAGGGGAAGTTTTAGCAGAGCTGCAGCCACAGCCAGCTTTCAGACTGTTATCCAGATCACTCAGCTGAAAAAAATAACAAATCTAAGCTACTTCTCATTTGGAGGGAATGGAAAACTTAGCCCAAATTCATTATTTGATGTTTCTTGACAGAAGACTTTTTTTGTGTTTGTGGAAAAAAAGAAGAAAAAGAATCATCATTACCTTAAAAATACTTTCACAGAATGAAGTTTCTTCTGCTCCCTCACCTTTGCTTTGCAGATATTTATCCTGCAGTACATGCCTGGACAACTAACAGAAATAAAATTTGGACTCATTATCTTCTGAGGTGTAACTAAATCCCTGTAGCAGAACTAATCTAAATGAACACCATGGGGCAAACAGCAGTGAGTCAGCAAACCTTTTGCTGCAGCAAATTTTTCTTTGTAAGTATAATACTGTTTTCGGGATGAAAGTGTAAAAATTTGTTCAGACAGCACACTGTAAGGCACATAGATTCTCAAATTCACATTAGGAAACTCAAAACACATACCGTGTATCCACAAACCTTTCCCAAATGATTTCACATTTAGAAGCTACAGGACAGTGGCTTGTAGGCAAAAAGCTAGTTTGTTGAATTAAACACTTATTGCTGCCACCTACATTGGATCTAAATTGCTTAATTTAAATGACATTAACGGCATACAGAAAAAAAAACCCAAATTTCCTAGAATACTAGGAAAAGTGGAAATATACCTTCTAGCCACGTGATATATTTTTGTCATGACATTGAGGTGTAAAATACAGTCTTCCAGGGCTATACTCCTGGCCACTACAGACAAAATTTGAGATTATGGCTTTTTTATCCATTACACATATAAAAAGTTTAATTAGCACACTCCCATTGAAACTACAAAGCTCTATTGGTAAATATTTTTAAGAAGCTTGTTCAATAGCTGAAAGAATAAAATGGTTTAAATCTGCAAATATTTAGAGAAATTCTGCCATATGGCACATGGAATTAATTTATCATTACTAGGAATTATTATGCTGGCTAATATCACGCAAAAGAAATATACTTTCATTATATCTATATATATATGCAAATTTTTCATCCTTCCATTTCTAGGCACAAAAGGACTGGGATGGTGGGCCCCTATGCTACAAAAGGGAGAACATTCTCCTTTGACTCAATATAAACGTGCAACAAGTCTGTGGGCCTGCTCTTTGAAGAAAATGGTAATAAATTAACCCTGCAATATAAACTGTGGATGAACTGAATTAAATAGGTGTACGCTACCCTGACTGAAGACACTTTCTTGAACTCTCTAGATGATGACAGGGCTCAGCTGCTTCCAAGACTAAGCTCTCAAGGAAATTTTGATCCCAGAGACAGGACCAAAACATTTGTCATGACTTTCAGTGCTTTTTCTCTACTCTGAGCATTGTTAAAGTTTCCGCACAATAGTGAGCATGAGGGTTTATGCAGAGAACAAAGAGTTCATTTTTGACAGGAACCTGAAGTCTTATTGATGAAATGAAAGCAAATGATGAAACATCAGCAGAAGTTTGGAGTAATGAGGAAGAAGTCGTTGAATCAGATCAGTACTTTCATCTTATAACATGGTCCCTTTTTTCAGACCTATAAACAGGGAATGGTGGTTGGATGCCTGCCAAACACAGGGTAGAGATGGTGCTACGTTGTCTACTCTAAGTTGATTTTTCATCCTTGTTTTTAACTTTATGGGATTCAAGAAGCAACATTCAAAATATTTGCTGATCTATGACACCAGTATTAATGCTGTCAAACACACGAAATCCGATTAATTTAACAGAGATTGTACAAGTGTTTTAGAACTGTTTTTTTCCTCTGGAAGCTGGAGGTTATCTTTAGAAAGTTGTTATTAAACGGAGAAATTAGGTTCCGCTCTAATTTCTTTAATACCACCTCTGTCTATGGCTTCACCTGTAACACTATAGTGACATTCTTAGGAAGAAATTCTAATTGCTTTGGATTATGTTTTTAATTGCTTTTTTTAAGCCCATTGCACTGGTTTGTGGAAAATGTCAGATGTCTTTCCCAAATACCCACATCAAGAGCACTGCCACTGAGTCAGTCCCACTGTTTTCTTCAACAGTCTTGATTTCTGAATTCAGATCAAAATCTGACACTCCAAAACATGCCTTGAGAGTATTAGAGAAACATGAGATGACAGTACTCTGGCCACAGCTCTTGGAGAGCTGGGCCTCATGTGTCAGTAGGTTTAACAAGGGTGATGTGATTTCCACCACTACAACTTGTTTTAAAGGTCATTTTATGATGGTACTAACCCCTACTGGGAGAACATTCCTGTACCCATACTAACATGCAAAACTTTAATTGTGTTATACTTGGCAGTGCTATAGCCAGTTTTAAACTGCCACGTACAATTTCAGTGGTACAAAATGTTTGCAGTTAAAAAGAACATTGTTTAACTGATTTCAAGCTCAGCACCAAGACCAAATGACCTAGTCAGTGCTTCTATAAACCTGACAAAACTCAGCCTACAGATGTAAAAACTTACTCTTTATTTCAGTAGGAGCTGCATATATGAATCTGGAGGTGGAATATATTTGACAAGGGCTTTGCTGGTGTTAGGAGTTGGACTTCTATGACCCTTGTGTGTGTCTTCCACCTCAGGATATTCTGTGATAGTACCAGTCATTATTGCTTCTATGGATGTTAAATTGGGGAATTCAGTATTGCTTCAGTATCAGGATAAGGTTTTGGTCAACATTTGTCATGTGTGTGAGTCCAGGCCTCCATCTTTATGATTTCTGGTGCAGTGTAGAGGCCCTGGCTCTGCAGGTGCTCAGACCATAGCATCTGAGTGCTCTCCCAGAGGAGACTGAGGCCAGTTTGGATCCTGATGGAGAAGGATGCTAATTTAAGGTGAATGGGAACAAATTTTACTATCCAAGGAAGAGTCACAGAGGAGGCTTAGTACAGTTGGATACATGGAGTAGGACACAGGAAGGCCATTGAGAACTCCCAAGACATGTCCTAGTGTGGGAGGAGGGTTTTTAGGAGGAGTCTGAGATGGGCTCTTCCCGACTTGCAGCTGGTGACGGGATCCCCAGTGGGGTATCCATGTAGCATGGATCCCCTATGACTGCAGCAGCTTGCAAAAGGACAAAACATCTGCAGAGTCACTCCACAGCCAGGGGTAACCATAAGGATGTAGTCCAGCTGTGAGCAGGAGGCAGAATTTCTCTTCAGGAAATGCATAAAGTGCAAGCTGGCTGAATTGCGGTTGCTCTGGAAACCATCCTTTGAGTATCTTTACTGTAGTAAGTGTAATTTCTCAATCATAACATTACCCTAATAATGTTCTGTGTTTTAATATCCTCTCTTAGAGCCAAAAGAGAAAGGGGAAGGGAGAAGTACAGCTGATTGCAGATTGAAATAAGTGAACATACTTTTACCTGAATATATAATACTGTAATAAGCACTGCATTAACCTTTATTTGAAGGACTGATTAAAATAATTGCAAAGGCATGTATTTGATGGTATGGGTGTCTAACCAGATTTTTAAAAATGTCTTCTGTTTTGCCTTGGGGTTAAGATCCATGTAAAATCCACTCGTGAGCCTTGAAAAACAGTAACAGTAGAATGGTGTAACCATGGGATATTTTAAGGAACACTTCCAAATCCTGTTTAAGAAAAAATATAAGTTTATAAACCAAGATATTTAAAAGGGCATAAATTCTTAGATCTTGTTTTTAAATTAATCCATGGCTTCTTTTTTTTATTATTCCTATAAGAATAAAAAGCCATCTCCTTCTGTATTTCTTGTAGCTTTCACAGTGTTTTGTTGTTTGAAGTAACTTTCTTGTAAGAAAATAAGGCTGGTGGGTTGTCCTTTTTTCCCCACAGAATGAAACAGCAGTGGCATTGAAATGACAAAGAAATAATCATCAAAAGCTGCATGAGATTTATATTTTTTTCTTACAGTTGTTAGAGGGGATAAAGCTTTTGTTGCCAGCAAAGCAAGGAAATATTCAGAGGGGATAAATATCCATGGAAACATCTGTCCCTGAAGGGAATGAAGGCAGAAGTCAGACACGGGGCATGTACAGCTGGATAAATTAGTTCATTGGTATTTAGGAGGGATGATTTCTGGTTTTGAAAAAAAAATAGAATCTTTGACAAATAAAAAGCTCTTATTTCAGGAGCAGAAGCTCAGACTTTTGATGACAGATTTTGTGGGTGACAGATTAGTTGAGAGAGTCAGAAAAGCATTAAAGTATGCAGTAAGGAGGAGACAACAGAGCAATCACCAAACCACAGCATCCGATTTCACGCAGATCCAAGCCCTGAGGGCCACAGAAAGTACAGCTGTACCTGTAGCATTTTGATGCCAAGGGCATAGATAGTAATCAAGGTGTTTTGGAGATGTCCATGAACTGATGAAATATGGTGAGATCAGTGTTTGTGAACCTCAGTGATACATTTTTTTCTGACTAGGGTTTATGGATAGTGATTGTACTTTATTCTATAAGAATTGGATTGGCAGGTAAGCGGTTATTAATTTAAACTCATGGGCAATTCAGAGTTATGTGGCCCAGAGTGTTGTACACTTCAGCTCTGATTAGTGAAAATTAAAGGCTAGAGAGCTGTGGGCCTCTGTTAGAGACTACCAGATCTCCAGGCAGACTACAACAGCACAAACCAGTTCTTGAACATCCACACCTAACACCTGAGACAAGAAATGTCTTCTTTAGTGTAGTCCTGACCATGACACAATTTCAGGCTGACCCAGAGGACCCAGATGATCTTTTCACAAGCCCCCCAGCCCTTATATGTTCTTGTACAACACACTGCATCTAAAAAGGGTGCTCAAAACAGGGAACCTCAACAGGAGACATTAGGTTTTTGCCTTAAACTGCAGGGAGCTTTCTGGTAACATATTTAATAGAGAGATATATTAGTATGCTAAAGGTTTACAACACTTCTGGCATCCAACTGTTTTATCTGAATATATATGGAGTGATATCCTGAATGACACATTTGGATGCTGCAAAAAACATTCATAAACTGTTCTTTGTACTGGTCATGTAATGATGATGAATGACATTTCTAGAGATTTCTCTCCTTCTTTTTCACTTTCACGGATGTGGTAGTGTAGAGGTAATTCAAACAAGTGGTCTTTTTTCCTCTCAGACTCATCAAACTGTGTTTAACAATAAAAGCAAAGGGGAAGGCTGCTTGGGTTTTCATTGCACACTGCAGTATGCTGGGAAATAGTCATTTCAAGGACAGGTA
Source organism: Corvus cornix cornix (assembly GCF_000738735.6). Lineage (NCBI taxonomy): Eukaryota > Metazoa > Chordata > Aves > Passeriformes > Corvidae > Corvus > Corvus cornix. Next base: position 103,435,731 of record NC_046333.1, on the reverse strand, counting down.
AACATAGAGAAATAAAGCAATTCTGCTGATGCTTTGCTTCTGGTGACAGAAGTTTGGCTTTCCTGGTGTGCAGAGACACAATATTTGGATTTTATGTCTTTTAAGGCTTGAAATCTCATACAATTTAAAGCACAGATTTGCCTCTGACATGTAGTTATTTGTTTAGTGAAGTAAACCTTGTTATATAATCTCTAGACTGCAGAAGAGTATGCAGTAGTACAGCTCCATGTACATACCGCTTTAGGTGATTCAGTTAAGGCAAATTATCATGTCTAATGACTATTTATAAAGACATTGATTATTTTCATTGTTTAGAAAACAATTGTTTGTTTGGAATTTTTTGCAAGGATCTAATATACATCTATATAACCTTATTGGATCTTTATATAACTGGATATATACCTCTAGCCTTTTTTACTTGGGATATTTGTATCCAATAAAGGACCTTTGCCAACAGCTTCCCCGTCTTGGCCTCAGCACTGTGTCCTATCCTGGAGCTTTCAGCAAGTTCAAGAGAACCTGAATCCTAGTAAAAACTTTATGTCTTTTGCAGCTAGGAGCTTGCAGTGAACATGCTCGTGTTTCAAAGCATGGGTATTTGATAGCCAAGCAGTATATAGTGCATAAGCAAACACGTGTTTGTGTCTTTAGGGGAAGTATCCTTCTTTAACACCAGTGTTTAAGTCTCTCTTCCCACACCGCAGTTTTCAAAGTTCTTATGTCAAGACCCCACTGCTGCTGCTTTAGACATGCTTGGTGAGACTCATTTAACCTAACTGCAATATCTTAAAATCTATGCATTTATATCCTGGTTTCAGCTGGGATAGTGTTAATTTTCTTCCTAGTGGCTGGTACAGTGCTGTGCTTGGGATTTAGTATGAGAATAATGTTGATAACACATTGATGTTTCAGTTGTTGCTGAGCAGTGCTTCACACTAAATCACAGACTTTGCAGCTTCTTGATCCCTGCCAGCAAGAAGGCTGCAGAGAAACAAGTAGCTGGGAGGGGACACAGCCTGGACAGTTAACCCCAATGGACCCAAGGGGCATTCCATACCATATGGCATCAAAGTCAACATATAAGCTGAGGGGAAAGCTGGCAGGAGGCCACTGTTCTGGAACTGACTGGTACCAGTCAGCAAGTAGTGAGCAATAGTTTTTCATTTGCATCACTCGTTTTTCTTGGGGTTTATTTCTCTTTCTTTTTGTTCTTTTCATTATTATCATTATTATTATTATTGTTATTGTTATTGTATTTAGATTATTAAACTGTCCTTATCTCAACCTGCTGGTTTTCTTACTTTTACTCTTCCCATTCTCTCCCTTGTTTCCCAGGGGAGAATGAGTGAGTGGCTGCATGGTGCTTAGTTGCCAGCTGGGATAAAACCACAACAATTTACATCCATTCTAAATGTTTGTCTAAGCTAAGTAGCACTGAAAGTGCGTATTTCTTTTTATTCTCTGTTACAAGACTTGAGGCAATTAGTTGAAATGTGTAACCTTTGATTCCTTACTTGCCACTAAACAGAGATAAATCCCAACCTCTGCTTTCACACACTCCATTTCCTGAGCAGCTGCTTGTTTTAGTTCACTCTGCAGTTGTGTTCACTGCACCATCTGTAATCTTCTGGCTCTTAATTATATTTGTGTAAACCTGAGGAACCTAGAAACATCTTTATGATGAAGTACTCTAGAGAGCACTCAGAGCCTGCACCACCACAGAGCTTCAAGGTGCTCTGTGTGGTGACATCTCAGGTGACAGAAGCAGTACTGTTACCTTAGCACAGCGTTGCATCCATGCAGGCAGGTAGTAAGCTGTGTCCTGCTTCAGGCTGGTATCAAGGATATATTGCTCCCAGTTCTGAAGCAGATTCTATTGCCAGTGTCTCTGAGCTCCATGCACTGATCTACATGGTATAGATGCTTTATTCTCCTATCCCTTCAGTCCTAATAAATCACAACACAAAAGTCAATGGGTATATTGAATCACATACTCTCCTGAAAAAGTAACTTCATAGTTCCTCATGCTGCAAGTTGCCACTAATTCCTCAGGAATTATTCCTGACTTACATTGTTAAAAATGTAATCAGCCTGAAGATGAGTGGGGGTGTAAATGAAGCTGCTGCAGTTGATGGTATTTTTGCCTCACTTGCATGCACTGATTTAGGTTTTCTGACAGTTTTTCTACAATAAACATGTATTAATGACTTACTAAGCAACCACAGAAGAGTCCATTTACCTTGTCATTGCTTCCTTATATGGGTCACATATTTGTTAGCAGCATGTCTTCCTCTGCAATACAAGCATTTATTGGATCCCGAAATATATCAGGTTGCATTGTGACTTCATTCATAAATAAAACTTGTTATTGTGGGGTGGGTTTATTTAAAGAGGTGGGAGGGAAGCCTTGTTATTATGCTTTTGGCTTGTTAAACCTTGTGAAATGTATATTTATGTTTCCAGGAAAAAGTTTGAGGTTATTTTAGGCACCAAAGGAAATCGTGGTGCAAATTGACAACTCATTACTTATCAGGAAGAAGTTTTTCATCCAGAGAGGGGCTGAGCACTGGAACAGGCTTCCCAGGGAAGTGGTCACAGCACCAAGCCTGACAGAGTTCAAGAAGCATTTGAACAATGCTCTCAGGCACATGGTCTGACTCTTGGAGTGTCCCAGGCAGGGCCAGGAGCTGGACTCAATGATCCTGATGGATCCCTTCCAACTATGATTCTATGATTCTTTGTGAAAGTAGGTATCTGGAAATGTTTTTCCATCACTGAATTTGCTATTTCCAAAAGAAGGAAAGCTTAAAACATTCAAAATGCTCATTTCAATACTTTATGCTCCCCTGATATCTTGACTGGAATGTTTACATTAAATATTAATGTAGTAAAACCCAGTTTGAAACATTAAAAAAATTAATGCAAAAGTAAACTTATTTGATATTATCAGAACATAGCAAGAAAATAGCTTTCACTTATTTCATTTACAGTTTTGGCATAACTGGCTCAAACTCAGGAAATTCTTTTAATAAAACTGCCCTTTCTGACAGAAAACTAAGTTTATTTTTTTCCCTGTTCATTCATATACTTTTTCACAGAATTTTTAATATTGTCCTTTACATTTTTTATTACAAAATAAGAGACATTCTGCTACAGTTGGACTTTGGTTCTAAGTAAGCATTGATGATTCAGTCTAGAAATTAAATTGTCATGATTTTGCTGCTTTTCTTGTCATTTTTTGATGCAAAGAATAATTTTAACTTCTGAAAAACATACTTCATTGCAAGATACATGGAAAAGGTAAAGGAAAAGGAAATCAAAAAGTAAAAGGAAATGGAAATGGAAATGGGCATGGAAATGGGCATGGAAATAGAAATGGAGATGGAAATGGAAGTGGAAATGGAAATGGAAATGGAAATCATGTGTGCCTCTGCAGAATTACTTTTTTTGTTCATATAACACAGTACTAAACCCTATCTCAGTAGAATAGGGAAGACCGTCTAGTTGATTAGTACCACTGGAATGTGGGAAAAAAAGCAGCTGAGAGCTTCCTATTTATCCACTGTGAAAGAAATCTTGTGGTAAAGCACCACTGAAAGAGCAATCTTTTTTAAAACCAAAGTATGTCACCTCTCCCTCTCCCTGATGACATAAGAATCCCAAGTAGGATTTCTGAAATAAGAAATCATGAAGATGAGTCAGGTGGCTGAATGTTCCTACCTTTTACATTTATTTGTTGTGGAATATTGTTATTAAAGACAAAGTGGTATGGGAGTACCATGAGTAACAATCCATTTTATTCATTGTGAGGATTTGATATTAATTCCCAAGGCAACCAAGTTGTGACGTGAAACAGTTGTGGAAATTCAGCCATATGGTGCACACTTGGAAATGGCTAGCAGAAAGCAAAATGTGTCTTGACCCAAAATGAGGCACACCAATGAGAAGTAATCTGTGACTGAAGGTCAGAAGTGACATCATAAAATTGCCATTTTCCTTTGGTTTTGCAAGCAGATGTTGAACTACTTAGACTGGAAAGAAGGGAGACTGTTTTCAGAATTCTTAAAGAATTAATTGTAGCACAACGAGCATGGAACTTCCTTGGTTTTTTTCCGGAAGGCTGTTTCTGGAATAAGTAACCCAGACTATGCAGTTTTCTCTTTTGCTAAAGCTTAGACACATTGGAATGAAGGTTGATGTGTTGGTCTTAAAACAAACTGCATACTCATATAAAATATAGTTCTACAGTACTCTGAAAATGAAAGCATAAAAAAGTGATTGCTTGTTGTTTTCCTGTACAGATTTACAGTTGATTTGCCTCCCTGGAAGGTTGCAGGGACAGTGGAAGCAACACACTCCAGAAGGGAGCAAGGTAAGGCACCTATGCAAGGAGATTTAGAAAACTTCAGTTTCCACAGTGCAATTTTAGTGTGTTCCCAGCAAGCAAAACTAAAGAGAAAGGTGTCTGGCTTGGTGGCACCACTCACCTTAGCAGTGAATAGAAAGTGTGGAAGACCACCTAGTTTGAGGCTGATCTGTATCTTCTGTGTAGTGTCAGCATACATTGATGGGAGAGACTCATCCAGCTCCATAGCTCCACTCAGTGCCAAACCTAGCTTAGTGGTCAGCTAATCTTTCCATCATGGTATGACAGGGTTTGGACATATGGTATGGACAGTTTGAGCACTGTTACAGAGTAAGAGGCCTTTTTAACTCTTCAGTTGGGTTTTGGAGGAGCTCTTAGAACCATAGAATCACAAAATCACAGAATTATTTGTGTTGGAAGGGAAATTTAAAGGTCATCTTTTCAAATCCCCTGGCAATGAGCAGGGATATCTTCAACTAGACCAGATTGCTCAGAGTCACATCTAACCTGACCTTGAAAGTTACCAGGCATGGAACTTCTACCTCTTTTTATTTTATTGTCTCAGTTCTGTGAAATTTCTACTCACAATGGCATCTCTTTCAAGGAAAAAAAGAGTAAATATAAACAATCATATTATCTTAGTGATCAACTATTACATTCAGTTTATATAAAAACTTAGGCTACTGATCCAGCCTTTCTTTTTCAATGGAAAAGTTCTGAAATATATGGGGTTTACATAAGTAAAGGAAGGAAAGAAGCATACCTAGATTATAAATTTCAGTACAAGTTTTCTTTATGTTTCTCTCAGCCCACGCTAGAATACCTCTCTCCAAGATTTGGAATGTGCAGCATTTTTCTTTGATTTAGTTATACTAAGAAAAAATTCAATCCCTGATTTATAGCTGTTGCTTTTGTTGGTAATGCACAAAGAGCAGAATTCTTGCTTCCAAAACTTTGGTGATTCTGCAGTGATGACAATACTATCAGGCTTTCTGTCTGGCAGTGAGGGCAGGAAGTGTGACAACAGCTCTGAGGAAGACGAAATGCTAAGTGTGAAGTGTAATTTTTTTAGAGATTATTTCTAGTGATTTGCCCTAAGGAACACTAGGTTTGTTTTTTTATACTTCCTTTTAGTCTGGAAGATAAATCTTAAATTTTTATATTTAAACCAGAAGGTATAGAAATAATACTTACCTATATTATCACATCTAGAAAGTAGAAAATATAGGAAGTATAGAAATCTGGTAACATGTACTTAGGAAATAAGAAGAGCCTACATCCCTTCATGTGACTGCCAAGTTCTGAAGATGATCAAAGTTAATCAGCAAAGCTGAGAAGCACTTGGTGAACCTCTATAATAGTATGGCATGGTACAAGCATATCTAAGATTAACTGCCAGTAAGGATTATGTCTGCTATAGAGAATATCTCTGTTCTATACAGATTTTATTTTATGTTCAAAGGTTCTTACCTTGTGGTGTGGTGAAGCTACTTTGGAAGATTATAAATATTTTATTCTGCTTTTGTGCTGGAATTCATACATTAGTATTCCTACTTTTCATTATTTCTGGTGGGGGTTTTTTTCCCATTCTTATTCTTTTTTTTTCTTTAGCTTATAAGTGTGTGTGTGAAACCCTGTGAAACTGAGGAGGAGGGTGAGTGAAAATGTGTAAGGGACATGAGGCAGTAAGGGCTGAGAGTGTGGTTGGGTTGCAGAGCAAGGTGGGAGGCTTCCTGAGTGGTGAGCCTGAAGAGGCAAGATTTCCATTAACAAAGTTAACAAATATTCTTTTCCATCTTTATAAGAAAAAATATAGAAGAAGCTTTCACAAAAGGACAGCAAGACAGTACTGATCAGTGATAGGCTTTAAACATGTACTTTGGTTTGTGGGCAGCTCATCAAGGAAAAGCTGTTAAATAGGTCTGGGAGCAAATAAACATCCCCTCGTGTTTCTATTCTGAAGAGCAGCCTCAAAACCTGAGTGACAGGAGGAAGATGTGCCCAAGGGCACCATGAGGATTTGGCCATGCTGAGGGTGGTAGTGCCCTGTTACATCTCCTGCACAAAGCTGGGGATGATGCCTTAAGTTTTAACTTTTATATTTTTCAAATCCTGTACTGCCTAGTGTGTAACTCTGAAGTTTCTTGTGGCCTGTTAGCTGCTGTTCTCTCATGCTGGTTAGACATAAAAAATCTCTCTAGGTTTCCACTTCAAGGACACCAGGCCCCAAAATATGTAAACTAAAAGCCTCTAAAAGCGGGGCAAAGTTGGGGTAATTACATCATGAACTGAAGTTATAATTGGAGAATTAACCCTGATACGCATATGGACCAAACTTATAAAAGTGTGAAGAATCCGTGACCCGGGGTCCATCTTGGGTGTAGCCTTTTGACTGCCCAGGGTGTACCTTTGAAGGCCCTTCAAATAAATACCTACCTTTATTCTCTTATTCTTGTCTAGTCTCTGTGTTTTAAGTGGCCACCTCAGGCATCAGGGAGGGGTGGAATGTGGGCAGAGCAGAAAATTTGCATTAGCAACATTGCAGAGGGATACCAGAAGGCTGAGACTACCTCCTGGTTTGCAAGGGAAAACTGACTTCCAATTTGTATGGTCTAGGGATGTGCTCAGGGCAGTGAGCTCAGCTCCTCTGCAGAGGATGCAGTCTTGTGGTGTACTGGAAATGATGCACCCATTCAATAAATGACGCTGATGAGATCTGAGGGGAGGCCATCCAGTGCCTCTCAGTTGGCCAGATTTGATTAGGGAGCTGTGAGGAGGCTCTTGCTGGGAAGTTTTATAGTAAAGAATGGCTGACTCAAAAAAAATATCAGTGAACAAGTGAAAAGCTATTGAGCTCAGCACTTACAATAATAAGGAGGCTTTTGATTTCTTCTATTGTAATCAGTCCTATATTTGCTGGCAAAACTCTGGACTACCTGGGAGGAAAGTTTACACTGTGTTTGCTGTAAAAGTGTCAGGTGGGAGTGTTCTTCATCTGCTGATTTGAATGCCCAGGAATACAAACCCCTACCCTCAGAGGCAATCTACCTTTCATGCTTTACAAAAATGAAAGTAGAATGATTTTTGTACAGTCAAAGTTTCACATATTCTTAGCAAGGGTGATGCCTGCCATCTGTTCTAGGACAGAGTCAGAGCCTCTGGGGCTGGCAGAACATGCCTGGACTAAATACTCTGTAAGGGATGGTGGAAACAACCTTCATTATGTTTGATCAAGGAACAGACCTATAGCACCCACCAGTGCAAGGTGCTGCTTTCTTCTGGAAATTTCAAAACTAAGGCTGTTTGTGGGAGGTTTAGGTCGGATATTAGAAAAAGGTTCCTTACCCAGAGGGTGGTTGGGCACTGGAACAGCTCCCCAGGGCAGTGGTCACAGCACTAAGCCTGACAGAGTTCAAGAAGTGTTTGGACAATGCTCTCAGGCGCATGATGTGATTATTGGGGCGTTGTGTGCAGGGCCAGGTGTTGGAGTCAGTGATCCTTGTGAGTCCCTTTCAACTCGGTTTATTCTGTGATTCTGTGATTGTGTGAAACTGAGTAATACATTTTACTGAGAGCAGCACAGCTGTGGCTATGCAATGGGAATGGGATGGAAGAGGCCAAAAGCAGTGAGAAGCTATTTAATTAGCAGCATCTAATGATAGGCTAAAGCATTACCTCCGGTCTCAAAAAGAGCGATCTTTCACATGTCGAGTTATTTCCATGAGAAAAGCAGCAAGGTCATTGCATCTTCGCTTAAGAGAATCTGAAATTTGTCAGATGGGGAAGAAGAGAGGAGGTAAATGTTTTAAAGGAGAAGAATACACACTTTTTAAACAATCTATGAGTACTGGAAAAGGACATTAAGTCATAATAGGGCTGTTTTTCATTAATGACAAAAATACATCTATTTCTTCTCATCAGGATTTCATACTGAAATTATATTATATTATATTTCATAAAATATCATATAATTTATAGTATATTATATTTCATACATATTTCATACCAATGGAAATGAGTAAATAACGACAACATCCTGAGCCTACTGAAGTAAATTAAAATACTTCCAGCTACTTCATAGGGCCATTTTTTTCTCATGACTGATGTTCTCAGCAGAAAAGGATATTGATAGAGGGGCCAGGACTGTGGTGGCAATAGTCCTCATCTGACCTGAGGATGCAGACAAAATGATGCTAGTTAACATGTACATGAAGAGATGAGAAACCTTACTATAATTTCACTTTCCCCACACTTTCCCCACTGCCCTCTCATTGAGGGCAATGAGAAAGTCCTGACTTCAGGATTAACCACCAAGGAAAATGTTCTCATATCACTAAGTTCCAGAGTAAGAAGAATAACAGAAATCCTTGCCCAAATAAAATCACCTGTTTATTTTTTTGTTCTGGAACACAGTGATGTCAAATGATAATGACTGTGTCTAATTTTAAAGTTGTTTTCTATATTAAACCAGTGAATTAACAGAGCAAAGAACTGGTTGGACTCCTTACTCTGAGCTGCTCTTGACTTGTATGCAATTTGGAGCTTTTTGGAGATGATGTTTTCAAATGTGAAGAAAAATTCCTACAAGTGGGTGCATCCTTGATAGTTAAGACAGTCCCCCCCCATACATTTTGTGTGATTCTGCACAGTTTAACAATATAATAGGAAGGAAAAAACTTAAATCCAACAGAAAGTCTAGACAGGATTGCACTGGATGGATGTCAGTATCACTCAACAGCCATCATCAGGCATCATTCCCCCCTTCAATATCCATGTCAGCAGCAGGAATAATTATAGCCAAGTAATGCTGTTACAAAAGGAGGTTTTAAAAGGGAAGCTCTCTGTCAGCAACAGCCCAGCCTCCACGTCTTCCATTTGACCCAGACAAGTAATTTTTCTTTCATAGATCCTGGGGAAAAATTCCACAGCTGTTTCTTTCCTCAGAGGCTTGTCCACTACTCTCCTGCTGGGATGTAACCTTCTGCTTTGGCTTTAGCAGTGCTGTGGCTGTGAACCGTGATAATTTTACCAGATGTTTATGTCTTGTCATTGAGATTAAAGACCTGAATGTTTCCCAGTCATTTCTCTTCCTAATTTGCTGAGGAAAAACTGGTTCTCACAGGCATTGCAATATTCAAGCTCAGCTTTGTTTATAAAAGTAATGTAAATGTATGGTATAAGTAGTGGAACTTAGAAGGCAAATAAAGGCCAAGGAAAAATGTAACTTAGAGAAACCATGTCCTCTTAAGACTGTTGTAAATAACAGAGTCTGCAAAAATATCTTGCCAGGTCAGCTCACTTTGACTTACATTTCTCTCTTTCTCTCTTGCTGTTTTCTTTCTTGTTTCTTTTCTCAACAAGATTTGAAAAATGAAGATTCTAATTTGCATCTGGCACAAGTCATGTATCTGTACCACTGCCTGCATTCCTGATAATGCATGTTGCTTTACTGTGCTGAAGTTATATAAGAAAGTAAAGCTCCCTATACTCAATTCAGTAGCTGAACCTCTTGTCATGATGCAGAACTTTTCCCCCTCTCCTCAGTATTGTTGAGGATCCCTTGGAAAAAAAAAAAAAAGCCAGATTCTTTCTCAAAAAAACTGTAGGTCAAATTTGACATTTGTAGGACATCAAAGCCTGTCTCTGATGTGTGCCTCTGTCTCTCATTCACAGGAACATTTATCTCTGTTTCTTTTTCAGTTCATGCTTCTCACTTACAAGGATGTCCTATGTTTCTACCTTTACAGGCATTATTATGCAAAGCTATATTAAAAAAAACACATGGCTTTTCTTGTGGAAATGATTAAGAGGGATTCACAATCTGATCCCAAATCAATCTTGACTTCACTTTAACAAATTTTAAAGCAAGTCTGGTTTATGGTACAGATGGCAGCCTTAACATATATAATTGTATTTTTTATTAACTCTTAGAGCATCATGCAATTAAGGTACCATACTTAAGCATCTATCCATATTGAGAAGAATATTCAAAATATTTGATCCATATTTAAGTATGAGAAATATCTTGGTTACAATTAAGTATGATTCACAACTCTCTTACATAATACTATATTTAATCGCAAGTTCAGCTGGCTCATTCTTCAAGTTCACTTGAAATACATATGAGATTTCAGTATAGTATTACAGTCACTTGGAGAGTCTCCCTAGAGTCATTAGCAGCTCTCTTGACTTAGCCAATTAATACAGGTTAAATAATAAATTTTGTTAACTTCCCCCGTCATCTCATAACGAGAACCCAGAAAAACAGGATAATAAAAATGACAGATTTTTTCTTTCTGGTTGCCTCTTCCCAGTTCCAAGTCTAATCAAACCCAACTATTTAAAGACTCACTGAAAGCACAGAATAAATTTCAAGATGCATTGCTTCTTAAAATTTTGCTTTTAAAATGAATAGATTGGTTGGTCTGTTTATTACTACTTATATCAGTGAAATCTTCTGAGTGATGTTGGTTTTGATTCCTTATCTATTGCTTACAGACTGTCTTAGGGTGACTTTATGATGCTGTGTCCCCTATCACCACTCTATGCCCAGCCATGAATCCTGTGCCTTTCTGTGTCTTTAAGGCAGGCCCGAGGGGTGGGAGGGGGCAAGGCAGTGGAATTCCTTCAGCGCTGTGTTCAAAAACATTGATAACTTGTTCGCTGGCTTCTCAGCTCTTGGCTTCTGCAGCAGGGAAGAGAGATGCATTCCTTTGCTTTATAACTAGCTTCTTGTTCGTTAGCTGAGGAAAGAGGTTTCCTGGGACTATGGCTCCTTCTTCTTCTTCTCTTCTGGACTGTTCAGTAACACCAGAACATCACCAGGAGGCCCTACACCATGGCCCGGGGGGGCCCACACCAAACCCCAGCTCCTGACAGAGAGCAGAGCCATCACCTACAAAGAACTCTGAAACTTCCCAGGTTTTCTTCACAGTGAGAGATTTTATTGTTTAACATGATACATTCTTTTTTCTTCCATGCCTGCATGCACTTTGCTTCTTAAATAAATAGGGTTTCTTTCACTTTCCTCTGAGGAATTTCTTTCTGGACCTGGTGGGCGAGGGGCTGCTGAAATCTACCTTCTTATCAGAGGGACATTCATTTCAGACAGTTTCCTCTAAATTTGTCTCATACCAAGACACTGACTAAACAAGATCTGGTCTTTGATGGATAACCCATACAGTCACTTTCAGCTTTTAGAATTTATATCTTTACTTCTTAGAGGGTGTAAGTAGGCTTGCTTTTAATCTGTTTTTGAAATCAGATTCATCCTGTAAAATATTGCAAATATTGCTATCTGGGCAGAATAACTCAAATAAGAATAAAAAGCAAAAGCAGGCAGACTATTAAGATGTATGTAGGTGTTCCTATCAAATAAAGGAGAATAAGAAATACAGCAAGTATTTTTGCAGCATGATCATATTGCACAGGGGAAACTCATATACAGCTGCAATGTGTCATTATAGTGGAGATTTCAGTCCCCTCTTTCATAGTGTAACATCCTTTGACATCATTTAAAAATCAGCTTATTGCCTAAAAATTCATGGCTTATCCACAAATAAATCTTTATGCATATAAACCACAACGAATCTAAAAACAAAAGGCTTTCAAGAAATAGCAGGCATTAAATTAATTGTTAGTAACTCTGTTTCAGTTTCCTTTGTTTCCTGTTTACTTTTTAGCTTCATATATTTCTAGAATTAGACTAAAATTTATATGACATTTTTCTGGTCATTTTTTACTGGGTTACCAGTTTGGCAAGTGGTTTGTTTTCAACAGGATTGTTTACTTCACTGACTCACCAGTATATTTTAGTGATAAAAATTTGGAAGAAAGCTGTCGTTTGTGCTAAAATTTTAGCGAGTGTAATCACAGGGTAATCAAGGTAAGTTGCTGTACATACATAAACACAGTTGCTGTGTTTGTGGTTTTGGCCAATGACTTTTAAATATTTGATCGCAATTAAAATATCAACCACTATTCCAAATTCTCTTGAAAAGCAAGGAAGTCTTATTCCCATTGTTGCAGAAATGAGAAGATGGACACAGAGAAAATAGGTGATTGCCCAACAAGGACCCATAGGGAAGGATTAATTCAATTTACAGCTTTCCAATGTTCAGTGTCTTCACCATGCGAAGGTAACTCCAGTTCTTTCCATTCTCATGATTTCCATCAGCCCCATGTTATTAATGTTTTAGAATAAAAAATATCTTAGTGGTAAAAATAAAAATATTATAATTTATTTTTATCAAATCTTAGTATCTGAAAACTTCAAACAGGAAAATGACCATTCAGGTTTCAAAATCTTTATTCAAGGAATTCATGAGCCACATGCCATGCACCCAGGGAAACTGTAATAGCTGTTCTTTCATGGAAAATGAACCATTGGTGCCAACTTATTTTAGTGCTTTAAGCTATACTAGACTTAAAACTCTGTAATACTAAAAAAAAAATTAACAGGAGGTTGAAAGTACCAGTATGAAATTAGAGAAGAAAAAAGTGTACAGACCCCAAGAACTTTGCAAAAGACGATTTAGTTTTTAATCAAACCAGGAAATCAATGTAAATATTATGACAGAGCATGACAAAATGCCTCAAGCTCAGGGTCGGAGTTTGGCTTATGCTTGGGCCAAAGATGCATAAAGATGGAGAATTAATTTCCTGAAATATCCTTTTGAGATATCTGAGCATTTGGTTATTTATTGATAAAAGAAAGTATGATACACCAGAAATATTAGAAGACTTAGTTGGGATTTGTCTAACTTTGCACATTAAAAAGTTACCTGGCTTGACTAAAAAACTTGTCTAGTTCTTCTTATTACCAATTGAGAAAAAGAGTCACCTCCAAGGGATAATACAACATGTGGTTTGGTCATCTGTTTCAGGATGGAATGAATTCCTGTGTTTTCTCTTCACTGATTACAGACGGATCCTTGTTCGACAGTACTTGCTGAATTAGGATCCCATGAAATGATTTTTCTGGGGTTTTTTAGGAGAATATCCTTGTTTGAAAGGGGATTGTTGTTTGGTCCTGAGCATGTTCTGGTTTTCTAGCTTTTTGCATGAGATGTGCAATATTTTCTAAACCCAGCAGGTGTTAATATAAATGAATATCTAAAAAACATGGTCTCCAACATCACAGGCTACGTGAGGAAAATTACCGTAACCATTCCTTTTATGTTTATAAGTGAAGGCCTTACACATGAGATTTCGTATCAGATCAGTGTTTTACTAAATGAAGGGTTTCAGAATCACAGCAAGAAAGTCCACTGAAAGTAGAATCATTCAGTCTCTTACTATTGTATAAGTTCCACTGATTTGAAAATCAGAGTAGAACGGCTTGTGTTGGAAGGGACTTTTAAAAATCTTCTCATTCCAACCCCCCTGCCATGGGCAGGGACACCTTCCACTAGACCAGGTTGTTCAGAGCCCCATCCAACCTGGCCTTGAACACTTCCAGGGATGGGGCATCCACAGCTTCGCTGGGCAACCTGTTCCAGTGCCTCACCACTCCCACAGTGAAGACTTTCTTCCTAGTAACTAATCTAGATCTACTTCTTCCAGTTTAAAACCATTTTCTACCTTGTCCTGTCACTACAAGCCCTTTTGAAAAGTCCTTCCCCAGCTCTCTTGCAGGCCCTCTTTAGGTACTGCAAGGCTATTATATTCCCTTCTCTCTTCCCTTCCCCTTCCCCTTCCCCCTTCCCTCTTTCCCCTTTCCCCTTTCCCCTTCTCCTTCCCCCTTCCCATTCCCCCCTCCCCTTCCCCTTCCCCTTCCCCTTCCTCCTCCTTCCCTTCCCCTTCCCCTTCCCCTTCCCCTTCCCCTTCCTCCTCACCAGGATTTTTTGTTTGTTTGTTTCTTTCTTTCTTTTGTTTTGTTTGGGTTTTTTAGTTAAACACTGAAAAAGAAGAAAACATTTTTATATGGCTTTTTCCATCTTGAAAGGCACTTCAAAATTTCTCCTGTTGAATGTAATTTGAATCAAAAGCAGAAAAATCAGACCTTTATCCTTAGAAAGCCTTGACATTCACATTTAGTATGGGTATTTGCTTTGTAACAGTCAGGAAAATTAAAAGAAAAAATGAGGCTTTTTGCATCTCTTTCTTGATGGCATCAAATATCTATCTACTGGAAACACACATCAGTTCTTTTAATTTATTGCATCATTATGTGACAATGATTATCTACAATATGGTTGAAAATCATGGCAATATTTTCATCCTTGAAGAAAGGAATAAACAATTAGAAGATTGATTTTAATGTGGTTGCTATTGATTTTTATTATCATTTGCTTGGGTAAACCACATGGAGCATAAGCACTCAGACCAGCAGCTGAGAAAATTATGTATTAAGAGATAATTCTGCTGCAAAAAAATGTAGTAGTCAACAGCACAGGAAAGAAAGGTTTGCTATTGTGCTCTACTGAGTTTGTCATAGGTGTACATAATAGAGTATAAGAAGCAGTCTAGTCCACACTTTTAAAGCTTTTGTTTCATTTTATTGTTTGGGAGTTAAGCGACTATGGAAAAGGTGGAATTGTACCCATTTTTAAAATAAATTTTCAATTTATGTTATTTCTGGTGCATTTTTTTTCCTTAATAACTGCTAAAATCTAATAAAAGTAAATAGAAAGAAAAAGGAATTTTACTTTTGAAGGACTTCAAGCCGTGGTAAGGAACCCACGCTGGAACAGATCGTGAAGAACTGGAGCCTGTGGGAAGGACTCACAGTGGGGAAGTTCATGGAAGGCTGTCTCCTGCAGGAAACCACAGCCTCCATTCCCTGCAAGCTGTAGGAGAGGAGGAAGAGAAAACTGGGAAGAAGGGGGAAGGTGTTTTAAGATTTATTTTATATTTCTCATTATGTGGCGCTGGTTTTATTGGTAATAAATTAAACTAATTTCCTAAAGTCAAGTCTGTTTGGCCTGTGGCAGTAATTGATGGATGATCTCCCTTCACTTATCTCAATCCAAGTGCTTTTCAATATATCTTCTCTCCCCTATCCAGCCGAGGAGGGGAGTGAAAGAGTGGCTTTGGTGGTTAACCCACCACAAACATGCTTGAGCTAATCAAAATATTTCAGGCTCCATTAAATCCACCGATATTTTACACAGGAGCAGACATTTCCATGATTGAAGGCAATCCAGAATTCTTATGGTCTTTAAATATTAGATCTAGTCAAAAAGTTCTCTTCACAACCTTGCATGTGGATCATTTCTGAAATACCTTATAAGCAAAAAACATATAAGCTTCCCAAGTAAAGAGGGTTAAAATTCAAACATACAATTTTAACCTTCCCAAAGACATTCTTTAGAAATATAATAATCTTTTTTTCTCCATTAAAATGATGTCTTTAACAAAGGCACACTTTAAAGAAGTAGTAGATAGCACATTTCATTATAATAGATTAGTTTTCAAATTGATTTTTACAGTCAGATTTTGGCAGAAGTCAACAAAGTCAAAAAACTATCAGGAAATACATACATTTCTACCAACAGAAAGTGACGAGCAAAACCAATTTTTTAGGAGATGATGCATAATTACAGTATAGCAGGTAATCCATTTGCATTTTAATCAGCCAGTATTCACACATTTACCTGACTCGGTGGTTTTGGGAAAAGTTAAAGTCTTCTTAACCAGGTATTTTTTCCTGATGAAGAATTACTCTCTATCAAGTAAGTATGTGGTTAGGGAATTGTAAAACAACTGAATGTCGGCCTACGTTTCCAGCTTAAATCCCTGTCCTAGATAGATGCCAGATTCTTAATAGCTGTTTTGTTTTCCTCCTTGGCTCATCTTGGTTCATGTAGGGAAATTGCTGTTCCTTATCTCTCCTCTCAGATACTGTGGGATGGTATCTTCTGTAAACAGAGATCATTTCTCTAGCCTTTACCAAAATCTACTTCATCAAAATGCACTTCTAAAATGAGGCTGACAGTCCACTCATTTAGGAAGAAGACTAGATATAGACACACCTCACTGATCTGCATAACATTATTTATTTCAGAGGATTTAGTGTTGTTTTTCCATTCAGTCTTTTCATGTTAGGGCAGAGGCAATGTTAACTCTCTATTTATGGAAAGATTAATTTTAGTATTTACAAAAACAACACAAACAAATGAACAAACAAACAAAAAGAAGTACAAACCAAGAAGCACTCCTCACCCTCCACCCATCCCCCCACCCCCCGCCCCCGCCCCCAAAATACAAAACAAAACAAAACCAAAATTGGCAAAGCCACTAAAATATAGCACACTTGTGTTACGTAGGACTGACTCGGTGCACAACATTGGTACACACACGCAATGCAACTGGGTAAGTATTGGCACACAGCCAGCCATGTAAGAGGGTTCAAAGAAAAGATACATCCTGCATAATTTCTCAGTGTTATCCTATCTCAGATGTCTTACTTCAAGTCATTAATAGCATTTTTCCAGGGTGTTTTGGCATGTGCTACTGACTACGTTTGCAATGTGCCTTCCATTCTTCCCCAGCCAAGTATGTTAGCTTTTCTTCAATTTTTGTTTTTCTGAGTTTGGACCTTTATGGTCTAGTCCTAGAACTGTAATAGTTTTTTTTTTTTTTTTTCTTTCTTTCTTCCAGTAGCTCCATGTGCCATCTTCCTTTCCATTAAAAAAAATTTAAGGTCTCTTACCTGAAGTTTTACAGAGGATTTCACTCCAAAGTGATGAGCCTTATTCTAATCAATATTACTGGACTTTCCTTGTGCTCATTGTAAGGATCAATGGAGGTAAAAATAATGGAGAATGATTTTAAGTTTCACAGAGTCATATAAATGTTATTGAGAAGAGACCCATGGAAGTTATGTAGTCCAAGCTCTGGCTCAGAGCACAACTAATTGCCCAAGGAAAAAAAAAAATCATGTATGCCATTATATATCCAATATTATTATATAGAAAGATAAAATTGAAACAAAAGTTTAGAGCATCTTCAAGGATGAAGATTTCGATGTGCCAAAAGACTCAGTTTTGTATTTAGAATAAGAAAAAGATAACTTCCTTTACCTGTAATATTTCTTTTAAAAGCAAAATCATGTTTTAAGTTCTGAAAGCAAAAGAGAATACAGCATTTCTTATTTGGGTGTTATTAAAGGAAACTTTCAATTATTCAATTTTAAAATGCTAACTGTAGTATAGAGTTACATTTTACAACGCAGAATTTCTATTAAAAGATAAATGTTTTGAAAGTAGATTTCAAAACAAAATGTTTTTGAAGGAAATGGGTTTCTATGGCAAAATTTTATATAATCACTTTTTATAGAAATAGCAGAAATATTCTTGATGAATTCTTCACTTTCTATTCTGTCTTGTCTAACAGATTTTCACTGTCATTAATTACTAGGGGGACAGAACTCATACATAATGACAATCTGTCTCAAAACTGGAAGCTCCACTTTTAATGAAAGTTATCTTAGTGCACAGATTGCTCCTTTTTTAAATTTCATTTTCAGTTGGTTTTTTTTTCAGCAGGATTCTATGTAGATAGATAGAAAAATTAGAATATCTGCCCCCTTTCCTCATAGACAGAAATACCTAAGGGTGTTTTGTTAAAATTACATTATCATTGCACCAGGTAAGTGCTTCCTACCATTTCCTCAAGAATTTAGCAGCAATGTTACCAGTAGCAGATGTTAGCTACTAAGTCAATGAGTTAATTCCTACTAATTGCTATAAATTTGAAATTCAGCCCTCAGTTAGTAATACACTGC
Organism: Corvus cornix cornix; assembly: GCF_000738735.6. Taxonomy (NCBI): domain Eukaryota; kingdom Metazoa; phylum Chordata; class Aves; order Passeriformes; family Corvidae; genus Corvus; species Corvus cornix. The sequence continues at coordinate 103,417,636 of NC_046333.1, read as the reverse complement.
CATAGCTCCCTGCTACAGAGGAACCCCAACTTGAAAGACTCACATCTTAAATATGATAAGACTGATAGTAGTTCAGTTGGCCAAATATTTAGCTAGACCACTCTTTCAATAAAATTATGTTTTCAGTGAATTTTTGCAGTTCCCTTCTTATGCTATATACTGTAGAAAACAAGAAGGACTTGCATCTTCTGGTAACAGAACTATAGATTTTTTTTTCTTTCTACCAAGTACTGAGAACACACAGAGTATTGCAGACAATTGCAGTAAAATATGAAGTATATTCAAACTAGGCTACAAGAGAAAAATGGCAACGTTGTGTAACTAAAAATGTTAATCCTTTATATGGTGTATCTCAAGCTGAGGACAATCCAAGGTTCTTGGTGGAAAACTACAATGTGCTATTTATAACTAAGATAGGAATTTTTTAAAATTGCCAGAAGCTAAGTATGAAACAACATATTTTCTTTATTGAAAATGAATCATAAAAGCTTTTTCTGGCTTTTATTTTATACATGAACATTTGAACAATTGTATGGGTTTTAATTTTTTTTTTTTTTATCCTTGGACTGAAAAATCTTCTGCAGAGTTTTCCTCTGCTACAGCTACAGATGCTCTTGTTTTCTAATGTGTATATGGAGGGAAGGCCAAAAACTGCCTGATAGTGCTTATAGGAATTTCTAAATTACCATCTATCCAATATTCTACACGGGAATGTAATTCCCAATTAAAACATAGATGCACATCCTCCTTATGGAAGATTGGTATACCTCTGCCTAGCTATAAGAGCTGAAAGTGAATTTTGATCTATTTTTCTGTTAAGGTATTTAGAAATAGATTGTCTGTTTCCAGAAAGAAGGGATCCACATATCTGCAAGCCAGCTCAGGATTCTTTTTTGCAATGGACTGACCCAAATGCCCACCACTTTGTTTAGCCGCCTTTGCTGAAAATGTTTTGCATGAGGAAATACATCATGGCATGTAAGTGTCTATATCCCTTCAATAAAAAGATATTTTCAAAAAGGAAACTCAAAAAATAATCATAACTAGAACTTTTCAGGAATTCCTGCAAATAGAATGGTGCCGCCACTAGGAATAAAATATGACCTAGTATGCACTGAAGCTGGACTGAGATGTAACTTCCATTTGATTTGGTTTGGAATGTGTGTGTGGCCTGACCCAAAGATAACAAAACTAACTGCTGATGTACACAATAAAACATGGGAAAAGGGTTCCATACTAAAAAAACTCCCCTCCTTGTGCTGCGTGTGTGCAAGGAGGTGGGGCTGATAACACAAAGTCCAGGAGTGAACTGTCTCACACCTTTGTGTTGTTTGTTTTTCTAGATGTAGCCCCTTGTCCTGTATTTGCTTTGCCTTCACTGTGCTGCAGTTCATGAGGACATAAAGTATATTGACTATATCATAGACTATTATTTTATTGTGAGATGTTTTTCTTTTTCATGAAAGGCTGTTAAAAACTTATATGATCTTTATTATCCTTTGTATCTTTAAAAAGTTCAGTGAAGAATTCATATTCTGCACATAGCTGAGGCAAGATTTGTCAGGGTAAATAATTTATTTTATGAGATCATCTGTTGTAGCTGAAGAAAAGCCTGGCCACTTTCTGGTTCATAAAACCTCCCACTGTGGTGCTGGTCTGAAAGAGTAACAGTAAGTCTCATAAAAAGGTTGGGTTTGGCTCCCTGCAAACATCAACACTTAATTATGTAGCTCATCTTGGCTCCTCCACTATACTTTGAACACTAATTAAAAGGCTGAAAATTGAAACCCTTGTGCTAAGCTTTTAAGGTGAAAACAAGGTGAAAACAAAAGCAAGTTTGGCTCTCCCTGTCCCCTTCACAGGGCAGGAAGGATGAGGGTGAGCACAGTTAATCCTTTCAGCATCCATGGAAGGTTAGGTGCAGGACAGATATCACTGGATTGAATCTCATGGTAGAGACTCAGACTGTGCTGCTTTCCATAGAAATTCAGATCATCAAAAGGTGCGAAATCTGCTGCAAATTGTGTGATGGAGATTGTGGTACCCTCCCCCAAAATGGGAACAAGGAGGAACTTTTCCAGCTGTCCTTTCCCTCCCTCTTATAGCACACAGCCCACACACTCATTTCTAATTTTCAGTCACAGCTCCTGAAGGCAGTATAAATTTACAGCTATTGAATAGCATTTAAAGATAGTCAATAGTTTACTCAGAAAACGTTTAACTGCTTTTCTCCCACGGCTGGCAAACAGTGACCTTTCCATTTTCAACTCAAACGATGTGCAAAGCAGTGACTGCACAAGTGGGAACACTGTCAAAAACCTAGAGCTAATTCAGAGCTCAGTGTCTGAACTATTCAGCACCATTGGCTGAGCCTAGTCCTGACAAGTCAGAGTGCAAATTACTAAAATACAATGAATAGTGGATAGGGGTAGCAGAAAAGGGTAAGAATGCAATTATTTTTTGTGTAATTGGAATTTGGCAACAAAAATTGCATTTGTACTATAATTGCAAAGTTTTCAGAAGGAAAGAAAGATGTTTGATGCTTGTCTTCTTGTTTATTAAGGGCAAGAATTGAGCCTTTTAGGTCCCAGCTGCAGCTTTGCTTTAGAAAGGATCCCAGCACTTTGTCCATGCATATTGAAATGTCATAAAAGTATTCATTGCAGAAAAGTAGGATGTCTTACTGCCCCATCTCACTGTCAAATGACTTTGTTTACATCCTAATTCCCTCCTCAGGGATATGCCTCAGTGGCATGTCTTTTGGCTAATTAAGATTTGAAAATTCAGCTTTCTAATCTGCACCTTAAATCCATAAATGATATTTAGGATGAGAATTTATGCTCTTGTGAATATCCCTGTACCTCACAATGAGCCCCATGCATTAACCTTCAAAGACTTGTACAGTGATGGTTCACAGTACTTTAAACACTTATGAGTGATCTCTTCTAACTTCATTAATGACTCCACTAATTACATAGTTAATCATGACATAGTAAAAGATGAAAAAATAAATAACAAACCACATCTCCTCTTTTCATAATTTCAGTACTCTTTTTAGTTTCACTGTAAAGACACAGTAGGATTTTTTTTTTAATCAATTTTATGCAAGTTTGCCAGTTTATTTTGGCCTTTGTAGAGGAAGACAATTGCTTTTATGAAAAGACCTACATATTTAAGTTTCAGGATTTCAGTCTATAATGCTGAGATTTATGCCTGTTCAGAAGCTCTTTCATGGGTTTTTTTCCAGCATATTCCATCAAAAATCAGAGCAAAAGCTACCATCATCTTGGGAGAACTATAATTCAAATGATGAAACAGCATTGAATTAAGCTTAGCATAAATGTGTTGGACAAGAAACGCCAGTCCTGGTACAGAGGGAGCATAGAGCAGATGAGGTTCTCTTTCTTCTCATACTGCTCTCTCCATTTTTAACTAGCAGAACACAGAAGGCATGAAGAGAAGCATTTGTACCTTATCTTACAACAGGTGGTGTGCCAGCAACAGAGACTTTTGCCTCACTTTCCAGACCAGATCTGCAGTTGAGAAGACTCATGGAAACAGAGAGGGGGGCTGAACGTACCATTTAGGAACTCAAGTTAAGAGGCAAGTCTTTTCCACCTATGATGTAAAACACTGACCCTATGTCTTTCCTCATGCCTATGTGAGGAAAACATGGAGCCTACAAGTTCTGTTTGTGTTGCCAGACTGCCCAAAGAGTAGCTGCATTGCTACTATGGTCCTCTCTTTTCTCAAAGGAATAATCACTCACACCCTTAAAAATGCTTCTTTTCAGATCACAGAAAAGTATTTACAGCAAATATAAAAAACTCATAAATTATCATGCTTTTGCTGCTCAGGGTTTATCCTGAGTATGGATTTATCTTGAGTGTTACCTCTTGGTGTCCATGTTAGTTACTTCTCTAGTTGGTGGTTGTTGAACCACAGCCCATGTATAAGTATGAGAAAGCATCTTTGTTTAGTAGCAATTCAAGCTCCAGGTTCTAGGGGGAAGATAACACCCCGGTTAGATAACAGAATCATAGGACCACAGATTATCTTGAATTGGAAGGAACCCATAAGGATCATCAAGTCCAACTCCCCGCTCCTCAAAGGACCATTACTAAGCCATATGAGTAAGAGCATCATTCAGATACTCCTTGAACTCTGATAGGTTTGGTGTCACTTCCCTGGCAACCTGTTCCAGAGACTGACCATCTCAGTGAAGAACCTTTTCCTACTGTTCAGCCTGACCTCCTCCCAAAACTGCTTCATTCCTACTGGGGGTCACCTGAGAGAGAAGATCATCACCTGCCCTTCTGCTGCCCTCCTCAAGGGAGCTGTAGACTGTGATAAGCTCACCCCTCAACCTTCTCCTCTATAAGCAGAATAAGCCAAGTGACCTCAGTCACTCCTGGCAAGTTTTGTGCTCAGAGCCTCTTACCATCTTTGTCACCCTTCTCCAGACAACTGAAATTTTATGTCTTCTTGTACTGAGGTGCCCAAAACTGCACACAATTTTCAAGGTAAGGCTGTACCAGAGCAGAGCAGAACAGGACAATCCCCTCCCTTGCCCAGCTGGCAATACTGTGCCTGATGCCTCCAGGACATGGTTGGCCCTTTTGTCTGCCAGAGCACTGCTGATTCATATTCAACTTGCCATCAACCTAAACCCACAGATCTCTTTCTCTGGAGCTGCTCTTCAGCCTCTCATGCCCCAGTCATTAAGTATAAACAGGATTAGCCTATCCCAGGTGCAGAATCCAGCACCTGCCCTTGTTAAAATTCTTATTTTCATGTTTTCAATTTTTTTATTACTTTTACTATTTTTTGGTATTAATATTACTTAAAAATCAGGCCAGTTACAAGGAAGATTATCTTCATTTTAACAACACCTGAAACTGCTTTCAAAGTCAAAGCAAATGCTTGCTTCAAGACAGGAAATGTATATTCAATTCACTATGATCTGGAACTCTAACTAATTCTCTAGAAATTCATTGTTTGGATAAATTTGCCTTATCTGAATCTACTTTCTCAGAAATCAGATATCCCAGTACAACTAGCCTTTAAGACACAAGAAAAGGAACACTAAATGAAGTGAATGGTAACAGGTTTACCAGGTGATGTGATTACTTTTCGAAGTCCTGACGATACTTATCTGAAAATACTTCTGAAAATCTTATCAGCTCCATCAGTGTTTGTGGTGCATTTTATACATTTCTAAGTACTTTGACTTTCTGATTTTCAATAGATCAACTGCATCATTTTGATAGCTGAAATCAGAATGAAGGTTTTCTGATTTATAGTGTGTATCCATGAAATCACTTGGTGCTGGTATCTTCCAGGTATGATTTATGTATTTCCACCTGCTGTAGGTGAAAAATAGCTTTCCTATTGCCTCACAGACTTGGGAATAATTCACTCTGAAGGAAAAGGGAACTTCTAACACTCTGTGTGCACCTGTCTCATTTTGGTTGCAGTCTGTAGGGAGCATGTGAAAATGACTGAGTAAAAGATCAGATGTAACAACCAGTTATTTTTAGCCATTCTTTTAGCTTAGAAAACACTTTGCTTCTCTCAGAAATTTGATATTTGCCTTTTAGTATCTTAAAATGCCTAAAGATACATATACATATGAATATTATGAATATATATAATGAATATATAATGAATATTAGAAAATTTTAAAAGTAACCTATAAACTTTTATTGACAAGGAGTTTATAAACAAGAATTCTAGTTTTCAATCCATCAGACTATATTCAAAATATAACTGGAAGTAATTTTTACTTGATTGTGCTGGTGTATAAAAACATTACATGTAAAACAGAGAGTAGAAGCAAGGAAATCCAACTCTATGCTTTCTAGATTCTGTTAAAAATCTAAAAAAGCAGTACAAAAATTGTAAAATCAGAAAACCTGAGAGAAATTACCTTGATTTTACTGTTAAGTGGTTGCTGTATAATAAGTTTATCCATTTTCATGAAGCAGAGTCTGATTCTTTCCTTGTATTGTCTTTTCAACGCAATCGTGGGTGTGAATTCTGATGGGAACATAAGAGCTTTGAGAAAAGGCTTGTCAAAATAGATACAAAGATATTTTCAGAGACAATTTAGAACAGTGAATACTTGACTTTTGCTCTGTTTGAATCAAAACAAAGTAAGCAAAGTCTTCAGAGCTTATTGACATTATCAGTTCATCTAAAATATGTTTATACTAATTACTTGCTTAGAGTGGGTTTGTTTTGTATTATGCTTCATAAAATGAAACACATTTCTTAGCATTCAGAGAGGCCATAGAAATAAAATACCCAGAAAGACAAGTTCAGGTTTCTCTGCCTCAATATTCCAGATTGCCAGCAATGGAAAGAGGATGGTCCCTAGCCCTTGTAACCACAGTAATGGGCAACCACAAAATGGGCAATGTGAGAAGACCTTGTGCAAGCTCTTTGCTGTCCAGTTGTGGAAGAGGGGACGATTCCATTTCTAAAGTGCTCTGAGGCATGTGGATGAAGGTTCTGTTTACCATTAGTGCTTCTACTCTTCAAAATGTTCCACTGTGCATGAGTAAAGTGTATTTAGATGAAGAAAAAAGCCAAATTATACTGCTGTTTGAACATACAATCTCTTCCTTTAACATTTTTATAAGAAAATTATTCTGTATTTGTGATTACATATGCAGTGTGCTGAATTGAGAAGAATTCCCAAGAATGTAAAGCTAGGGTTCATAAAATTGCTTTGCCTCAGTTGAAAATACTCTTAATTCAATAGACAGCATACAAAACATAAATTATTTTGATAAAATATATTGTGCTGGGAAAGGAGACTACACCAAGCAAGGAATATTGATGAGTGTAAAATTAAATTGTCATTCTTCCTGACATAAATGTTATTTCTCTTGAGAACAAACCTCTAACAATATACTTAATAGTTACAGCCTCTACCAAATAATCATACTATTGTCTGATTGCAATAGTCAGAGATACAAGACAACATTCTCCATTGTTTCACAAGCGAAGTGAAAATTGTGGTGGAGCATCTAAATTGGACTCACTTTGTTTTAATCCCTAAAATTAATTTGACTGTCTGCAGGTCAATTCTTACATTTTAGGTAGCTCCTATTTTTTTAAGTTGTAGCAATTCTTTCTTTTCTGTCAGTTGTTTCTTTTCTTAATATCGCTTGTATTAGCACAGGGAAAAGAGGAGTCTTGAATGCCAAATCCCACCTCTCTTCAATATTGTTTTTAGTAGAAATTCCCTGGCAAATCTCATTGCACTCTTTCTAAATTTGACACAATGCTTGGGATTTGTTTCTTTGTTCTCAGACTTTTGAATTTCTCTGTCTCTCCTTTTTCTCTTCTGCATGTACCATTTTACTTTTCTATTCTCCTTTATCTTTCTCAAACCCTTTTTACTGCAGTGCACTGAGCCTGCGTTCAAAACTGAAGCAGAGGGTGAGCAGTGACTCATTTATCTCAAAGGTGGAGTCCCATATCACCTACAGCTCCAGGGACCTGTAATACTGTCCTGAGACTAGCCAAAATGCTGCTTTAATTTCCTCCAGACACCCACAGTCCCTCAAGGGAATGAAAGGCATCCTAGATATGCATCTTCAGCTGTCAGGAAAGGCCATGAGAACAGTACATCTATGGGCACTGAAGAGCCCTTTTGATCGTGAGAAGTGTTACGGCTGATTATACAGACCCTAGAACATATTGTGCTGCTGAGAGGAGACTCAGCAGTCCTATCAAAGGAAAGGATCAAAGGAGGACAAGTAGACTGATAGTTTAGGTAAGGGCTGATCACACTGGGGAAGCTTGCTTGTGAACAAAATTTGGGGATTATGTTGCCAAGCCTGTTTTCACTAAATACCGTAGAAAATATTTAGCTGGCTTCCTCTGGAGCAACTGGGAGAATGTAAAGCATTTTTCAACATTCCATCTTTGTTGAGAGAAAATGATACACTTAGCAAATTGTTATTTTCATTGTCTGTCATTGAGGATTCCCCAGAGGCACTGCAGCCTTAAGTGGCAACTTGTTTGAATGAGCACTGCTGCACAGACTATGAAAAGCATCAAAACCCATTTGAACCATTATCTGGCTATTACAAGGACATTTATAAAACAGAGCAGCATTTGAACACTGACTCAGTATTTAAATATTAACTTTGTTCATAAACTTCCTTTTTTTTCCAAAGAAAGTGCAAATTAAAAGAGGGAAAGAAGTAACCAAAGTAAATTGTATTAAGGCAGCAGTTACCAGTTGGTGTCATAGGCAATTGCAGGTGAAATAGAGTCTTAGAGAGGCATGGAAATATTTAAATGGAGGCTTCCTCAATCTTCTCCACTCATATTCAGGATCCAAAAATGAAAGAATTAATTCTCCAGTTACTGATGAAATAAGGATGTAAAATTCTGAATTTGTTGGATGCCTTTTTTAATCAATGCAAAGAACCCAAAGTTCTCAGAGGCATGCTGGTCTCACTGTCCTCTAATTGTCTCAGAACAATGGGCAAAAATCATTTCTGCTCAGCAGAAGCCTTGATAATTTCAGATAAATGCAGCATGTAGTCGAACACGTGTTTTTGCCTTATCCAGCTTTTTTTCTGAGACATAAACTGCTCAGCTATTGCAAATATCTTTTTCCACATAAACCAGCACAGCAGCACTAGATGTGGTTGCAGTTCATTGCTTATATTAACAATGACACTGATCAATCTTTTTGCAAAGTGTATTTGTTAAAGGGAAAATCATCATTGGCAGACCAGGTAGGTAAACAGTATGTCAATCCTGAAAAATCTGGTAAAGGAGAGTGTGGAACATACACTTAAGTCAATCTTTGTGGCATAGAATAATCCATTTGCTTCCTGCCATCAGAAAGCTTTCCTCTTGCTTTGCCTGTCACGTTAAATATTGAAACCTTCTGCTGAGCAGTAGAAATATCGGGAGCCCTCTGCCTGGGTCTGCTTGGAGAGACATTATTGATATAGGATGTGCAGAACATTTTCTTTGTGTAGTTTATGGGTTTGATTTTCTCAGTCACCGTCTTCTGCACAGAGGGGCAGGGGTCAAACTGTATTGTCAGCTGTCTCTTAAGCCATAGCTTTAGGTTTAAAGAGGCATAAAACTGTTTTGAAAAGGTCATTCTGACCAAAGAATCAATTCAAGTTACAGAGATTACAGAAACTTCAAGACACAGAACTTTGACAGAAAATGTATGCAAGGATATGAATTTCTAGCAATCAGTAATTATTTTGCCCTTGTGTCAACTTTTATCCCCTTCCTTTTTGGAAAATCTGGAAAAACATGGTCAGTCAGCAAAGAGATACCCCTTCTTGAGAGTTTCAGAAGAAAACACTGATTGTTTTTCAGTGTAAATTTAAGATGAAAAACAGTCAAGGGCTCATTTTGTAGAGTACTTTGAAATGTTCTGGATTTTGTTGTGCTTCAGGTAAGGCAAACTTGTTCTACCTTCTTTACAGCAGAAATCTAGCAGACTTAGGTCTAACCAAGGCCTTTGTTACTTGCAAAGTTTTCTTATGTGAGAAGCTGTGTCATGTAGTTAATCATAATGAAGGATTTCTGGTCACATACTAAGAGCACGTACTTAAAATATTGCGTGTAACATTCTTATTGCTCAGATTTCCTGTCCCATTGCTCTGATGAATTTGATTACACAGCTTGATTTTCACAGAGACTTGGTAAACTGATAGAAAGGTTTGTACACAAGATTTTTCCTGCATTTAGCTTCAGGCTGTGCACTAATGTACCACTCAAAGTCAGAATAGGATCCCTCTTCACTACTTTCTTTTTTTTTTAAACAAGAAGTCAAGTAAGTGTAGAGAAAGAAAGGCAGTAGGTTTTGTTGATTCCTCATGGCACATGGCACTCTTCCAAAATAAGAAATATATTTTTAGGATACAAACACTACATTTAAATGAATGCTTATCGTACATCTAAGCTTTGACTGAATTAAGGCCAAAGATTTCGTACCCTATGAAACACAAGTATGAAATTTTGAATAGGGGATAAGATACCCTAACTATTCCTAACTGATGTCTAGATGGTTGAGAAAAAGGGACTTGATTCAAGCTCACAAACACTACCTTAAAATGTTTATTCAGCATTTTCACAAGTGCCATTTAGCGCGAAGTCAATAAAAATGTTTAAGAGCTTTATTAATAAAGGCAAGTGTCACATGTTTAAAACCCATCTTTGAAAATACATTGATATCTAAAACAGAAGAAATTAATTCAAAGTTTAAAAAAACCCTAAAAATAGAAAATTGTTGAATTTTGGGGTTACTACAAATATATTTAAGATAAATGAAACTATAAAAAAATGGCACAAGTTTCACTGTTTACTGAATTATGGTAAAAATTCAAATCAGAAGTTTAGCAATGTATTCAGACAAGTACATAAATGCAAGGGCTTTCTGAAGCCTGTTTTTCACTTAACAAATCTATCCCATAGATATTTTGGGGTTTTCTTAGAAAGTTGTGGGTTTAATTGTACTTAATACAACATAATTGTCTATTAAATTAATGAGTATGCAGGGTTTAAATCTGTGTTAAATCACAGATTGCATGATTGCCATGTGCATATATTAAATCCATATGACCAAAATGATCAGGATGATAATGAAACCCTCATCTAGACAGGATGCTGTGGATGCTAAAAGGCAGGAGCAGAGAAATTTTCCAGCTCTGTAGCATTTGTGAAGCTTTTCCTTTGTCATGCTTTAGCTGAGAAACAGAGAAACTCGGCTTCTCAGTTTCTCTGTGAGAAGCTTTTGTTCTCATGTGTCCTGGGTTGCAGTGTATTCTATTAGCATCCTCATGAGCTGTTGAAATCAGGTGGGGCAGTGTTTCCTTGCCTCCTCCCCCCAGACTATCTTTCTGTTAATTGCCCATCATTGTCCTGCCGCCTGACTCAGAGATAACTCCCTCCGGACTATCTTCTGTTAATGAGCCTAATCAACACTTGGCCTCATGACTCATTACCCCATTGTGAGATGCTCCACCCAGAGGGAGGAACCAAGAATTCCATCCTGGATATAATCTGAGATTCTGAACACCAGAGACAACCCCTCCACTGGATTTCCAGAGGACAGGAGCTACACAGCCACCACTGGACTTTCTGAGGAAGAGCAGACCCTTTTCTACAGGATCACCGCTTCAGAGGACTGCAGCCACCATTCTACCAGACTGCTACCACCACCCTGACTAACAGGGAGTCAGGTTGTATCTTGACTCTGTCAGTTTGAATGAGTGTTTTATTTTATTTTTTCCTTTAATTTCTCTATTAAATTGTTATTCTGACTTGGTGCCTCCCACTGGTTTGTTTTCAAACTAGTACATCATGCGAATGGGATGGACAGCAGTTTGAAGAATGTAAACCATTTTATCACTTGCAAGTTGTTGTGAGAACACTAGAATTGTTTTCAGTCTTGTGAGAGTAATATTTGGAAATGGGTGTCTTACTGCTCAGCCTATCGCCTTGAGAGGTGGTGAGTGAATAAGCCAATCATGTAATTTCTTCATTGCAAACTACCCTATAAAATATGAGTTATTCATGAAATGAGGTCTTAGCTCTGCTTCGGCCATACCTTACAGCCTGGATTTGTGTCGTGATTCCACCATTCTCTGGGGATGACAGTGACAGGATGCACCTTCTCTCAGCAGCAGCTATGCTTATTAGCAACTCCTTTTGCCAATAATTGGAATTGCCAAACTGGATGTCCTTGACCTTTAAAGTGTAAGAGTAGGGACATGTTGATAAAAAGCATCCCTTTTCAAATGAAATAGGATACTTCAAATAATGGGCACATAAAATCAACAGTAACATTTGCAACTTGGGTAGTAACTTTCCACAGATATTAGCAAGACTCCATTCCATAGTGACATCACCTCACATATGACTGAAAAGTTCAAAAGCGGTGCTTAACTTATTTAAAAAACTTATATAGGAAAAAATGAAGTGTCAGAACTATGAAACCAATCAATTTTGAAATCCTTTTACTCCCCCTCAGTGTGTTCAGACACGGGTTATTAGTTTATAGGAATTTTCCCTGAATCCAGAGCTGATAGAAAATGTTATGCTTGGCCAGTGTGATTGCTGATATGAAAAGATTTACTTTTATCTCCTCAAGGTGGCCATGGTTCTCTCTTGAAATAGCATTTCTGCCTTAAGAAAAAGCAGTCTTGAGGAAAGCAGTGTCTCCTCCCCAAAAACCATGTGCCAGCCCTCCCTTCCTCTTGTGGGTCTGTTTCCATGTGTTTGCATCTGAGACTATTCAGATATTTTAATCTGATTTGAGATTGTGAATTTCACTGGAAAACATTACACGGCCTCTGAGAGAATATTGAGTGTTCTGCCTGGACTGTTTTGCATGGATTTTCTGATTTATCTAAGAATAGGAGATACTTCATTTTCTCAGACTTGGCTGGAGTTATACCCTGTGTCACACACAGCATTTCCAGGACAAAAACACTTTAATCTATTAAGAAAGGGTTATTTTGTTTTGTACAGCAATGTCAGTGCTGATAGCCATGATCAAGAAGCATTCAGATTTTCCTTTGTTATTATCTCTCTGTGTACCAGAAAATGCACTACCAAAAGGCACCTTTGAGCTGTGTTGTGCCATCAACCTTCTGAAGCACTTTGAAAGTACATTGAAATCAACAGGGAGTCCTATTTAATAGGCAATTGTACTGCCTCAGGATGTTTGCTAAGAGCCATACTGTTTTCTGGAATGAGATAAGCAAGAGAAAATAAATTGGCACATAATTAGAAAATGTAGTCCTTCCATACAGTTTGTTCAAACTACAGCAGTCCTTAAAGCACTGGACGGAGTTTTGTTAGGCAGGCACAGAGGAATAATCAGGAAAAGAGGGGGACCTTGGATGACTCTACTCATAGCACATGAGCAGCTTCTTGAAATGCTGTTTTGTTTTTAATCAGGAAGCGAAGGGCTGGCAGCTGGCTGCCCTGGGCTATAATTCAGCAGAACACTTCAACATGTAAGCAAATGGGACTTCAGCTGGTCCTCAAGGTGCTAATTCAGCAAAACCTTCCCCTTCCCCTCAGCAAAACTCTGCCTCTCCACTGGAGATAGATAGTTCCTGCAGTGCCTGCCCTCCTCGTGCCCTCCAGTCCATTGTCCCTCAGGAAATGACTGAAAGGTAGGCCCTTCTTTTACGGACTGGTAATGGAAGTGGACAGAAAGGCAGGACAGAGAGAGACTTAAGACTCTTGCCAAGTTCACACAAAGCAACATTGAATAGTAAACTCGTCAAGATGCCAGGCAGCAGCACACAAAGGCTGTACCACTTTCTCTCCCTCACTTTATTTGACCTGAACAGGAGCTTGGTTATTCCTGTCCTTAAGTCTCCAGCCAAGCAGGGGGGACAAAGTATTTGCCAAAAAACTTTGTGTTGACCAGAATATGCTCTGTGTTATGGAGAAGCCTGGTGAGATTACATTTCCTTATGTGCAACTGAAGATAAGAGAAAACTTCTCAGAGCATCCTGCAATGTGAGCAAAGATTTGGCATTTTGCACACAGAGGAAGATTTTGGTAGGACTTCCCTGCACTTGAAGACAGACACAAAGAGAAAAAGGTTTATGAATTGCTCTGGAATTAATATATAATTTGAATATCTGTGCACCTTGTGTGGTGTGAAACAGCCCAAAAGAAATCTTTACATAGACATACTATATAGGATTTGTAAAACATTTGGAAACTAAAAGTTTCTAACATGGACAGAGATACTGTGTATCAATTCAAAAGTGCTTTGGAACCAGGTTTACGATTTCCAGAGCTGAGACCACTGAGTTTAGGGACTTTATCCAAAAAAGAGATGTGCCCCTGGTATTGCACATCTAGGTGCCAGAAGTCAGTACAGTTCACAGGGCTGAGTTAGGCACTTTGTTCCCTATGTACTAGATGGGAATGGTACATGAAATTGGATGGCAGAGCACACCTCTGGAAACAGCTAAGATGAACAAGGGCATGAAAAGACAGTGTTAGGACTGAAAATGTCCTTGGGTGAAGAGAAGGTCTGGAGCTCAATTCAAGTTTGCAGCAGTTTAGTGGGGAAATCCCATCAGCCTTGCAGAACAAAACCTGCAGTTCACTCCCTGCATCTTTTCAGTTGAAGATGGACAGCCCTGCAGAGCAGGGTGACTCCTTTTCCCATCTCTTTATAGCTGCAGGATGGATGTGATCCAGGTAATTAGCTCTCTACATGCTGAGAGAGTCATCCTAAACTCCACCTTCTGTGCATAGGTTTGTCCTGTTCTGCCCATGAAGAAGGACCATTAACCAGGAGCACAATGAACCTTTAGGTTACTGATATTTTAAAGTTTTTAGGACTAAACAATGACTTTGAAAACATCATATTAAGCTTTGAGGCTGTTCAGACTGTGTCAATACAGTTCTGAGGAACTTGTTTACCTGAGTTAGAATCTAACAGGATGTGATGCTCTATGAAAATATTTTAGCATATCAATATTATTTGCAGATGAGGTTAAAAAAATCCCTTGGAAGAGATTGTTGCTTTTATTACCTAAAATGCCTTCTAGACCCTGAGTATTCAACATTTCTGAAAATTCACTTTATCTTTCCTTCTTGTTATCCATATTACTATGCCAACAGATTATTAGAATGCAAAATGAAATGAAATATTACCCCTTAGAGATGTGTTTGTAATATAGCCCACATTGCACATGACAAGCTTGCAGAATGAATGAGCTCAGAAGCATATTTTATGCCAGTTTTCACATAGTATGGCTTCTTTTTAATTCTGACGTTTGGTAATATTGCAGTGGACAGCAAACCCAGATTTGTCGTGATGTTCAGATTAAAACAAAAACGCAATTATTTATTCACTGAAAGTGGGAAAAGCATAGTACAATACGAGATGGAATACTACTTCTCAGAATTCTTAGCTGTCAAAATTAATTATTTTTTAATAATATTCAAAGACAAAAATTGCCAATTGATAAGATATTTTGAGCATTTAAAATAGCAACAATATCATTTATTATAAATTACTTGTAAGAAATCAAAGTTCATTTGTCCTTATAAAATGAATTGCAAATGGCACATCTTGGACTAAAGGCCAAAATTTTAATCTCCATCCCACAGTTAAGTTTATTTATAGGAATAATTAATGCCAGATCTAGTAGGTACTTACCTAAATGTCATTCTTTCTATGACTTTCATTGCAAAAGAAGAGTTTCTTTGGTCCCACAGTATGGTTATCTATGTATAATATTTCAAGCCTCTAAAATGTTGTTAATATTGATTCTTTTTATATTAATCCTACTCTTAAGAAAAATAGCAGTTTTAGTAATTACTGGAAAATAAGTAAATTTACTAGCCTCTGAAGGTAGATTTTTTTCCTCCTATGAACCCAACAAATCATCCTTTATAACACTATGTTCCTGTCCTGCCAGTAGAAGGAATACAACCAAAGCAGAGCCTAGGTCAACATTGTCCCCTCTGAGTTTTATCTATTGGTAACTACAACAGGCATTTAATGAGTGTGAAAATTGCCAGTCTCTGTGAGGAGCCAGTGAGAAAAGCAGAGCAAGAAACACAAACAGAGAAAAATCTCTGAGGAGCAGAGTAGGCTCTCAGTAAGGGAGGTTTTGCTATCTTCCCTGAAAAAAAAGATAAAGTGCTTATTCAGTATAATGAGGGAGGTCTTTTGGGTGATCGTTTTTCAGTCCATAACTCATGAAGTATTTATTATCCGTAAGGACTGGTAGTTGGTTAGACTGTAGCATTATAACTTCACGATCAGGCATTTAAATTACAGGCGTTTGTTTTGTTCCATGACTGGATGATTGAAGTTTTATGATCAGGACCAGAAATCTATTAAATTGACTTTTTAATGGGGAGGGAATGTTGTAGCTTATAAAGAAGAAAAAAAGACACAGGCAGGCAACTGGATGCTGTTATAATTACTAGGGAAAATATATTATTTTAAAACAATCTGGGTAAAGTCAGATTCAATTTTCTCTATAATTACAGACAGCTAAAGGACTGCTGTTGACAGGCAGCATTCATGTTGCCTGTAAAGGTCTGGACTAGATGATTCTATGTGGGCTGTTTTAGAATTACACACGTTACATTACAATGGGTAAAAAAATACGAATCCTGCCAAAGAAGCCAGTTGTTTTTCTGCAATGAACTGCACTGATGTGTTTAATAATCTCTTGGATCTAGAAGAGCACTTTTCTGGGGACGTATTCCCCATTCAATATGGGTTTTTAAAATGCCTCAAAGACATTGTCTGTTCTTCACACATACAAGGGGTGTACACCATCCCCTCCATTAATAATCACGCACACAGCTTGCTGCAGTGCAAAGTGCAGAGCTCAGTCCCAGCTAGGAAGGGGCTGCTTTCTCATTCAGCCAATTGTCTGCATACCACTCGCTCCAGAAGGCTTCTCGCTGATGGGTTAAATTACCTGTTCAATACAGAATGATAGTCTTCTCCTGAATGCCTTTGTGCACAGTCAGCAGCACACATGTGCACATTTTCCTTCCTGTAAGCTGTACAGAACATCTGCGATGCCTGTGTAAATTCTTGAATGGGAATACATTGTAACAAATCTTCGGGGATCTTTGGCACTCAGGTGTGAGCCTTAGTTTTGCCTGGCACGCCAGAGTCTCGCTGGTTATCTCTGGTTATCAAACAATAGATTCTCTCTCTTCTGGACTCGTGCTGAGAGTTCCTCACTTGGCACTAGTGTCTACTGTGGCTACACATTTGGAAGAAATAATGATTTGTTTAGAAGACATACAAATTTGCCTTAAGAAATGTTCTTCAGGAGTCAGGTTGTTCATCGCAAAAATTTCCACAGTTGTAAGGGTGCAAATATGGTTAAGTCAAGTTTGGTATAAATTTTCATGGTGTAGATTTTTTTATGTTTCTTTCAATATTTATTACAAGCCAGAATAATGAAAATGCACGTTCAACCACTTAAAGTCCTCAAAAATGAAAAATACCACTTCTGTTCTGCAGTCCTTTGAGTCTCCTGAGATGTTCACTGTGTACCTATTCCAGGAAGTCTAAAGCACCCCTTGCAAATCATTATTTTATACCTATTTTTAAACTAATAAGAGGCAGATAAAAAGAAAACAACGAAGTCTGAAGTCATGCAGATCGGTAAAGCTTCTCAAAATAACATTGTTGATTACTTTATTAGAATAGAACAGAACAGAAGACTGGTGGTTAGAGGAATTCCGTACCAATGCTACTCCTTTGAGGTTATTGATTGCCTCAGAAAATGAGAATCAAAAATGCACTGAATTGAAATATTAGCTAACTAACCCCAGATCAATTTTCTCTTTACTGAGAAGTCTTGTAAGCAAAATTATAAAGGAATGTTTTAAATAGGAACGCACTATAGAAACAGAATTATAGAGGGTCAGGTTTTGGTAGGATGAAGTCATCATTTCCCCAGGAAAAAAGAAAAGTTTGGAGATACTACAACTATAATAATTACGAATGATGACATTCAAACCAATAAAATGTTTATTAAAAACTCAAAAGTCAAAATAGAGGGGAACTAATATGACTTGGAATTTATTAAATGCAGTACAGATAAAAATGTAGCTAAATATAGGCAAAAATCCATGTCAGGAGAAGTATGGATAATTTTTTTGAAGTTACATTAGGAATGAAGAATGGTAAAATTATTCATAAATGGTGTAAAAAGCCTACATGTCCAATAAATGTTTCTGCTCTTTATTTGAGAAATAGCAGAGTTGTGTGATTTGTTTACAGAGGAAGAGTATACACTTTTCAATTTTATGGTATCCAAGAGACGTGATTCATGTCTATTCAGAGATAGATATCTTAAATATGAGCCAGTTTTGATAAATTGAAACCAACCTGTCTGAGATAATCTTTGGTCTTTTAATATATCACAGAAATTCAAACAGAAGGAGAATAATTCCCTTGAATTTGAAAAGAGCGAGGGCCTGAAGAACTGTTGGCTGACCCAGCTAAAATTAAAGGGAGAAGGTTGGAGCCTGGTAGAAGCAGTAGCTGACAACAAAATCAAAACATAAGAGTACAGCAGACATAAGTTGTCCAACAAATATTTTGAAGAGTAAGTTCTATTTCCATTCTTTGAGGTTAGAAAATTGGTTAATAGCAACAGCATAATAAACTTTAATATGTTTGGTATGACCATAAGAAAATTACCACTCTAGAGCACTAATAAAATTCATGTTAAATGGATAATAAAGAGTCCAGTTGAGAGCTATTGCCAGTGGGTATTTGCTTTGAAATAGAGGTCCTGTGGTGAGAGAGACCAGGCTGACACTAAGCACTTTCATCAGTGAAAATTGCCTAAAATGTGAGTGTAAATGCCACTAGGAGTTGTGGAAGAGCAATGTGAGATTCATCACACAGAAGGATCTGTATTACATGATACAACAGAATCCACTACAAAAAAAAAAAAGAAAGAAAGAAAGAAAGAAAATAGAAAGGAGATTTTAAGCACAGAGAAATGTGAAAATCTCTAAGAGTAACAAATACCTATAGAAGTGGAAATGGTGCACTCCTAAGGAATGACTTATAAATTATCCAGGAGTCCAAGGGAGAAAGAAAGCAGCCCAGTTACTGATAAAGGATGTGCCAGAAGGATTGAATAGAGCTCCTGGATGAAGAGGCAAGAGACTAACTTCTAAGAGGAGGGAGATAATGCTGTTTTTGGAGACTGACGCAGTCAGACCATTAAAAGGATTTCCCTGTACAATTCTGATGTGCACATTTAACAAATGCTTTGTGTGGGAAACAGTGAGAAGAAATTTTGCAGTATAAATGAGGTTAAAAAAAAAAGCTGGACTAAAAATTCAGACATAAGGCAGCAGACAACCTAAACAATTGCTGAATGCAGAGCACCAAATTGTTGGTTGCATTATTTGATTTGTAGAACTTGACAAAAATTCCCTGTGAAATGCAGCAAGGTGGTTCTTGGCTTTGCAAATACATTTTCTATAACATAAAACAGTCGATGTGAATTCCCCAGACTAAGAAATGGAGAAAGGTTAACATTTTCTGTTATTTATTTTTAACTGCCACATTATTAAACAGAAACAGCTACAGTACTAGTGGCAGGAATGCAGGACTTGACACTTGTTGAAATCAACACAAACATTCCTACTTCTTACCTGTCTCCAGCTATTATTGCAGTGCAGAGTTAACATCAGTGAGGTCCAGGTCCATAAGTGAAGTTTCTAGATTGTGTTATAATGCACATATTTCTTTGGAAAATTAACTGTGATTTGCCTGCCTTCAATATTTCAAATTCATATTTAAATTCATCTGAGGGAAATGAGATTGTTGTGAAACCAAGTTTGCTCTTATTCTCATGCCTAGTGAAAAATATCTACAGTAAATAAACACACAGAATCACATAATTTGGTGTGATTGGACATTTTTTATTTTAATAGGATTCATAAGACAAAAAAAAAAGAAAAAAGGCACAGGGACAATGACTTCTCCAATATTTTTTTTAATATTTTTTTACCTAACATATGTAGAACCTCTCCTCAGAGTGCATCCCTTCAACAGAGACAGTGATCTAGTCTTTTTATTCCGGACACCCAAGTCTAAAAATCATTCACTGTAGAAACTGCTTTCCATAATGCCTTTTTTACAGCCTTTCTTTAAGAGTTATGGATAATTCTGTTTCTAAGTGAAGGGGGGAAAAATGGAAATAAGAGTTTTATGTCTCATTACTGAACAGACTATTTCCTTAATTAGCCTTTTCTTAAATTCTATGGCACATCTCTAGTGTAGATGCACTCATTTTTATCTACGTGTTTATCAGGATGCATTTAACTAGATGGCCCAAACAGTGATGGTGTAATGAGCTATATAATTGATTTAGGATATGTACTTAATAGCAGGCAGGTGGTTGAGGTAACCTATTATTACTGCAGGATTAGATTTCAGTAATGTGTTCCTTGTCCTGTCTATTTTTTTTCCCAAGAGAACAATGGCTTGAGTAGCAGGTTGAGTGACTGTTCTCACAGGTGCTTACCATGTGCCTGGTGGAACTGGGCTCAGTTAATATTTCGGGTATGTCCAATGACATTTGGTGTAAATAATGAACAAAAGCAGTATGCCTTGGCATTTTGCACAGGAATTACCCAAACTGAATAATTTAAAGTACTCCACTGCTAGATTTAAAATAAGAATGATAAGCAGCCTGTGTAAAATTGCTTGGAGAAATATGGCTGCTATTGCCAAGGCATTCCTTAGTCTGTAAGTGAGTCTGATTGTATGGTCATGTGCATAAGGTTACTTGCAGCAGGGAGAGTCCTCAGACTGAGGTCATTAAGTGTCTATCGCCTGCAACAGCAAAAAATGCTGAGGGTTTTTTTTCCTACTTTCATTCCTCTCTCTGCTTCAGCTCTATCTACTCCTTTCAAAACCTCTGCCCCTCTATATTGCCTGAAATCCCAGCTTCATACCTCTGTGTCCACCCACATAGGATTTTGTGTTCAGAAGGCTGCTGAATATCAGATTATCTATAACATTCAAAGTAGAAGATTGATTCCATGCTCTTCTGCTTCAAAGGAATAAAATAAATCCAGACTTAGAAAAAGAAAAGCTTAATATGCAAAAATATTTTCATACGTATTATACCACTTATTTTGCAATAGTATATACTAATGAAATAAGCACATAAGTCTTTCTCTCTGTTTATTCCACTATGGATGAGCGGGCTTGATTATGCAGACACATGTGTTTATCTCCTCTGATTTTCCAGGAAACCATATTAAAAATGCTGGAAGCTAGAAGTGCTCCAGCTAGAAGCTAAAGCATTGGAGTTATGTGATTGCTAAAAGACCTTACACTGTAAGAAAGATTTAATGTTTTCTTTTCAGACCTAAGTACAGCATGTTCCTATCACAGTGATTTTACTAGATCTTAATAATTAATAGACTAATATAAAATTTGAAATAGTAGATAGGAGGCTATAATAATATTGCAGATGGCATTAGTGTCAGGTATTAGCTCAAAAAGGGTGAGAAATATCCAATTTTGAATAAAGATCATTCTTGAAGTACAAGACCACAGCTTACATATTCCTTTTACCACTTTTATCACAGTCAGCTAGAAGTGTTCTGGTAAGTAGATGGCTGATATACGGGATTAATGTCCCACATCCAGCCTGCCACATATGGTATTATATTGCCTGCTGCTTCAGACATCTCATTAATGGTCTGGTCTGACCATCTCCATGGTAACAGGGAAAAAAAAACCATTTCTCCAGCATCCCTGCCCAGCAGTGTTAGGTAACACCCATCTTTGGTTCAGTGTGAGCACTGTGGCAGCCAGCACAAAACCTTCCTCACTCCTCACAGATCCTCTTCTCCCCCTGCAGCTGCGGGAGCAGCGAGGGGTATTCCCTGCGACTAAAGGAGAAGCTTCTGCCAATGACCCCCTTAAGGAGCATGGATGTTGTAACTCTAATTCCTGTGGGCATATCTCTAAGATAACCACAACTTTACTTTCTGTTTGCACTGACTGCAGCTCTGTGCACCTGTTACAGGACTTGCCCCTCTGCAGCTCCAGCCTGCCCAGATGCACTCAGGGATCTGCTGTGAGTGGTAGGATGGGACCCCCTCAGGCATGCTGCCTCTTGGCACTGCTCTGCTGCACCAGAGAGCATCCTCTTGAGCTAAGCTCTCTTCAGCCCTTGGGCAGCATTTCCTCTTCCCCTCTCACTAATGGTAACTGAGGACTGTAGCCAAAATCTATTCATTTTGCTGAGAAGGATTTAACCTCCTCCAGAGATTTTCAGATCGATCACAACTGTTTTCTTCTATAGGCCATTATCTAGGTTGCTTTGCAGAAAATTTGTCTTCATATTTTGGACTCACTACCCTACTATTTCCAAACTCCACAAGAATTTACATCAGCAACCCCACTGCATAGGTCTGGCACGTGGCTAATGCTGGAATATTTTATGTTTATTGTAACTTATACAAACATAAGCAGTTTTTTAAATTGCAGTCTTTTAACTGCACGTATTCAATAAAAACATCGGAAACAACTAAGAAATCTTACTAAAAATAACGTCCCTTTTTTATAACTGAAACCAAGTCATTGTTTACCAATATTCTGCTGTCTTATGTGCTGTCTTTAATAGGATAACTCAAGTCTGCGATTAAATAATTGGATCTGAAAATTTTAATCCCCTCCTCCAAACAAATTAACAAAAAAAAAAAGTAATTCCAACTTCTGAAAAGATTTCTACATGAAAAATCTGTTGGTATGGATGTACTTTGTATTGGGACTTTAACTGAAACTCAGCAACATTGAGTTGTGTTCATAGTAAAACCAGTCAGTACATATTTGCCTTTAAATATCTGTAGCTCATTTCCACCTTCACCACTTCTTCACAGAAGACTTGTGCACCTGTGAGTATGATCACTGGGTTTTGTTGTTTGGGGGTTGGTTTGTTATGTCCTGCATATAAGCAACTACAGGTTGTTCACATTACTCAGTTTATCTCAATAATTCACACTTTCTAAGTCCTGGGAAATTCCCCACTCTTTTCAACGGGGCACTGCCCTGTAGCTCTGCAGAGTTTTTTAGCAGAGGTACCTGCAGCAGTGCCAGTCAGCTAAAATGGTGCTCAATAAGATCATGCTCTGGTGAGATTTTTCCGTCAATTTCTTATAGTCTTTCCTCGATCTGTGATATTTTCAAATTAGCCGGCTTTTTTTTTTTCCCTGTTTCATTTGATTAATGGTGTGTCATACTAAACCTAGGATGGCTAATATCTTTATTTCATATATATATTCTATCCCTTGTGACAGTGATCATCACTATTTTACAGATAAGAGAATATCATAAGATGATGCCAGAAACTTTTTGTTTTTTCATTATAATGAATGGTCATTAGCTACAATAAAAGAAGATACAATTCACTGTTTTTGTAATACTTTTAACAGGATTAAAATTTGTGTCATCTGTGATGTCAATTTTCTGAAATATTTGGCTTATATATATAAAAAATGTCATTATATTACAGTGTGTTCCCAGAAAGCCTACATATTTTTGAAGCCTATGACAGACTGGATACAATCAAAGAGTACATCTTATAAGAAGCTGGATTTAAAGTGTCATTCCAGTACATGCTGAAGAAAGTCACTGCATTCATTTGTGCCTCCAGTTGTGTCAACTTTACTCTGTCCTCTGCTTTGCTTCAGATAAGAGATCTAAAATAAAGCTGCAAAAGGTGACCTGAAAGTAGATTTACTTTAATCCAAACTGTGGGTAAGTATAAATTAAACATTCCAGTCATCCAAACTTAAAAGGGTCTTAATCTCATTTGCTTAAGCCTTCATCTTGTCTACCTCACCATGATGTTTTTGCCCTGCATCTCTTCAACCCTGCCCTGAGCTGTCAGATGCCTGCCTGCAAGGCTCTTACAAGTCATCCAAACCCTTTAAAAATCATTAGGACTCAGATGAGTGGAAACTCTATCACACCCTATTCTAAAAAACTGATTTCTGGTGGTACCCACAAGACAACAGAATATCCTGAAGAGTTAGCAGGCTATTGATGGCTTCCTGAGCTGAAGCTCCCACTGTACCTGCTCCTATGCTTTTCTTGCAACTGATCATCCACCAGGAAACACCAAAAACTTGCTCCATCCCTCTGGATGGGGAGAGAGGGGTGCTGGGATTCAGCTTGTGCCCATCTCAGAAATTTCATGAGCAATAGTGTCATCAGCTTGTACTAACTGAGAGCAGGAGGAAAGAGTGGTTAGGATCCCCATGCCTATTGCATATATTTTTGGTCGAGGCCTTGCTTCAATCTTAATTACAGGTAATCCTCGAGCAATTTTAGGTAGTTAAAAGTGCAAGTTTTAACTAAATTAATTATTTGTAGCTCTTTGTCAGCTGGGGAAATCCATGAAAGCATCCCATAGTATTTTATATTGACTGTTGTGGAGCCTTTGCCCATTACTTTAAAGGTGCATATCAGAGCTGATTACTTGCCAGGTTATGGCCCTACTGAATGGAATGGCAAAACAGCCATTCTTCCCAGGCAGGACTTTACCCTCAAGTGAAGGGAGGGGAGCTCTGTGCTTCTCAGGTTGGGGGACCAGCAGAAGATCTTTTTTTACCCAGTCTTCAGTTAATACTTGTCATGTCAAAGAACCTGAATGTGACTATGCTTTGAAGCATACAGATATTTTAAAATGTTGTCAGTGATGGGAAATACAGCAATGATTATCGCTTTTCATGAAGTACCTTGACATTTGTTGTACATTAGGAAGTAATAAAACCAAAGAATTGCCAGACTTCTGGGATGTGGGTTATTAGTATAATGGCCCTATAACCTGCAACAAGCCAGCGTTCTGAGAGTGTTATGTTAAACTGTCCTGGTGAACATCATATCCTGGAGCTGTGCATAGTGACATGATATACCATTTTAGTTATATGTCAACATTTTAAGACAGGCACTTTTTTTTTCTTGCATTTACAGATTATACCAATCACAGAATAGCTGAGTTTGAATGTCATCTGTGGTTATGATCTAATGCTACTGCCCTGCTCAGAGCACGGTCAGTGAAAGAAGATGGCTCAGGATCATACCCAGCTGGGTTTTGAGTATTTCCAAGGGTGGACACTCCATAGCCTTTCTGGGAAATCTTCACAATAAAATAAAAATTTAAAATAAAAAAAAAAATCATATGATATGTTTACATAGAATTTTATGTATTTCAGTTTATGCTCATTGTCTCTAATCCTGACATAGAACACCACTGAGAAGAACTTGGCTCCATCTCCTCTACTCTTCACATCAGGTATTGATACACATGGATAAGATCCCTTGATTGATCCTTCTCCTCACCTTCCAGGCTGAAGAGTCCCAATTCCCTCAACCTCTGTGTAGGAGGGATGCTTGTGTCCTTTAATCATTTTTCTGACCCTTTGCCTGACACTTTCCAGTAGCTTCATGCCTGCCCTATGCTGGGGAGCCTGGAGAGGGACACAGAACTCCAGCTGGAGTACTGAGGGTGAGATTAACATGTGTCTAGCAAGCACTGACACAACTTTCAGATGTAAAAACCTGTGTGCTGCAGTGCTGGTGATCTCAGTACCATGATCAAACCCAGGATAGAGGGAGATTTACCAACAAACTGCTAGCAGCCAAAATACAGTTTCCTGTAATGAAAAAAAATATAGTGCTAGATGACAGCTAAGATAGGTGTTGTTTGTATTAATCAAATAAGATTGTCTTTGTGATGGGAAATAATCTGTCATTGATGAGATAAATGTGGCTTGCACTGCACAAAACCAAAATGACAGAATGTATGAGAGTGACATTCCAGACTGAATTGGCAGGGACTTGCTGTCATTTCCACTCCTTTGCATCTGCCTGGATTGAGCCAGTTATTCTTAGCCATCTCACATAGACTGGTATCTCCCAGGATGACAATTCAACATCTTGCCTTGCCAGCTTTCTCTCGTTACTTTGTTTGTTTGTTTCAGTCTAAATTCCTTACTGATTGTTTTCTTTGAATTATTCCTCCTCAGCTTTTCTGAATCATGTTTGTACTTTATTAGGAGACAATAGCAAATGTCATCTTCATTCCTGACTTTGTATTCTTCTTCTTCCCTTCTTTCAAGCTCTTAGAAGAAAACATTACTTTCCTTTTTATTTTTTTTTTTCCCAACCACTGCCTTCATGATTTTCATCTTTAAGCAAATTCTCTAAGGCCCTACAGATTCTTGTGGGAGACTTTCTGTACTGTGTAATGTTGCTGCTTGATGGCAGCACAAGGAAAAAAGTTCTTTTGTGATCAAGTTGCTGCCAGGCTCTGCTACGCCCAGAAGAAAAGAAACCTACCATCAGACTGGTTAAGCAAGATGTGAAGGTCAAAGTGCCAACCCTCATCTAAACATAGGTTGTGCTATCAACCCAGAGTAAACCCGCTAAGTCACTCACACCTGGGGTGATGGTGACTTAAAAATCTGCTGGAAACATATTTCCTTTTCCTCTCCACTCTCTGAAGGAGAAGAAGTGGCATGTGGGAAATTTTGCTTTCGCCTGGGAATTATTGGTGCTCTTGAAGAAACACCAAAATAGAGTACTTTTGTACACCCCATTTGATGCTTAAACTGTTGATGGGGTGGATTTCAACCAGGTTATCAGACCGCACCTGAGGTACAAACTGTTTTCCCCTCCTAGGAAACTGCAATTTCCTTCTTTTCTAAGGAACTGTGTTCTCTGGCATACAGCCAGTCAGGTTGGGCTGGTGCTTAGGAGCAATAAAATCTTAATCCAGCATGGCTAAATCCTTGATTGTTAATTTCTCATAGCCCTGGGCAAAATCAAGTAGAAGTTTTCACACAACATATTTCCTTTCCTTCATATCAGAATATGACTACAAAGATGGTATTGACTTCTCACTTTCCATGTAATGGGCTTTGCTGCACTTCACTAATGTTATCAGCAGCTGTTAGACTATATCCTCAGTAGAGCCTGTGGGAGAACACAGGAATTCTGAAACTTTCCTGTGTTCACAAATAATTGTGTTTAAATCCACATGATGCTCCTTAGAGAAAATAACAGCATGAGTCTTGCCTCTCCAGTCTCCAAAAACAGAAATAAGAGGAGTTGCATTTTCTGTCAGGAAAAAATATGTTTGTGTGTGTTAGAGTATTGTTTACAGCTTGAGATTTTATATATTGGGGCAGTGGAAGAGCAAAAGCTGGGGAGAGGCTACTTCCTCTAAAACTGTGAAAGCCTTGGGCCTTGGTTTAACACAGCCTCCAGGAAGCAGGTGCCACCTTCCAGGATAAATAAAGTGAGTATTTAATTAAGCAGTGACCTAACCAGCCGTTTGTATCAGAGCATTGATGGTAAGCTGCAGAGCCATTTGAACTAATTTAGACAGACTGTGGGAAGCAGTAGGACTAAAAATTGTTTCCAATATTCCTTTATTGCTGCTCTGGTCTACTAATGTTATCAACAAGAAGAAAACCTGAACCAACAACATTTCATGGGGTCTAGTGTCTGACAACACTAGGAAGGAAACATCAATTTTTACATTTTAACTTGTTTGATAGAATTTTAAACTTAAGGGGTTTGGGATAAGACTGAGGGACAGATCCTCTTTTTTTTCCTCTAAATATTCCTCCTATTGAAAAGAACTGTTGAGGAGACATAAACATTACGTCAGATACTGTTACAGAAAGTAATACATGGGATCTTGTATTCATTTTCTCCTCAAAACCTCAGTTTAAATAATTCATTTTCTTTAAAGCAGAAGTGAAAAAAGTATTAATTCTCCTGTCTATGAATATATGGAAGTCAGGAATCCAAAAATAGACTATCCACAAAGAAATGCTTTCTGTGTAATTTCTTACCTAAACAATGACAGGTAAACCTACAGTATCACTACTGCAACTGGTCAGAAGTGGTAAAGATCTTAAGAGCTTGGAAACTTCATTGAAATTTCAAGCAGAAGTTTAAATGAATCAGTGAACTTGAGCAGGGTCTGCACTCTATTTTTATAGCATACATCCAGAGTGTTTAATTGAAACACTGTTGCAAGAGAGCCATATAACCAATGAAAAGCATCTTTTGCAAACAAATAATGTTAACACTTGGACACAGTGACTTATTAACCAATCATAATGAAATTATCAAATCCATGTAAGGAATTCTATAACTTTAGATCTTCATAGAATGAGCACTCTGTTTTAATCAGGCTGCTGACAAAAAAAAATTATTCATTTTAAGCCTCTTAAAAATTTCAGCTACAGTGCCTAGTGTAGATTTTATACCTCATGTGTACACGTGCAGAAACCAGAAAGGGCTGGTTCAGCCCAGAGGACCCCAGGGTGCTGCACTTTAGGACACTCAGCTTCCAACTCTCTCAATACCTGGCAGAATATGCAATGTCTAAATCAGCACATGTGTTTCTGTGCATGGGAAGATTAGTCTTGTAGGAATGTGCCAGTACAGTGAGAGCTTTGCAAGGCTGATATCAAATACCGCACACATCTAAAATCTAAATCACATCAGGATCCTCCCACCCCTTTCCGTCCTGCTGGGAAGCATCTCCTCTGCTTTACAAAGGTAATTCTTGTGGTCCTGGGCTCTTCTGTACTGTATTAAAGAAATATTTCAAGTTAAGGACTGAGAATGGAAAACTGAGTTGCTGCTTTTCACAGTTTCTGCATGATTCATTGGTGGGGAGGCAAGGAGCTTGTTCATCCATAGCTACATCCTGCTGCTTTGTATTAATGTAAGACAAAATTATATCAGGGCCTGGTATCACAGTGGGACCTACTGAATCTGCAGGGTATCAGACTAAGATGCACCTCTTGCTATTCATTTGCCTTGTGCAGCCAAAATCAGGTCATTTGAACAGATCCTAATCTTGTTAATGGTAATGACAGCATAAACATTCATTTCAGACAAATGGGTATCACAGCAAAGTAAATAGGCAGGGTGCTGCTAATAGGAACTGCTAGTCTGTGTGTTAGAGATGCAAAACATCTTGCATATATTAGCAGCATTGACCTTTACAATAAAAAGTGTAAATTTAATACCGCAAACTCATTCAGAAGACGTGCATGACAAACATTTATGGAGCATGTATTTGCAGTAAGAAGCAAAAAAAAAGGTGATTCATAATTTTCAGATAAGTGAAAAAAATATTTCATTTTTGTTTTGGTGCCTTGATCTTGTTTAAGTGCATTCTTACACATTTTCTAGCTTTTGAAAATGAAATAATTCAGAATTTTTAGTAGAAGATGCTAGCTATCTTGGTGTCCAAACAAAGACAGATGACAAATGCCAGTGTTTTAAAGCTCTTGAAAACATTTACATTTTCTTCAGGTTAAATGCTGTTATCGCTCTCTCAAATCCAAGTACATTACATATACTCTGTCCCCATGAAGTGTTTGAAAACCTGAAGAGTGATTTTTACAAGCATCTCACACTGAATAACCACTTGCAATTCAGCTTCATTCACAGAGGTGCCCAAGCTTGTCCCCAGTCAGGCACTGAGGGAAAAATTTGTGCTGCACATTTGCCAACTGTCCTGGAGCAGGGAGAGGCACAGACAGACTGGGAAAGGGTGAGCGGGAACCTTCAGAGAGGCCTGGACAAGCTCAAGACAAGGGCCTATGGGAATCTCATGAGGCTTAATAAGACCCAGTGCAAGGTGCTGCAGCTGGGTCGGGGCAACCCCCTGTACCAACACAGGCTGGGAGATGAACAGATCGAGAGAAACCCTGCTGCGAAGGGCTTGGGGCTGCTGGTGGGTGAGAGGATGGTGCTGGACATGAGCCAGCTCACAGTCAAGAGAGACAATCGTATCCTGGTCTGCATCAAAAACAGCACGGCCAGCAGGGCAAAGGAGGGGATTCTGCCCCTCTGCTCTGCTGTGGTGAGACCCCACCTGCAGTGCTGCATCAGGTCTGGGGTCCCCAGCACAGGAAGGACATTAAAGTGTTGGAGCAAGTCCAGAGGAGGCCACCAAGATGTTTAGAGGGATGGAACATCGCTCCTACCAGGAAAGGCTGGGAGGATTATATTGTTCAGCCTGGAAAAGGGAAGGCTTAGGAGTGACCTACTTGCTGCCTTTCAATACCTGAAGGGAGCCTACACGAGAGATGGAGTGTTTATAAGAGCATGGAGTGACAGGACAAGGGGGAATGGCTTCAAACTGAAAGACAATAGGTTTAGATTAGATACTAGGAAAGAATTATTTACTGTGAGAGTGGTGAGGCACTGGAACAGGTTGTCCAGAGAAGTTGTGGATGCCCCATCCCTGGAAGTGTTCAAGGCCAGGTTGGATGGGGCTCTGAACAACTTGGTCTAGTGGAAGGTGTCCCTGCCCATGGCAGGGGGGTTGGAATGAGGTGATCTTTGAGGTGCCTTCCAACACAAACCATTCTATGATCCTGTAATTCTAAAATTCAGCAGTCTCCTCAATGGACCTCCACACGAGTGGTAAATGGTGGAGGGGAGGAGACAGGCAGCAGGTGGGTAGGGTTAGTTATTTGCTGTCTGTGCTGTGGAAAAGAGCCCACCACAAGTTTTTTAAGAGCTTCTTCAAATGTTTGCTCTGCATAATGAGGGAGTGCTGGAGAAGTGATATTTCAGATATAAATGCAAAACTTAAACCTTTGATTGAGGACAGGATGCATAGGGTTTTATTTAAGGTTCTACCTAAATGCACAGTCTACCTCCATTTAGTTGTATATGATCTTAAATATGTGGTCTTCCTTTCATCCAAACCCTCGGATTTTCCTCTTGAACCTCATTCTTCGTTCTTTTCAGAAATGAAATAAATACTCCAACTTAATACATTAAATATGAAAAGACTCACTGAAGGGACCCAACTTATAAATTATTCAAAAGGCCTTATGGTGGAAAACATCTATTTGAAAACATTTATTATTAATTTCACAGTTTAGATGAAGCTCCTATAAGGCAGTCATTTATTACATATTGACTTCTGTTCAGTCCACCAGATATGTTTATCTGTATGACAGCACCTATAATCAAAGAGGAGAAAAACAGCAAAATGTTCCTGATTTAGGTAATGTAATCAAAATGTAACTGATTTAGGTAATGAATAGAAAGTGCTTATTTTGCTAAGGTACTACCAAACATAACCAAAGCATTTAGTTGAGACAAAAACCATTGTTCACTGTGTCACTAAAGCAAAGAATTACTGCAGAGTTACAAGTGGAATTAAATTGAATACAGGCGAAAAAAATTGGCAAAATGTTATAAATATTAATTGAACTAAAATATGCTAATAAAGCATATGTCACCTTCAAGAAAACCAAATTACTTTGTGGACAAAGATTTCATAATTTGAACCAAAGCTACTGCTACTGCCTTATGGAGGTAATAGCATCATTCTGAAAGGTGTACACGACAGGGCTGTGCCAATGCTGGTGAGTTAGCTCCTTCCTAACAGCCAGTTCTTTCTAGGCTGAGGAGATGGTAGTTTACTCACAGTGAAAAGATCACACACGTATCGTTTTGTGATAGACCACAAAGAAATGGCAGTGAAGAATTAACACAATCATTTCTTTTTTCTCACCTCTTTGAATAATTTCATGTTATTCAGTTGGGTGCTGAATCAAAAGAACTAGAAGGTCATTTTATTCCAAAAATGAACAAGTGAGGTCAGGCTGTATGGAGGTGCATGTAGATTGATGGGATCTTCAACAGCATACTAAATTACTCCTGATTTACTAAACTCAAAAAAGGACAGCTAATTGTCATTGTAGTGTAAAAAAGCATCATAATTAATGTTAACTACATTAGCAACAAGATGAAAGAAAATATGTGGGAATACAAACCTGTGAATTATTTAGATGTTGCTGCTGATGGATCTACGTGAGGTGATCTGAAACCTTATTATAACTCTCCCACCTCCTTAGTAATGCTGGTCATTCTCTGGGATCCCTGCTCCTGTGAGGTAGAAAGGAAAGGGCAGATCCATAAAGGAGACCAATTTAAAGAAAGAATTTTCCTTCAATCAGTTCCACAACTCTCAGGATGGATTGAGTGACCTGGTAGGGAGGGAAATTCTTTGCAGCAGCAAGGGATTTTCACATAAGTGAGGGACACAGAGAGAGCCTGCTGAGGGACAGAGAGCAGCACATCCAAAATACTAGTCTAGGTCTGATTCCACACCATACAAAAAAACACTTGTGAAATCAGTATCAGAACTATTTTAAGACTTTCTACTCCACAATCATCCTGCAGTTCTGAGCATTACTGTGCTTCCTGATATTGTTTAAATATTAATTTATCTCCTCATGTCCTGATCATGTCTTTGATTTTTAAAGTGTTTTTTCCTTTCATTGTGCTGTGAGAATGTAAGTGTGATTAGATGTGGTGTCATGAACACTGCAGTGGTCAAATCAGATAGTCAAGACTAAAATAAAAAGTATTTTATAGACAGTAAGAAAATATATAATTTCTTTTTAGCTTTTCTATTTAGGTAGAAGTAAAGCTTAGTCATGAGGGTGAAAAACCAAATGCATCAATATTAATACTGAAATAATAGACTCCACTCCAATGTCATTTGCATTCACAGGAATTAAGGATGCTTTATTCTGCTACCCCATATTACAAATCCAGATAATTCTGAAGAAACCATTATGGATATACAATAGCAAAAATGAAATAGGGACCTCAAGAGCTTACATTCCCACTCAGCACTCATTGTCCACATGCATATTTCATGACCACCACTACTAGCTCATCAGCCACTTTGCCATTTGTGAGGAGCTACTGCCCTGTGTATTTCTAACCTAAAACACTTTCCAGTCTTCTGTTGAAGGCTGATTGAAGACAAAGCAGGTGTCTCTATGAAGAAGTTCCTAGTGTCAAAAGAGGAGCTGTGTGCTCAGCTTGAAAATGCTCCTGTGATGAAAGGATATACTTTCAACCTGTGACTGCCATGCAAGCAGCTGCAGCACATCTTTAGATGGTCGCCTATGTTAGTAAAAACACATTCAGTTTTCAACACTTTACCTCCTCTCATCTTTTGGGGGAGAGTAGCATTTCTAATGAAGGCCTAATCCAACAAAAAAAGAGGCACTGAAAGGTGTTGCTTTACCTTAAGTGACAAACCTATTGCTATTTATCAAAGAGCTTCAGTATTAAGGGAGTGCGGGATTGAACACCCCTGCCCAGTTAAAAGATCTAGCACTTACCTCACACTGGGTTCATCAGTACTGAACCTACACTGTTGGAAGTGACAGCACTTAGGGGACTGTAAAATCGACCCAGCTGAGATGATAATACACCCTCTCCCTATTCACAGCTCCTTTTTTTGATTCAGCTAAAACTAACTTTTGACATGTGTGTGTAACACAGGATGAAGTGATGGTCCAGAGACTTGGAAGCTGTAAAATGCAGAAAGCTGTAGAAGAGACAAACACTTGATTTAAGAAGCTCAAATCCCATACCCAGATGTTGTTATTCACAGTTAGAATTTGCTAATTGAGATATCACCACTAAAGAACCTGTCCAGCTGTGAAATCCATCATTAGCAGAGTTTAAAAAAAGGTGTCTTGAGAAGCCTCTAGTTGAGGTGGCACCCACAGGGTTCAAGGGCCCAGAGGAAATGCTGGTAACCAGAACAAGTCCAGTGCTGCACTTTCCTCATTTTCATGCTTTAGTGATCCAGCTGAGTCCTTGGTATTATTGTAACTTTTTTGAAGTACAATGCACTTTCAGTAACTTAGTTTTTGAAAAATATTTACTTGTGTTTGCAGCAAATTTTGTTTCTAGATGATCCTTTTAAAGTTCTGTAAGTCAGACCTCAGTCAAATTTAGAAGAAATATATCCTTTCTCCTCTATTCATCTCCACAGGAAATATTTCTGAGAGAACACCAAATGAGCAAGTTGGAGATGGTGATCCATGGATATGCTTCAGAATTTACCCCATTTGGAACAAGAAAAGAAAGAGGAGATTGTAGCTCCACTGAGCTGCAGAAGTGGTGCTCAACAAGGAGCTGTCTGATGTAGGCTAATAAGAATAAATCATGAAGTGGATGTGAGAGGAAGCACAGGTGCAGGATAGGTGCTTACCTAAGCACGAGAAGAAAATGCAGTAACCTTCAGTCCTCTCAAACAAGTTGAGAAAGCAGGATGCTGGCATTATTGTTCATGATAACTTTTTCTAGAAATGTGATGAGGTTGAAGGGCAGGGTACTCTTATGGCCTTTGTTGTGGTAAGTTATTGATCCTTACAATGATTGTAGCTGACTTTGCACTGCGAGATGGTGAAAATGTGCTCATTCATAAATGCATGACTGTCTCCTGACCATGAAAGTGTTTGTGCATTTTTTGAGGGTAGACATTCTGCAGGATTCCTTGGGGCTCTCCCTTCCTCTTCCTACAGTTATGTTGGAAAACTCATCCAAGTGCTTTGGTGGAGAAGTCAAATGGAATTCTTAGAAATGTGATGATCATAGGAAACACCAAAGAAACAAGGAAAGTGTATGGGAAAGGAAAGGGGACCAGACAAACGTGTACAGTCTGTAAGTCACTTCTGTAGCTGTGAAGGGCTCTGCAGACACTCAGATCCACTTGAAGGGAAATGTGTTATTCAGGTTGAGAGCACACCTCTGCACCAATGCAGCCTTCTGCTTGCATGGAGTAATTATCCAGCTGCCTTAGGAGACCCTCAAGGGAACCAAAGGAACCCTGGCTCTTTGGCCAAGACAGATGTTTGAAGTGTGTGTGGTTAACTTAAATGTTACGTGCATCCTTATCAGTCTTTCCTATTTGACAGTTTACAAGAGTCTTAAAATAGTAAGGAAGAAAAAAGGGGTCTCACAAACAAAATAAGATTTATATGGGCTTTGGTATAATTCCAATTCCAATGTTGTTTTGTCACAGACTTTTTTGTAACTTGTGTGTGATTTTTGTAATGTGCCATTGCAGTTTTTTAAGGAGTTGCTCCACAGGAATAATTAAGAATGTTAAACCCTTGAAAATTTTCAAGTATGCTCGATCCTGTAGGATTATAAAAGGAGTATTTATACTGGCATTTGTGGAACATTTATGCATGAGGAATGGGTTTGGTTTTTACATTTTTCTCATATTAGTATTTGATCAATACAAGCATTTACTTTATCTTCCCTTGGGTTAAAATTTTTGGGGCTTCCTGTTGTTATTCCCATATTGAAAGTGGAGTACTCCACAGGAGTGTGGACTGACAGCAATAAGGGAACAATAATTTCCTCATATGTAGATTTTAAAATGGAAGCTCAGATGATGTCTCTAAACCCATCCCAAAAGAAGAAATTATCTCATTTATTGTGCCTCTCATTAGTAACTCATTTACCAGTTCTTTTCTCTACCAAGAAACTTTGTGAAAATAAAGTTATGGAAAGGAAAAATCTTTATCATTTTTAATTAAAATTATATGCAATTATGCTTGAAATCTTGCCTTTTTTTTCCCATGCTGTATGCACAGAAGCACTGTGAAATAAAATAAAATATGGTGTGCCTAGACTTCTACAAAAGGATTCCCTTCAGAACTGTCTACGCCAAATTTGCTACGTCTCTTTGCCTGCAGCAAGAATACCAACACATACTGTACATCTTTCTGGTTCTCTCATTTCCTTTGGCTGTTTAAACTGTTTTGAGACAGGGAGTAGCAAACATAAAATATGTTATTGCATTCTGTATGTGTCTGCAATTGTGATGCTTTTCTAAATGAAAAAGATTATACTTTTTGACTTTGTTTCTTTGTTGCTTTCTCAACAATTGCTATTCAGTGAGAGGCAACTTTATGCCAGTTAAAGCAGTCACACATTCTACCTCCTGGAAACACTTACTATTTTAGTTAGTTGAAAAATACAGTTAATAAGAACTGATGCAGCATTCCAGCCTGCCCAGCTTGCAGTTCTTCCCATGAATGCCAAGGGGGGGTTGCTAGGTCCAGTCAATGCCGTGCTTCCTTGCAACAGGCAGCTCTGTCTCACTCGTTTATAGAATAAGGCTACTCACTCCCAAAGTGCTTACTTCTCTCCAGAGGCAATGAAGAGGAAACTACTCACTATAGATAGCCATCTTCCAGATTTCTGTAGCTGGGGGGTAAGGCACACCCAAAATAGTAAATGCTGCCCTCATAACTGGAGAGGCAAAACTGAGTTTACTGCACACTGATGAGAAGTCCTAAGATGACTCTTGACTAGTCCTAGTTTTTGTCTGGGCACCACAAAGCAAAGCTGCCACTATTTCTGCAGTTCATTCCCTGGTCCTAGTCCTGTGTGTTGCTAATACTCACAGGTTAGCTCACAGGTTCTTCACTACCATGACCTGTGGAATTGTTTCCAGAAGCAAAATGGCCTGATTAAAAAGATTATGGGACCCTTCTCAAGAGGCAATATTGATTCTAGTGAGTATCTCCTGACAACTGCATTCAGTTTTTCTTCTGCTGCTCTAGTTAGCTTTCCAGCACCACTCATCAAGCACTTAATCCTTAGTCAATCTCCCATGCTTTTATGCCATGCTTTTGCATCATGTCACACACTTTTTGATTTTCACACTGTGAAAATAAGCCCAAGTTACTGTCAAGTTGACATTCACCACTGCTGCTAGAAAACATTTCGGATATGAAGCTTGAAGTGTTCACATTTATTCCAGGTCCCGGCTGGAGATTTGATACTGGACACATAAAATTTATATCTTATCTATTCTTTCCACTTCTTGCCTCTAATGTATTTTGATTTTCACTATTGCTTTTCATCAAGATTGTGATTACTGACCATACTCGTGAACACACGCAGTTTTGTTCCCCAGAATAGCAATTACGTGTTTCAGGATCTTTATTGCAACTCTAAAACATCCTTGCCTGTATTGAATACTTTCAACTAAAGATGAATACCAACAGTGCCTCATGCATGGACCCTGTATGAAGATTAAAACATCAAAAAGAAAAACTTCAATCCAGAGCCCTAAGAAAAATGATTTCTAGGAATCTGTGTAGGGATTGGGGTCAAAGAAATCATTCTCACCACATCCTGTATTCTCTGCAGGACATGTTTGAATGAGGTGGGTTTTGGTGAAGTGGAAGAAAATATAAGTTGGGAGGCTCCTGTAGTACCAGTCACAGCCTGCTCTCACCTCTATCCTTGTACTGGATGTCACCACGCTGGAGATGCTGCTGTGTGGCAGGTCAGGAAGGGACAAGCTTCCAGGTCTTCTGCCCCAGGGCTGTCATAAGAGCTGACAGAATAACTTGCTGTCAAACCCAGGGTTTATCTGTATGCCATCTCTTGCCATCAGGTTGAAAGGATGAATTTAGTGTGGGGGACCGTGAAGGTACAAATATGGTGTCATGATGGCAGAGACAGATACCAGAACACTTCTGGGGTAGAGGGCAACCTGGACTTCACTCTCCAGACTAAATACCTTATTGAAGAAGTAGACCTTCAAACACCACTTTTTTCAATTGTGGAATTAGGGGATTCAAGCCGATTCAAGCTGTCAACATACTTCAGCACTGAATCAGGCTATATCAGGAGGACAGTTTTATCTGACGAAACTGATGAAAGATTGCTTATGGGAAATAAAACCAGAAGTTCAGTGGTTGTTTGTCACTGACACATTAATAGACCATTTTACCTCTCCTAAACTACAAAGTATGAAGAGCTCTGATTTAAGGAAAAAAAAAAAAAAAGACAAAGGGAAATTATGCATATTTCATTGTTCTGTACAACAACCAGGATTTTTAATTACACAAAACACTCATCAAATATTAGCAATCAAATGTAGACTTTATATAGCACAACAAAATAGAATGAATAATCTGAAGCCTTTCCAGACTAATAAGAATAACTACTCCATGAATCAAAGGATGATTGAATATTCTCCAGTATCTTCCCTGCTTTCAACTATTTAATCCAAGTACCTTCTTCAAATGAGAAAATCTATTTTATCTGAAAAAAAAGCTCATGTTTATTAACACAAAAATCAGAGCATTAAAGAGACTGCTAGACAGGAATTTGCATAACTGAAAACTATTTCATACTATTTCAACTGCAAACTGTTTCATAATTTTCCCTGATGGAAGATGAATTTTTTTTTATCTTTTTTTTCCCTTGGCATTTTTCCTTTTTCATTGCAATCCCCCAAAATTTAACACAGCTCACTAGGGACAGCTGCCTTGTCTCAGCCCATGCAGCTCTACTTTCAAGTATTTAATTTGCCTCAGAAGAGCAATTAGATATATGTATATGGACTTTTTATCTGTATTTTTTTTCTGAAAACTACCTAATTGGTGCAATATATAAAATATACAATGTCATGCGAGGTACCTGTAAGACAAGATACCGACAAATCCCTCATGACTAAGAAAAAAATGATTTCTCATTAATCTAAGTGAGGAATGTATATATATTTGTAAAAGAAGAGGTCTTATTTTATGCATTATTGCATTCAAATGGGTAAACATAGCAATTAAAACAAGTGATTTTAAAAAATATATCTGTTGGATGTTTTACCATAAGAAATAAATTCTAATTATTTTGAATAATATTAGTCATAGGATAGTGATAGAGATACCCTCTTGTGAAATAGATGTATAATCTTATAGTCACCATAAAACATATTCCTTAAAAGTGTCTCCTCTCAGGGAACATAATTCATTTTAATCCCAGTGCTTCACACAAAATTGACACAACTTCATTTTTACTTTTTAAAACCCTGATATTGACATAAAGATGACAATGTGAAAAAACATTACATTTACCATATCTCTAACATAATTTTCAGCTTGGAGTGTGATTAATAGATTTTTTTTTTTAATTGAGATAAATATTCAGCTTACATGAAACAAATCACCTCAATGGTTGAATCTTCAAATGATCTAATTTTCAATCAAATGTTCTGAATCCCATCTGAGCCTTGTGACCTCAGTATCAGAAGGCATGTTCATGTGAAACATAGTGCTGATCTTCACGTTCCTCTCTCTGTCACTCTTCTCTTTCTTTTCCTTTCTTTAAGTGGTAAATATTTTATCCCCTTCCAGTTTTTAAGTAAATAGTTTGCTTTGGATGAATGACAGCAGGGTTTTATATGTATTTATCTGCTTTCTGTTAGTTTTACTTCTGTCACTGCTCTCTTACAAAGTGTGGTTAGTGTCAGTCACAAGATCACTTTGATCCATTGGAAGCAAAAGGCTTGGGGTTTTTGTACTTACAGATAATGCATGAATAGATAGTTACTATAGCACACATCATATTATTGACATGGTAAAATAAAGGTTAAAAATACTGGCATTTAATTTTCCTAATAAGACTCTAAAATCTCTAATATTTGAGCACCTAATTTGCAAGGGCAAAAATGGTGGTGTGAGACTGTCTCTCTACAGGGTAGCAAGAACTTTTTAATCCTCTCCAGACACCAAACTGAAAATAACCAGCAGCTGTTGATTCTGAACTTTTAAAGAACACAATGCATTTAAAGCAATGGAAGGGAAACCTCTGCACTGAAATCAATACCACCTTGAAAAAAACCAGAATATCTGCCGGAACAAAAGAAAACAATCCATAGGGACAGCAAACTGGTCCTCACTAAAGCAAACCATTGAAAGCAAACGGAAAGAGTGATTTAATATTAAAACTTAATCCACTTATGTTGTAAAATAATAAATAATTAAGCTCTTTCTACATGGCTGCCCTGTAATTAGCAAGAAGTTTAAAACCTGCTCTAGAATTTCGTACAAATGCAGACAGGCAATGCATGGCTGCAGATTTCAGGATGCTGCTTCAGCCTATTTTTTCTGTCCTCAGCCAAAGGAAGAGAACATGAGAATGTGCCTGTGATACTGTGTTTATGGATTTCTGCGCCCAAGGGGGCGGGTGAGAGTGGGAGGCAGCTGCAACAAAACCAAAAACATTTCATTTTTTTTCCGAGAATTAAGAGTGTGTTCCAAAGGACGGCAATTTAAACTGGATTTGAGCCCTTGTAGTCCCCAGAAATCCTTAAATTTGGATTGAAAGAGGCACATAGAACCCATAACAAAATGCTATTGCACTATGGGTGGAATAAAATTGTTTGAAAAGCACTGATATGAGTAGCTGTTAATATCCCATTTCCAGTCATCAGTAACCTAATTCAAACTGATTGCAGCCATTTTTAATAAACACACTTTAAAAATCATAGTGAATTAATTGTTTTAAACTTTTATTCACCTTCTGTTAGAGCCAAACCTGTGCTCTTATCTCTGACTGGAATTTAAATAGGTGGCAGTCTTTGTGTACTTCAATACCCCTCCAATTCTCTTTTTTCCTTTTAACACAGACCTACATTCACAAATGTTCGGGAAGAAAAATGAACCTATTGAGTCACTGTATTATAAAATACTGATTGCCCCCTGCTACATCTCCTTTCTACAATGACCTCACTATACTGAGGTGACCAGAAATGCTCATGGAGTATTAAATATGACCTCATTAGGGGTATAAATGTCCAACTCCTATTTCCTTTACTTGTATATCACACTATGGGTCAAATCAGCTTTTGGCTGTGTGCATGGACTTCACTAACCTAGTATTTATGAGAGCATAATTTGGCTGATTGTGTCCAGAGAGGATGTAGTGTTAGTATTAATCTTTTTATTTTCTATATGCAAATTAGGGTGGGAAAGGGCCCAGAGCAATATGTCTTCTGTTGTGGATACATTTTTTGGTCCTTATTATTATAGAAATGCAAAACATCACTGAAATATTTATTAGTGCAGTTTTAAGGGTGGGTATATGTAGGTACAAAAATGCTGTTAGTGAGGATCTTGTTATTTTCTAAGTCCGTGAGAGACTTTTCTCTCTCACAGAAGAGGTGGCAGGGAATGTAAACAACAAAGCCACCTGCAACCTTGGAAAGCCTTGTTTATGGTATAGTAGAAAATATTTTGATAATGGATGTTTTAGGATTTTGGCCAATCACCCCCAAGGGGTGGCTGGTCCTTTGTCCAATTAGACTATGAAGAAAAAAGTCTATAAAGGGTTTGTAAAATAATTAAATAAATCAATCTTGCTGCACAATTCCTGCCTGCTGGATCTTCTCGTCCTCCTCCTCTCTATGGCTGCAGGACACGGTGATAGACCGTAGGAACCAGGCCTGTGGTAATAGGTATAGAATGAGAGCTTTGGTGGATCGATGCTGTGTTTGTCCCTGCTGGGTCCCTCGTGGACACCCTTAGGTGGCACTCTCCCAGCACCTACACATGCACACAGTCTCACCTTTGCAGGTGGCTGTGAACAACCGCTCACACACAGCCTGTGCACGAACCGGAGACAAAGAGGCGAGAGGGGCTCTCTGCATGCAATTCTGAGGCATTTAATGGCAACACCCCCAAGGGAACAGAGGCAAGAAAGAACGACCAAACCAAAAGCCTGCACCAGTTTTATCCCAAAAACTCCCAAAGGCGGGCAGAGCATCCAAAACCAATAGTCTGAGGGCTAGGGGGCAGAGGCAAGGTTGAATGACACAATAGGGGCCAATGGGAAAAGGGATGGGAGGGGGAGAGGGCCAGTGACCAGCAGAATCTAGACAAAGGGAGAACTTTCTAGCACCATGTTGTAAGGAGAGACCACTTTTAGGGTAACTTGGGGGGTGTAAAGTGGACTTAGCCACTGCAACAGGTGGGTTGGAGCAGAGTGGAGATGCTGCTATAGGCCTGCCTGAGAAATATTGCCAAGGATTTTTTTCTTGACATTCAGCACAAAAGTCCCAATTTAAAAGCAATGCAACATGCTCATCCTAGCAGTGATCCGCCTTTTCCCTCTTTTAACCTCATTCTCACATAGGCAGCCTCTTACAATTTCTTTCTTTCCACATCACCTCTTTTAATCCATCTGTCTATCTTTGTAACACTTCCTGTTGCTTTCTTCTACATCTCTGATGGTATCTTCCTGTTTTGGGGGTGCTTTGAACTGCACACAATTGTTGCAGGTGAGGTCACAGCAGGGCTTCAGAGAAATAAATTATTATTGGCACTTCTCTGCTGCATGATGAGATCCTTCACCAGCAGCAATTTTAATCCTTAGGGGCCATTTCAGCTTTATACCAGGTTTTATTTCAGAGTTTGTGTGCAGATTTCATGATACCAGAATTACCCATCTGTTGTGGAATCAGGGCTGTTTTGTGCTGCAGGAAATTGTGTCTTAGACTGTGTTAGCCAAAGCAAAGTCTAATTGGATACCTATGGGTGCACCTAGCATGTATATTGGTATATAACCTACCTCTGCAGTTTACTCCTAGGTC
Source organism: Corvus cornix cornix (assembly GCF_000738735.6). Lineage (NCBI taxonomy): Eukaryota > Metazoa > Chordata > Aves > Passeriformes > Corvidae > Corvus > Corvus cornix. The sequence continues at coordinate 103,375,808 of NC_046333.1, read as the reverse complement.
CTTAGCTGCCCACACTGTGTAGCTGGGAAGGAGTACAGTGCTTTTGCCTAAGTTTTTGCTTTGTTTACAAGTCCCTTCCAACCAAGCCATTTTGATTGATTCACTTCAGGGTCCCACCTGAGAGACATTATAAGGAAGACAACTGTGTTTGGCTCCTTCTGCCCCTTTCATTTCGGGCTTTGCTCTCCCAGGTGCCCTGATGATGGCAAACCATGCTTCAGGGTATGTCAGACATACCCTCAGGTTTCCATCTTCCAGTTAAGCTCTTCTCCTGTACACTCCTAGGTCACGTGTTTTCCTAATTTCTCCTTTGGTGTATAATTGCATTTTCCATCCTGGATGTGATTCTGGTGTATACCCAAGCAGGAGATGGTATATAGATTTAGTCCATGCCGTAGGTATCCTCTTTTCATCATCACTTTGATTCTTTCTCCAGCTATGCCAAAAGACCTAAAGAATATTTTTTTGTTCTGAAAGGAAATAAAAGAACACTGAAGAGATTGAATGGTTAAGAATCCAGACAGCAGAAAGTAGCACACTTCCAACTTCCCACTTCCTTGCTTGCAGTCCTGCTATTTTGAGAACTGACAGTCTACAAGGAACAGTCACAAATGGATGCAAAACACACAAAGTCAAGATCCCTTCCATTCTATATTCTGCATGATTATTATCTTACATTTTAGTGTAAGTTATGTGCAAGTTACATGGAATATATAATATCTCTCTGAATTAAAAATCATTACTAAAAACTGACCCAGTCATCAGCCATACAGTTCAACCCTGTTTTTCCTTGCCAGTATCAGAACTAAATACCCTAGAGAAATTTTTCAAAGCACAAACAAGAGTATGAGGGAGAAATGTCTGCACACACCTAAATAATTCCCTTCTTAATTTAACAAAAATATATGGTAAGTTTGAAAATCATTAAATGAAAATGCAAATCCAATGCAAATCTTGTAAAGGGTTTTCTGTCTCCAGAGAAATCAAAAGCAGGTCTAGATTTCCCACCAACCACAGGTATTACTCTACTACCCAAAAAATTGAATCTAAAAGGATTTGAGCAGCCACCACTGCTTTCCCTCCTTTAAAGTTGTACTCTTTCATATCTTGGTACGCATGATTTGAAGAACTGAGAGAGCAGCAAATCAAAACAGCAACACAAACAACAGAAAAGAAAGAAAAAGCCCATGGCATAGAAATCAGTTACTGAAGAAATCACAGTAAATAAATTTCAGCTGAAACAATGTCAGGTATCAAATAGGAGAGGAAAACATATTCCTCCAGGCAGAAGAATGTATGTTGTTTTTATCCAAACCCAGCAATGGCAATTCTGTAGCTGAAGATTAGTGGCTCAAATTCTGCAGCCCAAATCAAAACAGAGCCTTCTAAAACCATCCATAGAAATGATGCAGACTCAAAACAAGTATCAAGAACATCATTCAGGTGTGAGCCATAGCAAATAATAGACTAGACTGTACCCAATATTCAGTGACGCACACTGAGGGTGAACCCTGCTTTGTAAAAGTCTGGAACATCTCCTTTCTTACCACCTGTTTTTCCTAGTCACTGCAGAACTGGTGGCAAACCCCATTTTCTTTCCAAGCTCAGGGCTCTCTTTCTGCTGCTGATCCTCGCTGGGACAGGAGCAAGAAACAGCCAGGTGACCTCAGAAACTGAGCTCATTTTTACAGCACCTAAATCCTTTGAAGGGGGCCCAGGAAAGGCCAGGAGCCTTCTCTCCTCCTGTTCTTCTTAGAAGCCAGGCATGTTCCAGATAAAATCTGGTCTAGCAGAGAATGAAATATTTCTCATACTGGATGGAACAACACCCTGAAATCTTCTCAGCATCAATGGGCTTTGTGTCTGTACAACATTCAATTTCAGAAACAGGACAAGTAGCTCCTTACATTTAAAGAAGAACACACTGGAAAAGAAAAACTTAATGGTTAATGTGTGACTTGGATGTAGCTGGAAAAAAATAGCAAGAAAAAGATGGAATTGGTAATAATATCTTTGTTACTCATCACAGCTGATCTAGTACATGACTTTGCATATAAATTAATTTAATTTCTAATTTAAGAGAAGATATGATGTGAAGGGGCAAAAAAATTATGAAAATAATATGTTGAGTCTACCATTTTTATTTAATCAGTGAATTTTCTGGAAACACACATAATTTGTATTAAATTTGCTTCCTTTTTTTTTTTTTCAGATTTTTTAATAATAAATAAAACATTCCCACTGTGTGGATTATTTAGTCTCCTATAATTCCTTATTATTGCTGTGATTTTGTACCCAGGCCTAGTGACTAGCATTGTTTCTTTTTTGTAACTAACCTTTATAAACTGCATTTGGCATTCACTCAAATAAATTTTGTTTAGTCACCAAAAAAAGTCTTTTTGTGAATAAAAAAATCTTGGGTGTTAGCCAACACAAATCTTGATTTGCTTAAAAGCTTCAAAAAACAAACAAAACCCCCCAAACAAAATATTAAAATGGGATGCAAACATAGTCAACAAAAACTTTTTATTAGAAATTATTTCCTATTTGTTCATTTTTATTCCTTTTCACTCAGTTTTAATATATGACTACTCAATGACTGTACTCCTGAAATTTGTCAGTTTGGAATAGTTGTGTAACACAAATTATTTCTTCTTTTCTGCAACTTACTTAACATTTAAGGTATCATTGTTGTGATACCTTAACTTTTGTAACCTAACATTTTTCTCATGGCTCTGTACATCGCTAACCCTTGTCAAAGAAATGAGTGCTGTGATAAAAAGTAGCACCTGACTAGGTTTGAGCTTGCATGGGATGAGTTTATTTTTATTTAGAATTAGTGCAGGAAACAGTTATTCAGACTGGAAGTGTCACAGGTTAGGTGTTCACATGGAAAAATAGTCTGAAACAGCTCAAATACAGAAATACGGGCTCTCATAATGTCTTAGAACTTCATCCCAGAGCAAACACTGAAATCCTAAAATTCATATGTAATTATCACAGACAAGATGTTCACATTTCATGTTTGCCTAGTCTCTGCCGTCCCAGTGTCTCGTGAACTTGAAAATGAGAGACTAAGCAGATCCATGTGCTCCAGTAAAAGGCACTAAGCGGGAGCCCATGGCCACAGGAGACTATGGGAGGTGGTGTTGTGGTCTTCAGAACATAAGAGACTAAAAGAGCATTATGCTTTCCAATAAAATAAAAATCATATCTAAATATAGACTGGCTGATACTGGAAAGGCTCAACAGTTTCTGGAAAGTGGTAATAGTAGCTAACCACAATCTACTGGTACAGCCACATTTTATTTTAAAACCCTTCTTATGTCTTTGTCTACTCTCAATTTTTGTTGTTTAATATACCCATTTGTAACGTCCTGGACATTTATATGCCAGGTGGAAGATTATTTTCCTGTGGTTACTAATCATGTGGTATAGAATGAAGGATAGAGTCTCATTAAGGATCAGCTTGCTTAAAAGATTCTGTTCATAGGTAATTCTGCTTAATATAAATTTTATGGCACAGCAGGGTTGTGTTCCTCATCTTTTATTGCTAGGAGCATTTGTACTAAGCACAATAATATGAGTAATATTCTATTACATTTTTACAGTATTTTCCATCTGAGGTTTTTCAAAGCATTTATGGAAAATATTTAGCATGCAGTAGGTCAGTGACGAGCCTTCTGATTTTCAGTCTTATCTCTGCACAGTTGGACCCATCTTTGTCATTTGTCCTGTAAGCTGTTGAAGTTCATTATCACCAGTTAAAAATAGCTCATCATACAGCTCAGTTAATGTAAACAGATAAAATTGTGTCAAACTTACAGAATTCAGGTCAGTTTCTACCAACAGTTTGATTGACATAATATTTCTCCAGTCTGCAGTTTTTATAATCCAGAGAGACTATTGCTGCTTATGAATATTTCCAGAAAGAACCCAATTCCCTTCTTCCATCATCACGACCCCGTCCCTTCTTTCAGTATTTGTTTCATTTTTAGAAATTTTTCTGATCTGTGAAATGGAGAAGTGAACAAGTTGAGCTTTACCTGTAGGAGCAGGAAGGTGTGATCTATGCTTTTCTTCTCTGGCATAGAAACACAGAATAATTTAGATAGTAAGAGTCCTTAGATCCAAGGTCCTGCTCAAAGAAAGTCCTGCCCACGGCCATGGCCAGCTGAGTTTTGAATATTTCCAAGTATGCATGTTCCATATCTTCTCTGGAGAACCTGTTCCTGGAATTAATGACTTTCTTTGTGAGGACATTTTTTCTTATGTGTAGAACTGGCCTTACATGTGGCAGCCCTGCCCTGATGAGGCTCTGTCTCGTTGCTGCTGACTCCTGCTCATCATGCACCTGTCACATCCCCATGTCCTCTCCTCTCCAGCTCCTTCCCAGCCTGCATGGGAGCTGCATGGGTTATTCCCCTGCAGATGCAGAGATCTCTGTTGTCTCTTGTTGAGCTGCATGAGATTGCTGTCAGCCTATCATTCTTTACAGTTTTAGAACTGGATTGTAATTATTCTTTATTCTTTTACCAGCCCTACCATTGCTAAACCTGAAATCAGGCAAAGCAGGTAGAGAAGACTAAAATTAATGACAAAAATTGCTTTCATTTTCTCCTCTCCTCTGCATTTTTTAAGGAGTTGGTGTTCTGACTATAGGAAACTGTAGGCAAAACACAGCTCACCACCACTGCTTGTGAGGGAGATGCTTCTGTACTGCCAGAGCTGAAGAGCTCCCTCCAATATAGCAATGGCAGGGATGCTCCTCAGGAGGGAAACAGTAGATCCAGAGGTCAGGCTTTACTTTCTACCTGCTCATTTCTCACCCCTCTGTAGTTACAACACACGTCTGCTCAATTGTGCATGGAGACAAGTTATTAGGGAAGTAATCCTCTCCTGAAGAGCTGTAGATATTTCACTTAGTTACATTTTGAGAAGGGGAAGATGACAAATCAAACCCATTCTGTCTCTCTCAGATATGCTATCCCATGTTCTTCACAGAGAGCACTTCCAATCCTGATTACAGGTTTTTTTAGCATGAGTATAAATGAATCCGCTCCTTTCACTGGAACAAAGTGATTTTGCTGGTTTTATTCTCCCCTAAAGAAAAAAGCCTGTTTCAGTTGTATTGAGTATCAAAAATATCATCAAAACATAATCTGAGTATGTAATTATTTTTCATTTCAGATCAGTCTTTGACAGACATACCTGAAGGCAAAAGATTCATATCCCTAACAACCTTCTTGTGGCTGAAATCTATAAACAGATCATACAATGTGCAAATTGCTATTTCAACAAATCAGGAAGGCTTAAAATAAATCTCTGAAAAGTAAAGTAACTAAATTAAACCCAGAAGAGTGAACACATTCTGAAGCACGCAAAACTGGATGGTCATTTAATAGATCTCTTTTTAATTGCATTCATTTTGTTAAAGGAAGTATTTCAAAATCCATAAAATCTGGTTCTTCTAAATGCTGCACTGAAGTCAAACCAGCTACACTGACTTACTTCTAGAGACCATGAACACTCAACCATGTCATAAGGGTAAGAAACTGGGACTTTGATACCACCATACAATAAATATCCTGAGTACACTCTTGAATTACACAGGAGCTTGGGGACACATCTTGGAAATAACCAAAACTCCATTGCCTAAAATTGAGTTATGTCTTCTGTGGTAGCATCTCCTTTGGGCTTTATTTCTGCAAGTTTTGCTACAGCAGAAGCATTTCAGATTTCTCAGTGAAAGTGTACCTCTGGAAGGGGTCATCAGAGTTCAAAGTGGAGACTTTTTTCAGAATCAGGAAACTGGGTGTTCTGAAGAATCTGATTAAAACTAGCAAGTGAATCATAACATCAAAAAATGCATAGAGAATATGTTTCATGTAGGCAGCTAGATATCCTCAGGGACGCACTGATGGCCTTAACTGTCCATAAAGAAAAGTTAAATAATCTATTCTTAGAATTAGTGCAAGGACACAGCCATGCAATCTTTTTATTTTTCCTTTTAGTTTATTTGTCCAATTTCACTAGTCTAAGGAATAGATATTGGTGCTGGAAAAAGAAGAAAAACAAATTGAGTCCAAAGGGAGATAAGTCCTCTATTTCTTCATCAATCTTAACTGTAACCACATGGCATTGCTCTGCATTTCCCAGGGAGGAGATGGTGAGCCCTCCCTATGCTTCTCACAATTCAGGGCAGGCCCCTCCCCAGCCCGTGTGTGCCCCACTGCTGAGTTGCATCACAAAGCTGGGTTGATGTCTTGCTTCACGAAGCAGAAGACAGTATGCTTCATGGGCTGATAAGATAGGGATTTATTATTTGGCTGAAAGGAAAATAAGATACCTGTGTCCTTCTTGTGGATAAATAATGCAAGTGTGTATGTCAGGTTTGTAGCTGATTCACCAAGTAGTGCTATTACCACAGAAAAATGTGTCACACGCTTGTATGGCATGTCATGGCATAACCATTACAAGTATTTATCAAAGGAAAAATAAAACCCAAAGTAGGGGACTGATTTCATTACATTCAGAAATGCTTTTGATCCAATGAAAAGCAGTATTTGTTCAACTAATGCTATACTAACAATAGTAACCAGATTATTGTCAGAATGCTTAAGTATCCACATCTGCTGTTTCTCTATGGATGAGACTGCAGGTATTAATACTTTTCTTATTATGTGTTCATCTAATTTCTACATTTTGTAGTGGAAGTACACAGCAATATCTAAGTGGAGAGTTTTCTATTACAAGCAACACCTGTTTTAATTACTGCTGTGTCACAGTGAATCAAAATACAACAATAATCCAAAACACCAAAATTAAATCTCAGGTGCATCTGTACAAAATGAAGCACAAGCATGTGTGCTTTCTCACATGTTATGAAAATATGTACTTAAACACTTTAACAGAATTGTGTTCTCCTTTAAGTAGAAATACACTCTGCCAGTTACGCTAGCAAAGTTTAAAGCATTTAAAGCAGTTGCATTTCTTCAAGATTTAGCATGCATGCCTCTCAGTTAATGCTCCCTAGGTATTTTTAAAAAATGAATTATCTATTTATGTTTAAATTCTGAAACGTGTTTCATTTAGTTTGATAGTACAAAGTCTTACTGAAGCTTTTTAATCCATTTCAGCTTTAGCAAATATTCTCCACAGTATTTCAGCTGAAGGCCTTCCTGTTTGTCTTAATTTACTGTGAATAAATTTGTTTCTACAATTAGCACATGGGGCCCTAAAGCCAGAAATACCCTAAATTAGTGGTACAGTGCATTTTGGGATGTAACTTAATTACTAAATCTTAGTACTAGAACTATGAACCAGAAGCTTATTATAAGTATTAGTCTACTTGCAAGACCGTCCTGAAACTTCCCAATGGAAATATGATGATCTTAACATGTTTCACTAATGAAACCTACTTCAAGCAATGCGAGGCATTATGTAAAATTCAAAACTTTAGGAGATAAAACAGCTTCCTTTTTGTGAAAAATCCTTTTATATAAGCCTGTTGAAGCATATGTGCCAATTAAAATACTAGGCCTGTCATTTTAAACTCTTCCAGACAAGCACAGAACCTTTTGTTGCTACAGTTGTGGTTATTTGTGGGAGCAAGCAAGAAATGCCATGGGTGTTTTGAGCTTTCCTCAGCCTGCAAATGTGCAAATCAACAGAGTGATTCCTCTGTGCATTCTCACTTCATGTGAAAAACATGAGCAGAATTGGGTGCCAGGAAAGGGCGTTTATCCGGTGTGAGCCGCAGAAAATATGTCTACTGTGCTCAAAGGCAGTGGTCTTCCATGAAGCCCTGGAGAGAAATTTGCAGTGCTGTTGCACGAGACTGAATAATCCAGCTTATACTTCTTTTAAGTGTCACAAGGCAGTGACAACAACAAAGGAAAGATATTTGTTAAAGGAACTTGCTGTTTAAGCTTTTTGGCAAATGCAGCATCCCCTGTGATAAATGAACTCCTTTGAGAGCACATGGGGCTGTGCCTGCTGCCAGCTTTGGGGTGAAGATTAAAGCAGTTTGTGAAAGTCTTAGCACATTTCCTTGCCTTTACGATTTTGCCATCATGCCAGCATTTTAACATCACACAAAACTTAATTTTTTTCATAATTGCATAATCTAAATCAAGAGTTTGGTTTCTTTAGTTATAATGAGATATCCATACATGGTTCCAGCTCCAGGCAGGGCACCATCTGCGGCACTGATTGTTAAGCAAACACTCCCACATTAGTCACTAGACAGGTACAAAATGAACACTATCAAAATGTAAAAAAAATATTGAGCAACAGATTAGTGGGAAAAATGGATCTCTGAAGTGCATACCACCTAGAGATTTAAAACTGGAGTTCTTAACATTTTCTTAATCTGAATTTGTTTAAAGTATTTCATGATACATTAAGCAGATGAATCTTTTTCTTATATTTCTATTTCTTACAGTGGTGTGAAACAGACATAATAATATAATAGTACATAGTAAAATCATGCAATCATCCTAGTGAGGTTTATCTCCTTCCTGAAGTAATACCAATGTGAATGTTGTCATTATCTATGTGTGGTTTTCTTCATCACTTTGTATTGCATTGCATTTTTATATCAATATTTATATTGTCACAGTATCTATGGCTAGTACTGCTTACTAGCAGATAGCAGGGCAGCTTCTAACCAACAAAAAAACTGTTTTGGCAGTGAGATCCCAGGGCAAGATGGATGGATTTTGACCAACATAAGAGAGTTTTCTGGAAAATTGTGAAAAAACCGAGAAATCTATAGCACTCTTGTACTCTTTGCATGAGACCTGTCTGAGATGCACACTCTTTTCCTGAGATCTGGGAAAGGTTGCTGTGTCCCACCTTTTGGGACGTAGCCAGCAAATATCAGAGACTTGTCTTGGGTAGGTATGGCTTTGTTTTCAATTGTTCTTTTGTTGTTCTTTTTTACATGGTTGTACAGGATGAGCAGAGTTTTCTTATTTGCACTCTTAGCACAATTCTTTGCCTTAATAATTTCTGTCATTAGTTCTTTTTTTCATCTCCTCTTCAGTGCAAATTCTCTTTTCAGCATTTTTTTAATAAAGGTTTTTAACACTCATCTTTGCCATTTTTTTTTTTTCTGAACCATTCATTCTTTGGAGCAGATTCAAGATGTGTTCATGTATCATGTATGGTTCATGTCTCCATTTTTTCAAGACAGTGACAACCTCACTATTTTCCATTCCATGTTGTACTCTAGGTACTCTATCGATTTCTTCACTTTCTTAGCAGATAGTGCACATTAAACAGTGTTTTTTATTAAGCTCTCCAAAATGATGCCAAGTATTTCCTCTGTTGGTTGCAATTAATTTTGAATGAGGTGATGTGTGTGAGCAATTCAAATGAACACTGTCAGACAAATTGTCAGCTTGGACTTGTTGTGCACTGTTCACTCACAATGTTGTTATCTTCCACTGAAATTTTAGAGACATTTCTTGGACTTTTGTAACAAGTATGTATTTGCCAGCTGTAAATATTTCACCTAACAAACCACTTCTTTTTCAAAACATGCGAAATTACACAAAGCAGGATGAGATATATTAAATATAACACTTGTTTCCAAAAGTAGGCTTGTGGCAGTCCAATATTATTTAGAGTGGTTGGAACAGATACATAGTTAGATAGTAAGGTGTGTACAATTTCATGTGCAATTTCAAGTTTTTCATGAAGAGTCATGCCAATGAAAATTTAAAAGGTTTCAGGCAAAACAGAAAAATCTCAACAAAGAAAGAATTTTTCTTAAATCTGAGAATATCAGATATACAAGTTCTATCCCCAACCTTAAGGCATTTCAAAGCCATGTTGATGTGCACATGGAATGTATTTTAAATAAACTAATCTTTTGTTCAAAATATATTTCAACAGTTAAACCAGCCATTCCTTTCTGTGCAGAAAAACGACCTTTTCTAAATTTTCTGATTTTCTTTTCATACAGATAATCTTAAAGGGTTTAGCTGGAGGAACAGGCCCAGGCTGGGGTGATCAGGCATGGTGTTGGGATCAGAATATTTTTGAGACACTTGCTAATGCTGCAATTTATTGTTTCAAAGTTTTGATTTTTATTACTGTTGCTGCCTTTTCTGTCTCATACCATGACCACCCATTTATTTAGTCATCTTATTCAAGGAATGTTACCTTCCTTGGATTCTTTCTTTTCCCTATCTAACATTGCTTCTGATTCCTGATGCACTAAGCAGTGTAGTGTCAATTGATTAGCTCTCTTTGCCTATAATGTTTGTTAGAAGTCCTGCTTAGAGTTACTAATTTGCCATTAATTTTAATTTACTGTGAATACAATACAAAAATAATCACATCGTCAGAACATAGTGTAATGTCCCACAATGTATAATGATTATTTTAATGGTTCAGGTTTGAAATGGAATAATTTTCTTAGACTAATCACCTCATCAAAGCATCATAATGGAAACCTCAAGTGGTCTCTGTAGCCTTGAACTCAAAACATTGTAGGAATCTAAATCTCACAATTGACCTAATACCTCTGTACCAGAAGCCTCAACAATCTTCAATTCAAATAATGTTGCCAATTCATATTCATCTATGTTGCGGTGGTGGCTGCTGCTGCCCAAGTTGTTGGCGAGCCACGGGGCCGAACCTCAGCATTAAACTCATGCTGGGCCTGCTCAGAGGTTTGGTATCTCCCTTGATGGTTAAGGTGAGCACCCACAGACCCTTGTGTTAACCACTCAGCTACAATTGGTTCATCATTTCCCCACCCCGTTTTATGTATGACCTCTTGAATATGCATCACCTTGTTGAATACGTATAAGTTCTAGAAAGTTCTCTGTTATTCGATACCCCATTGGTTCCTGCCTCACTGCTCCCTCCCACCTTGTCTCTGTTTGGTCTGTTTGTACTCTCCCCTCCCCTTTGCCCAAGCTGGATTGGTTAGTTGCACCCATATAAAAGCCCTGGACGCTGCCCTGTTAATATCTTTTGTCCCTGGACCCTCTGCTGGAATAAGCCCTTCAGAACCCATACAAGACACCCCTCTCTGTCTCTTCATCTTCAGTGTGCTTGCCTAGATATAGCCGCTTGTATTTGGGCCTGTCATCGCTCCTGGGACTGTGGGTGTTTGCGTGGTGGCTCTGCAGCCCCTCCTGAGGGTCGCTAACCATGGATAGGGACCCCAGAGATCTCCAGATCTGCGGTGGACACTTGGGGAAGGCGCAGCACTGGTCCTCTCCCAGATACAGTGGCTTGCGTCACATCTATGTCCCATATCAGCAAGGGCTACACAAATTTTCACTGATTCTCTCCCAATACTGTTGCTGTCACGTGAACACCATTGTAGTGCAAGCAAGGAGTGCATGAAAGCAACAAATAGAACCATTCTCCAAGGCTTCACGTCAAAATGCTTGCCATCACAATGCTGGGGATTTTTAAACTGTACAATTATGCTCTATGCACATTCACCTAACACACCTTGATCTTCAGTTCTTATGTTGTAGCTGGGGAAATGCCTAGCTGGTTAATATGACTGCAATATGTTTTGCTAATGTTTATTTCTAGTTTATTACTTAATTTAGATTTTATGTCAGTTAGAATGAGGTATGTCTTTGCTTTGAGGGATACAGGACTAACTGTTTGAGTCTTCAGCCTTAAATCCAAGTTTCCTGGTTTGCTTGGTCATTACCAAAAGAACATGATTTTCCTGGTGCTAGGAGATCCAATACTTAAATGTAGTGCAAACATTGTGAATGAATACATTGAGCTGGAAAGGGCTGTCATATAAGTATATAATATAAAATATTTTCTGGATGATGCTTGAACAAACATAAAGCTTGTTGAGGACAATGAAACCCTTACAATGCAGTTGGACAGAAAATCTTTGTCTCATTCAAGGAAAGAAGTTTGAAAAAATCTTTCAGTAGATTCAGCTTTCTTTGAAAGTACAATTCTGCTCAAATTAAAGCAAAGTAGTGACCAAAAGTGGTGCCATTAATCCACGCTGTTCATTTCTTGCAGATCTAAGCTCTCCAAAACCTTCAGATGATTTGTATGGCTAAGTTTTATAATGGCAAAAAGCTTCAGGTGGTAAAAGGCTTCATTTAACTCTAAAACCTCAGAACATTACAAGAAACTGTAAGAAATACAAGAAAGAAGTGAACAAATACAAGATTAATTTTCATCATTCCTCTATGAAAAAATATTATCTCTACCTTTGTTACCCCAGCTGCAGTCAGAGAAAGTCAGGCTTTTAAGACGTAAAAATGGTTCCTTCTTGTCAGTTCTAACTGGCAATGAAGCATTTGCTATGGATTCACAATATTAAAATGCAGGAGAAGATGCACTGCTCTTCAGTCTGCCCTTGTGTCTAAATGAGTCTGTCAAAGAAGTATACTGAAATATAGCATTAATATAAGGGACAAAGCAAAAGTAATAACTATTTCTGATAATTCCTGCATAATTCAGCAAACAAAGCACAACAATAAGAAAGCATTTCCAGGGTGGTAAAATAACCTAGACATTGTTTTTATTCATGGATCAAATCAATTACCATATAAACAAATAAAAATAAAGTAGAAATAAAGCCACACTTCATATGTGATTTTTATTTAGTTTTTTTCCAAACTCACAAAAGGCTAATTCATCTGGAAAAGGATGATATAAATGTCTTTTTATTCAAACTGTGACGCTTAAAAGCCAGCTGTTCTTAGAAGAACATGAATACTAATATACAAAGAATAAACTTCTTAAAAATGGAAAAGATGAAGAGAGGTTCTATGAAAAAGTCCATTAGATGCTGTAGTTTCCTAAATGTTCTTAACTCTCTTTGCTTTATATGTATCTTCTGCCTAGTAAGATTTTGAGCTCTGACTCTGGCTACTGACAGAGGGGTTTTTGCAAGAAAAGATCTGTTTAATATTTTCATTTAAAGATGTTTGGGCAAAGATCTGTTTGCAAGGTCAAGGTTGCAGAGGCTTTTTATTCCCAGGTTATAGAATATCCTGAGTTGGTAGGGACCCACAAGACCCGTTGAGTTCAACTTCCAGCAGGTAGAACAATGTCTTTTGGTAGTCTTGGAAGACCACATATACCATACCTGCTCTACAGATAAAGAATAATGAAAAATGACATTCAAAATTTAATTTATCATATTAATTAAATATAGTAATTTTAGTATGTCATTTGACTGGTGCATTTCCATTTAATCTACGAATGGTTTTGTCGCTCTACTCTTAAGAGTAAAATCTTTTTCTTTCCTTTAATCCCAAATGATATTTTCCTTTCTCATTAGCTGTGGTCTTTCTTCTTCTCCTCTACCTGCTGCCCAGATGAAAATTAAACATTTATTTTCTTAACCTACAAATCTCTGCAGCTCCTTGGTGTTTAGCATTAAAGCCCAGGTCCAGCTCAGGCAGAATATTTTCACTATGCTTTTTCTTTTAAGTCTTCAGTTGTGTGATCGGAGAGACACAACTTTATTTTTCATTTTTTCTCTGAAGAAGAACATGTTCTCCTTTGATCATGTCTCTGAGAGAGTTCACAAGATTCTGGGTACTATCACCTACTCACTGACATGTTTCCTAATCCATGTTCTCTCAAATGCTGTAGAAACAAGATTTCTCATAAAATAGGTATTTCACTTAATCCTTCTGTAACTGCCCAGCCCAACCATCCGGCCTAGACCTGTGGACCATTTAACTGCAATTCTCCTTTTCAACATTTAGGACCTCAGTGCTATAATATGTCAATACTTATCCATTTGTTCCCTAAACAACTCTCTGGACATTGACTATGTTTTCTTGTATTTGTCAATAAAAATTCCATCAAACCTTTGCTTCCTGGAACCTGCTGCAGTAAAAATAGTATTTCCAGGCTCTCTTGTGTGTTTGCTGGTTATCTTGAGGATAGGAGAAGAAGAGATGCAAACAGACAACAAAAAGAGGAATTTTGTCAAATAATTCATTGAAATTTTCATGTTGGCAGTTGGTCAAGTTGTTTATTCAAGGAAGGCTCTTTGACCTTCTCTATTCATAGACATGCAGAGTGTTTTAGCAATTAGTTGAGTCACTTCTCTGCAAATTGTTAAGATTCCTTGTAAAATGATGGTATTCTTCATTATATCATACTTGAATAATTTTTCTCCTTCTCCCAAGCCCTGCTTTGACAAGCATCCTTTTCTGAGAGGTCTCTGAAGTTCTGCTGACATGGTTTTCTTTGGTGAAAGTAAGACAGCATGGATAGGTTTTGATCCAAGTATTGATAGGACACCTGGAGGTTCCCACGTTAAAAAAAATACACTTCCTTTGAAGAGTACTCATAACAAAAGACTTGTTTTAATAAAAGCAAATATTTTAACATTTCAGCCCTGTGTGCCTTACTTTCTAAGTGGATATGTTCATAATCTGTTAGAGCATATCTGGGATCGCTTGGCTATTTAAAATTAAACAGTGCTCTGGACTGAAAATCTGCAGAAACATCCAAACAAGCAGGAAAATGCCTTCTTTGAAGACTGTTAACATGAGGGTTTTGGATCAGGTACACCATGAAAATTCTTGTTCTCTCCAATTCAAGAATACAAAACAAAGATATAAAAGTAAAATTAAGCACAAAGTGGACCAAAAGACCTCAAAAATATTCCTTTTTTTTATTTAAAGATCTTTTTTTGTGACATTTCCCATTTTTAAAAAAACCCAAAAATTTCTGGTGATATTGTGTATTTAAGGTTCAATCTATTATTTTGGCTCCTGAGTTGCAATATTATTTGTTGAAAAAGAGATAAAATTAATCAAGGAAAATGCAGCATATAACATGCCCTGCTATTATCACAGAGGGAAGTATGAAAGGAAAACTGCAGCTAATATAGACTTCTGGGAAATAAAGCACAGTGTAAGGGTAAATCTAATAAAGCTTCTGAATTTGTGTCAGCAAGGCGATAAGGTGACTTGATGATGTTGAATATTAACTAAGGCACGTCTGGTAGATGTTAATGATGGTGAAGTGCATACCTGAGAGACATATTCTTTCCAGCTTCACTTTGAACTCACTAGATTCCTGAGGCAATGCACCAACCATGACCTTGGAAGTTTTCTTGTAATTGAAACACTCAACATCACAAGTTCTGGAAAAAAAATAAGGGGAGGGGTATTTCTCAAGCTCCATAAAGAAACATATTTTTGATTTCTCATGCTCTGCCCATTAAATGATTCAATCTGATGAATATAAAATTTCAGTGTTTCACAGCCCAGATGGGCCCAATGAAGCTTGTCTTGCTTTACCTCACAACTCAATCTTTTACCAAGTGAAAATCTTGAAACAAAAGCTTGTATGACATATATTTGCATATTTAAACTTAAATGTATAGCTCTTCAAAGGATGTCCATGTATGTCATGTGATAACCTACAAATGAAAGAAAACAGATCATACTTGTCAGTAGAGTCGGGAGGAGCTGTGACTGAGCCACATGGGTATAAGAAGTCACAGCTTAGACCTTTAGGACATGCAGTAATCTGGTACATCAAACATACTTGTGGAGGGAAACGTAAAAACTCGCAACATGCAAGTGTATATAGTGTGAATAATTGCTGTATAACCAAGAGCTTGAAAACATGCTCCCAGCAATGAATGACTGCAGAAAACCCACATCCTTTCAGTAAGAAATTAAATAAGAACATCAAAGAAGTTAGATGAAGCATCTGACCCTCTAGGAGGCAGGTGCAAATTCTGCCCTTGAGTGTGAGTGCTCAGTAAGTCATGGTCCCAAGAAGTTTTATCCTGTGCCTGTAGAGGACTTACCTTTAGCAAAGCTCAGGTGAGTGAGTCCCTGAGCTGCAGCAGCCCCCAGGCAGACCACTGAGCACTGGCACCGGCGCCACTGGGCTCACAATGCTCCTGTGACCAGCTCAGCACCATGTTGTTCCTCAGGGACTTCAGCACATAAATAAATAAAGGAAACCAATTGTAACTTACAGGAGCCGAAGGGCCCAGTCCTCTGGGAGCTGAGATTTACAGGATCAGACCCTCAGCAGTGAACCTGATTGTCCCAGGTCGAAGCTGTTCTAAAATTAACAGGGGAAGGCTACAAACTAGCTCTTGGAATGAACTGGCATAGTTAGGGAGACAGGCTAAAAATCAAACTTTCATAAACAAGCAGAGAGACAGATGTCAATGAAGTAAGCAAAATCTTATACAACACAGATGTCCACTAAAATTACTATTACTGTCTCTCTGGGTGTGGGATGATGCAAACAAGTTACATGTAAAGATCATAAGGAGGCACTTTCACAAAAGGTCTAGTCTGAAGAATAAATTATTCAAATTAGTTGATAAGCCAAAAAATAGGGGGGTTTTTTTGGTAAAGAAAACAGTCATAGATTAAGTCTAGATTTTAAAACCAGTCAATGAGGGGTGTCTTAACTTACGCCAAGGATCTCTTGTTACCTTCCTCTCATTGGAATTCTGATATGTTTCAATTTTGCTGTGCCTCTACCTCCAGATAAAAGTAGCAGCACTAAAGCAATTGCGGGAAAATCAGGACTGAGATATTCAGAATGACTAATGATTGACTTCAGAATTCAAGAAAAAGGGACTCATTTAGTGAAAGCAACTGCTAAGTATTTTTAATAACCTTGCCCTTTAACATGTAGAAGTTTGAACATTTTAAGCAGAGCGCTAAAATTCCCTCTCTCTTCCTTGGAATGATTATTGCTATTGCATGCGTTTCTGAGGATGCCATTAGATGGAAGTAGGACACTGTTTCCCCCAGGGATAAAGGAAATTTTCCCCTTTCCTCTTTTACAGAACAAAGCTGTTTACACAGAGGAAATGGATGCATCATATTTTTAAGAACAAGCTGCTATGCCCACTTAGCAATTTTAATCTAGGGAGAATGATTGCAGCAAAGATACCCTGTCTTCTGCTATAAGAGCAGGAAGCTGCAGCTTTGTCTCCAGGGCTCAGCAGGGGCTGTTCACCATCAATGCTGCTGCTTTCTCCAGCCTGCTGTTGCACTTGTCATCCTCTGCTCCAGCTGCACTTGCTGACCACCAAGCAGGAGGCCCACTCTTATGGCCACTCAGAATGTCTGTCTGAGGCTTACATTGTTTGCAAATAAAGACAGCCTATCTGCCTCCAATTCCCTGTGGTTTGTGGGCTTTACTGACTTTGTGGCAGCTCACTGCCTGTTTCTTTATTACAGTTGGTGAGTCACTCTTAGGTGGAATTAGGAAGTGACTATGTATTTTCACTTACTTGGGGCAGAAGCTTATGTGACATTTGCATCATCCAGATTTAGCATCAGGCCCTTGAAATAGTCTCTGAAGTTTATTTGGGCTCAATTCACCCCGGTCCATGAATGTAATCATCTGACCTATTTTATATTTAGATGAGATGAAACTCTGCCCAGAAATGCCTATTTTTCTCTGCTGAGTACAAAAGGTATCTACAAAACAAGCTCAGATCTAAACAGCTGTACTATAGAGAGCTAAATTTGTTAAATTCCAGACAGTGTCAGGACAGGCACAGTCTTGTGTGGGATTTATTCATGATGGCTTGCTTGTCTGTTTGAGGAAAATTATTTTGAAAGAGAAGGTGTTTCTAGATAGTTTTTGTAATTAACAAATAATAACAAGGATCAGTTTTAGGAAACAGACTTTAGACTTGTGCTTAAATAATGCTTAAGACTGAGATAGCCAGTTCAAGGAATGGAACATGTAACACTGCTTAAGGCTACTAAGCTTGTTACCATTAGGTGTATAGGACTGCTGTTTCAGGATTCACAACAACCACAACAGGCTCCAAGATAGGACCCCTAATGACCCAGAGGAAATGATGGAATAATCCCAATCTGAAATGTCCAGTAGGAGATTATTGGCCTATTTTGCTGTTTCAGCTAGGACCCTTCCTTAAGAATGTAAATTTACCACATTTTTGAAGGAAGAAGGCACAAGAGGATTAGACACATTAGACAGAACTTCAGCTGACACTGCCAGTACAGAAGGGACCACAGGAACCACTTGCATGTATAAACACTGCCATTATTTGGAAGAGACATGGGCACAGAGGTTACCCCACCAGCTTTCAAGGGAGAGACAAGAAACTGTGGCTCAACTGCTAGAGGCAAAAGAAAAATGCAGCTCGTGGGCTGTGAGAGGTGAGGTCTGTAAGACAGGCAGATGTTGTATTTCTTAGCATTACAAAGGATTGGTCTACCTGAAGGTGCTGAGGTGCAGGATTGAAGTGTTCCCTCAGCCTCAGGAAGCAGTTTGTTTGACATTTAATTTACTTAGGAGGTTTTCAGTGAAGGCCAGAGCTCATGTCAACATGAAATAAGGAGGAGTTTTTGCATGTATATAAAGGTCGTGCATGATGCAAAGACAGATTGGGTAGCTTAGATCTCATCTGGGCTCTCTGCAAAGCATGTGTCTGTGTATATGACTGGGACTGGGGATATGGTAATCCATGAAGGAAGGATGATGCCCAGGCATCCACTAGTGTCACTTATTAACTGCTCTTAAAAAGCAAATATAGTTTATAGAAAGGGCTTGCAACATTATGCTGTATTAGTGTCCTTCAAGAGGAACAGATAGGAGATAATTTTGCTGGCTCCTCATTTCTTGGGGAATTGCTATTTGATAGAGGAGATGCCTCCCTCACTCTTTTACTGCTTGCTCTGCCAGCTGAGACTCAGCCTGATGTTGTCCAGACAACTTCCACATCAGATATGTTGTCCTCAGCAGTAGCAGTAAAGAGAAATTGATGTGAATTTGTAGCCAAAACAGAAAATTTAACTTGTTGATGCTGGGCCTTATTGTAACAACAACAACAACTTGGCTGAAAAAAATCACATTTCCTAAACTTTTGTCCATGTGGCAGGAAGAGCTAGAAATAACTCATGTTTCACACAATGTGATAAAAAATAATTTAAAAAATAAAAAAACCAAAGGAGCCAGAGGCATGTTACAGTGAAGTCTAGCAACTATGGAGAAAACAGGCTTTTTAAAATAACTCAGTCTCTGAAGTGTTTGCTGTCAAAAATATAAATAGAGTAGTGAAAATGACTAAAAAGACAAACGAAAATAAAAAAAAAAAGCATTAGCAGTTATGATGGGTAACTCCAGCATTCCTTAGAAAGAAAGAGGAAAATATTAGGTGACTGCAGGAGAATTAAGGTATATATGTCAACCATTAGCAAACTATCACTTCTCCCAGTGGAGTCAATTCAATTTAATGGCTTCAAGGTAGTGGTAATTTTCTAAACGCCACTTCCACCCTGAAAATTTACTCCTGTGAAGCAATGAATTAGAAACACAAAATTGTACCAATAAATGTTTCAGATAACTGTAGAGAAAAACAATCACTTCAGGTTCCCTGGGCTCAGCAGATCCCTGTCAGACAGTGAAACCCACTTCTGCAAGGACCTTGAACCCAAGTGCTGACATCAACTTTTGAATGTAATCGGAAAGTGTAATTACTGCACTCTATCTGGCAGCCAGAAGGACTTTTCTTGAAAAAAAAGCTGATGGTTGCTATTTTATTGTCCTAACAAAACCCTTATGGAAACACAGCATGGCGTCATCCTGGGGAAAAACAATGTGTGACGTTAAAAATCTAATTTTTCTGAGGTGCCATTTCCTAGTTTATACTAAGCAGTGGCTTGTGGAAGGTATTTTCTGTATGTTGCTAGTTTTGGAAACAGGCGTCAAGGTGCCACAGGGGATGGCAGGCAGGGTGGGCACAACCAACTTGTTACCAGGGTCAAACTGCTGAATGTGTATGGAAAGCCTCAAACCTTTGGTCCTCAGCACTCAAGTCCTCAAAAATGTACGGGAAACACATTTAGTGGCCTTGGTGCCCATCCAGCCAATCACTTGCACATGGCAGGCCAAGAGCCTACTTGAAATAATAATTTCAGTTAGAGAGGATGATAAAGTTGTTAACGAAAATGTAATAAATGGTTAAAAGTTCTTTTTTTTTGGTTGAGAAGAAGTTAAAAGTTGCTTGTTAGAAGAGTGGGGGTATGCAGTTAATGAGTTAATTGTTATTGCAATTGTACGGGTGTAATGTTGCCATGTGCCCACTAGATGGGGATACCAATGGGGGAAAGTAGTGGGTCTATAGAAAGGAGGAGAATGTTCTAGAATGTTCTTAAGATAACCTAATAATTATGAAAAAAACACTTTGGGGAATTATTGGTTAGTGGGAAAACCAATCACTGGACACCTCAGAGACTGACAGAATTGAACACCAAGGAGGACCCTAACAACGAGCCATCAGAGGGAGGATCTGAGCTGCACCAATCACAGCATCAAAAGGGACTATAAGAACTGCTCCGGGGCTCAGCCCCCCTCCCCCGTCTTCCTGAGGAACCTGAGTCCAAGGGACCATCCTGTGCGTCGCACAGTTTGTTTTTCTGGGTTGTCGAGTGGGACTTGGGCTTACCTCAAGTCTCCACTCCTGTTTTTCTTTTTAATAAATGAGCAGACTTTTATTCCACCCAAAAAAGTTCAAGCCTCGTTTATAACAGAAAATACGGACAGAAGGTGTGTTTTGGAAACTGGAAGGAGCAGAGGAGTGGTGGAAGTATTCAGGTGCCATGGTAGGAGCAATTTGGCCAAAGAAAGAAATCTCCCTGAGAACGATTGTGCTATTTGAGTACTAGTAGTTCTCTCCAAAGGCATCTACCACAGACAGCAAAATTTGTTCTTGCTTCTCTTCTGAAGTTTGAAGTATTTAATGAAATCACACTTGCATTCTGAAACATAAATTAACCTGCAATTAAATGTGTAGAAGACTTTTACTGAGCTACAGGATCTTTAGAACTGAAATAAAGAAATATTGTCATAGGTGCAGTTTAAGCTACCATAAAAACAACACAAGCTTTATTGTCTTAAAATAAATATATTGCCCTGGCACAGTTTTTGCTGTCAAGCAGCAGGGGTTACTTTAATCCAGTGTTTTAACTTACGAAACATTAAAAAGCCTGATCTTGAGGAAATCGCAGTGCATAAAATCATTCCTTTTGCAGTACATTTCTTAACTCAGCCTGAATTAAGAAATTTCTTCCTTAAAACTGCTGTAATTAGCACAATGTTCTTCTGCTTGTTGCCTGTGTGGCTGCTGTTCCCTTATAAGAGGCATTCAGGTACAATGCGATGATCTCTTGTCTTTAAGGTGCCAGGTTTCCAACTTGGCTTTGGAGCCAGCTTCCGTATGTTTCCAGGAGGACATGTTTCTAGAACAGAATCATTAGTTGCAAAATGGAATTGCAGTGGATACTTCAGTGAGAATGACCAGGTGTTGATATGTACAGAAACGTATCTGTCTTGTTATACGACTCTGCCATCTTTGCTGCAAAGGTAAGAAATTTTTGGCCTGCTCAACGAGTTTTGCTTAGACTTCACTGTACTTACTTTTTCTTTATATTTTAGTCCAAAAAATGCATCTTCTGAACTTTTACTCAAAACAATGTTTATACAAAAATGTGTTGTATATTTGCAACTTCTAAACAAAAACTTGGAGCTTTTTTTTAGACAGATTTACTCATTGAATTCAAAATACCAGCATGAAAAACCGACTTTATTTTTTTTTGTCATGTAATTAATATATATTGGTCTTGTGAAGAATTTTAACTCTGAACCTTTACAGACACAATCTACAACCCATCTCTTCTGTGGCTTTAAATAGCACAGTGGTAAACCAATAGCTTATAGCATGACGATCTAAGAGAGACTTCTCTCACTTAATTTCAACCTTTTAAGGTTAGTGAAAGCTTGTTGTTCAATCAAGCTTTAATAGCAGTGAGAACCTCCAGAGGACAGGTACTTGAAGCAGCAGGGATAAGAAAGCTGAGATGTTCAATATTTATTGACAAAATCTAGATGTCTAATATTGTCTTGAATTGAACAATCTAGATGTCTAACTTTTAGACAGCTGAAGTTCAATTAAGGCATTTATTCTATTAATGACATAAAAGTTGGGTTAGCATCTAGCTTACATTCCCTGAGCTGTATTGTTTCACAAATGCACACACAACCCAATAAAGAAATGCAATACTTAATTCAGGCACTAATGAAGTTACAAGTATGAGTAAACATGTTGTCTGCTCGGTTGAATAAACTACGTCTAATTTTACATAATTATTTTTCAGAATACTTTCACACCACTTTTACAGCAGAACTGCTCTGAATTAAGTGACATTTGCTGTTATTTCTACTGGTCTAAGTAAGCTGCATAATGTGCATATTAATGATAACTCTGGAACGTGCTCTTTGGTTAACCAAAGAGGAAAATTACAGATTAATATTAAACATCACAGATAGCACTGGTAGGAGACATCATCTAGACAGTAGGGACTAAATAAAGTTCGATGACATGGCAATAGATAATTTTTAACAAATAAATACTACTGAATTTATTTATACTTTTTTTTTACTCAAATGACTGGAAACTACTTCATATTCCTATACAGTTCTCTGTTCAGTACTACTAAAATAGTGATATTTTTGAACCAATAAACTCAAGATTTAAGTTTGGGAGATCATCTTTAAATTGTGCTGCTAGCTCTCCATGATTTGTATTTTTCTCTCTTAGTCTTCATGGCTTTGCTTCTTCCCTGGATAACCATCTGTCCTTGAAAATGTCTTGCTTTCCATTTCAGGCACACCAACCATTTGAGCTGTTCTGTTGTAAATAAATTTCTCCTTACATACCTTCTCCTCTCTGTTGTCCCTTTGTCCAGCACATACACTGAGCTAAGCTTTTATGGTTATTTAAATGGAAGTGAGCAGGATTATTTCTGATTTATTCTTGTGGGTGCATAAATCTTGTTGAATCAAATGCAATAGATAAAATGCTGCAAATACATAAAAGATAACTATCAACTGTGGAATTCATTTCCCACCTCTATAAACAGCTAGAATTCATATATCTAAATTAGGATAAGAGGAAAGATGCTATAGAAGTGCTTATTTCTCTTTCATACCTTGATAGGTGTTTAGCTGACTTTCTCATATGTAGGTGCCTACATTAAACACTTGATGTAAGGTATTGTGACGCCCACTACTTGTTCTTCTATTTCTCTTCATCTCTGTTGTTGCTTCACTGAGTCTTTTTTTAAAGAACGACTGAGACCATGCACCTCACAGTTCATCACATTTCATTTTCCCTTTCTAGCTCAGACTTACATCCTTGCATTTCACTTGGTAGGAAAAACCAATAGGACGTTTCTGGAGACATAACTAATGCCTCCAACAGATAATGTATGATAGTGCATAATAATGAATAATACTGCTTGCATAATTTCAAATCAGGTATTAGACATGTCTACATTAATAGACAACACTCTCTTTTATTAGATATTGTTGCAGTAATTTTGTGTTTTAGTTTTACAAATATTGTTATGTGGTACTTAGTTGCCAATTATTTTAGCTAAATAAATTTTTGAAGGGAGTACTAACCACAGTACACCCATCACACACTAATTCTTCCTTCCATTCTTTTCCTAGTCCCCCACTATGTTAATTTCATGGGTTTATAATAAGGAGATCTCATTGTTCTCAAATATCCATTGCTTTTTTTTTTTTTTTTCTGCTTCCTGACTAACACTCTTGTATGTTTTTGGGTTCCTTTGGGGCAGTTGTTTTGCTTTGAAATTTGGTACTACCGTGGAACTAAAGATTCAGTAACAATGTTGCTGGTTTTAATGGGGTTGTTTTGGGAACAGGTACAATTAGGTTATGAAGCACTGCAGCATCCCGCTCACTCCTTTACGCTCTTCTGAAAAGCCTTGCAAGTGGTGCTGCATGGTTTGACAGGGTCTGCTTCTGTAGCACTGTTCCTCTCGGAGCAGCTCTCTAAGGAACCCTCTGCCCTGCTTTTTTTTTCACTCTCCAGGTATCAATTATGTTTTGCTTTATTGCTGAGAGATTTGAAGGGATCAAATGAAAAGTCAGATATGAAATACATGAGGAGCATGTTAAGCACCCAGTGGAAACAGATGAGCAGGACATTATACAAACCCAACAGCAGAAGAAATGCATTTCGTAATGCCATCTGCTAATTTCTCATATAAAGCCCTTACTGCAGTGATTGCTGATCCAGAAGCGATGAAATAGTCATTAAGTCTGGAATCTATTTTCCAACAATTATCATAGAATCACAGTCTTTTAGGCAAGTACTGTTAATTGCCTACCATTGGTATTATACATAGTAATAAGACTACAACAGTTATTTTCTGCATTGTTAATTGAGGATGTGAAGAAGACACACATATATATGTTTATATAATCACTATTGTTATTCAAATATCTGATAAGTAAGAATGACATTTCAATGGTGGTAATTTCTGTCGTGACTGTCTCTCCCATTTATCAACTTATTTTGTTTCTTACATCTTCATTATACATTTCAGGGAATGTGATACACACTGTTTTGATAGTAGAAGATGTCTAAAAAATTGATTTTATACTTCTTTACCCCAGAAGCCAGAAAAAAAATCAAGTCATTTATAAGATGATGGAAAGTTCTGAGAAAAAAAATGGCACAGCACACACGTTAGCAACCAGGAAAATAAAGATGAATCACTTAACAAGTTGCTTAGACAAAGATCAACCTAAAAACTCACTTGAGTGAATACAAACAAATGTCTGACAGCATACAGGAGCTGTACTGTCATTTTGGACAAGTAGATATATTATTTTCTTAGTGCACTGCAGAGAATGTAGCAGTTGCAGCCCTCCAAAGACTGAATTGGGAGCTGAGGCGTTAATTACAGTCATTGCAGACAAATGACAGTATACTTCTCCTGTGGTGAGATGACAAAGTCAAAACAAATGATGGGTCTGGCATACCTATTGAAATGCTAGAATTTATTAAAGTTTTTAAGTTTGAGGCTTTATGGACATACCTAAATTACCCAGATCTGACACACTGATTTCACTTTTGAGAACTAAGTTATCATCCTCACTCTCAGTGACAAACAGAACTCAGGTGGAAAGTGTCACTGAGGGTCTGTGCAGAGATAAAGAATCAAAAGTAGACAGAATGTTTTGGCAGACTATCAAACTGAGATCTAAAGGGCAAATAAGCACACTGACTAAACCTCTCTTTTTGCAAAGATAAGAATATACTGCAATTACCTGGGAGGATTCTTTCTATGGTTCTCCTTGAAAGAGACTAACTGAGTTGAAACAGCTATCCTCATACATGAAAAACCAACCTGCTTACTTGGTTTGGGCAAGAAAGACAAACACTGAGAGAATGTAACCATTTTAGTTGTCAATTCAAAATATGAGTAACTCTTCAGCAGATACATTTCATACTATAATTAAAGAAAATAATGCTGTATGCACAAACGTGGATTTGGGCTGAAAGATAGCAGAGTTACTTGGTGGGGGGAAAAAAGAAAGAAACTAACTGAGTTGCTAAAAGATTCCATAGCAAAACTGAGTCCGCATCTTGAACAAAATATCTCATTCCTTTTGAATAACAATGCATGATTCTGGAGTGCAACAGAAATAAAATTAACCAAAGCATTCAATTATTCATGAGAAACCTTCTGACCTTGATCCATGCCTCTTTCCCATCTATTAAAATTCTTTATTCCTTCAAATTTCTGCCAACTCCCCTCTTCTGAACTGCAGTCTGCTTCTTTTGGATTTGCTATAGCCACGTTGCAATTCTTGATTCTTTTCCAAGCTCCATACGTCACTGTACAATCAACCTCTGTCAACAAAAATTTCAGATGCTGGAATATCGTCATTTCTTGGTTAGGACAGACTTCACAAACTTGCTGTCCTCAAAATATGCATTTAGTATTTATAAGCAGACCTAGGCCAATATTCACTATCTGAGTTCTGTGTTTCCTGAATTGTGGGTGGAGAAACCATACGCAATTTTGACCATGGAATATTTCACACTCCACAGCTGTTCACCACAACCAGTTTTTTAGCTTATAAACATATTTTTAAGGGAATCATGTTTTTAAGGGATCAAGAAAGCTGACCCTTTCTTGGCTGCCTTCCACTGAAGCAATGTCCAGCACAATTCTTTGGGATCCATTGAGTGCTGAAATAGTGTCCAGTGTTGCAATATGTAAGCATTTTGTGTTGAGGTCTTCTCAAGTGTTTGAATCTATATTAAAGCATGTTTAGAACATATAGTTATGGTGAAACATTGCATAAGTGTACAATGTGCATGCTTATAAGGGTTATTCTGTAAATATGGGAAAGGTTTTTCCATGTTTCACAATATGAAAAAATCCCACTCCTTTTTGCGTGCCTACCTGAAGACATATGGGAATTCTATATATAGTATGGACATGGAGACAATTTAGCTGGGACCTGCCAAAGTGAACAGGATTATTTCCCTTGTTCTGTTCCTTAAAACAGATTTTTAATCAGACCTTTATTTCATCCACAGGAGTAGCCTTAGTCTAGTTCCCTTGGTATTCACTGGACATCATCATTAATTCAGCTAGGGATGTAAATTAGTTCTGCTTTACAAACTATACTTAAACAGACTCATGTCTTTTATCTTCTGTCCTACTTTATGTAATTATTGATTCAACTAAATAGCTCATCCTCTTCCTAGTCTCCCTTATGCCTTTCTTTACTGTCCCCAGACTTTGTATTGCCTCCTGGAGGAACAGCCCTACCTGAGAGTATGGGAAAAAATAAAATGTATGTTAGGTTTGTTCCTCACACTAATATAGGTATTCAGAGACACGTGCTACAGAAAGAAAGAAAAGCAGTTACATGAGCATTAATAACAGTATGTGCTATAGTTTTTTAAAACTTACAGAGTAGAGTAGCTTACATAGAATATTTTTTAAGTTAAATTTAGAAAATTTGCATTCAATGTTCCCTGGGAAAAAAGGATCTATAAAAACTACATTCATGAACCTTTCGCAAAGAAAAATGTCCAGTTTGGAGCTTTTCATTTAAAATGAGATTTTTTTTTTCCTGATTGTTGTTGGATATTCCAAGAAGAAGTATCATCTCTCCTACACAAATACATCAGTTTTTCCTCTGGGTTAGCTGCATTTTGACTCAATCCATCAGGCACAGACTAATTTAACATTCTTCTTTCCCACTGACTAATGAATCACTACACACCTTTGCAATTACTGTTTATTCAGCAAGAGAAATGTCTTTCCTTTGAACAGCTTTATGGGATAAAATATAGCATCTTCTGTCCTGTAATCTGGGTCAAAGCATCCATGAGACTCACAGCTGCCTCCACACTGCTGTGTGATGGGCCAGGAATGATTCTCTCACTATTCACTGGAGAAGCCCATGTTCTGTAAACCCTGAAAAGTACTGCTTTCAGGCTCTGATGTGGCTTCCCTTCTTGGTTCATGGCCACAGGAAGGCTGGCAGCATAAATGCAGCAAAAAGGGAAGAGTTTTTTAAATAGGAAAATACATATACAGATGCTAATCACATAGATGAAGTATGGATTGAAAACCAACTGCAGGTGTTCGAATCCAGCCAAGTCAGACTTACTCATCTTCTTTCTCTTTTTTTTTTTTGCTGTTGTTGCTTTAGAGGGAGCTGTGCCATAATTTGGTAATGGAGAGAAAAATTACTAAGTATGATGAACATGACAACAGCAATAACAATGCAATTTTTAAAATGTAGGTATTTATTTTAGTTTTGCATAGGACAGTAAGAAAAAAGAAATTAAGTGTAGAATTTCATTTTTCAGTTAAGAGAGGAATGTTTTGTTATTAGAGTTAAATGTAACAAATGTGGTTTTGACATGCCATTGTTAAATTAACTAAACATATTTCAGTATAACTGCATTTTAAGTTAAATAATAATGGAATTTAAATGCATTTGGCCTTGGTTTTTAGGCAATAACCCTGTCAGGATTTGGTACAAGAAACATACAGAATGCTTTAATTTTTTACTTGTAACTTTTTACCTGTGCATTTTCCCCTCATTTGGTAAGGATGAGTTTTCACACAACTCCTGTGCTGTGTATCCATGTCAGGGAGAGGAGAGGCACAAAATCAGTGTCACATGAATCAGTTTTCTGTAGTTCAGCCAGGCTGTTTCAGTAGATATGTTAATT